>NC_133537.1:70931633-71238299 GCF_048544455.1 Silene latifolia | reverse complement strand
AGGCCAGCATCCGTCACAACTACGTCAAAGTCACGCAGCTCGGAGATCGTCGTCCTCCCGGTCGCGTCAGTGTACTCGAGGGTCTCGGGGTACTCTGGGGGCTCGATGCCCACCGCCTCGACCTCCTGCAAAGTCAAGTGATTCTCATTAATCGATGATCTTTCATCGCGTTCTCAAAAATCAAAATAAAGAAGGATAAAAGCACTTACCACAACCGGCCAGTACGCCAACCTCCCATAGAGGAACGCCGAGTAGTCCTCACCAGGAAGAAGAAGGGCGTCACCACCAACGCCAGCCAAGTCAGCCTCCCTCTCAGCCTCAGAAGGCTCCCTGAACATCGTCCTAGGAGGATTGATGGGAACCGTCAAGACATCCCGAGAGCACTGACGAGCCAAGCGCTCGCCCAAGTACCACACAGGACCCATCAACGTCCGCAACAGCAACCGGCTTGAGCTCCTAGGTCGAAGGACCTCAGCCACAAAAGGAGGAGCGCCAGCGTACTCCGCCCAAGGCGTGGGCACCCACTGGGTAAAGACAAGCAAGAAATCATTCTTATGATCGGTAAAAGTAATAAAGAAGCAAAACGAATATAAGTGAGATGCTCACGCTGTCCAGCTGAAGAGCGTTCACGTCCCGCCGGTAGACACCGTGAGAGGAACGCTTGCTCCTCGTGCGACACATCACCCAATCCCTCACAACGGGATAGGCCATCTCCAGCGGCTCCGTCCTCTTGCGCGAGAGGCTCGGAAAGTAGGAGTACACCCACGCCTGCGAAGCAAGATAGTCAATAATGATCTTTCGTGATTCAATAAGGAAAAGAAGTGATTATTAGTCCAAATGAAGATTCATACCTCCAACAGTAGTCCAGGGCCGACAGCACCAGGAGAAGTCCCCTTCTCCATTAACTCTGGACGAACCATGGCCCTCATGAAGCGAATGAGGACCACAAAACCAGCAGTGACCCATTCCCAACGCCCTAGGGAGCTCAGGTCAGAAAGGAAGGGAAGAAGCTTCGTCGACAGCCTCTCTACCTTGTCTCCGAGGTAGATCGAAGACAAGAACCACCAGAGCCACAAGCGGATTCTCTGCTCAGCTGTACAGCGAGGAGGAGCCGTCTCTCTCCCGTCGATCACCACCAGCGCCGGGGTCTTCTCCGCAAAGTAGTCTCGGACATAAGAACTAGGCACCAAACCAGGCACTGTAATAGCCTTCGGTGCCAAGTTCCAGCCGATCAACCTCCTAGCCTCGGCCGAGTCCAACCTCATGGCAGTCTCCGGCCACTCCACCTCCTCGGTCCCACACGGCAGCCCAGAGATCATGTCGTAGTCCTCCAACGTGACTTCCACCTCACCAAAAGGCATGTGAAAAGTGGAAGTCGTATCCCAGAATCGGTCCAAGAAAGCGCGGACCAGGCTGAGGTTAGCTCGCAGCTTCCTCTTCGCGATATCCCTTCAAGCCTGCACCAGGGCGCCGAATGCTCCACGCTCGATCATGGCCCGCTCCTCCGCCGACAGCCTCTCGTAGCACTCCATAGCCGTCGTGTAGCCCGAGAACGATCTGATGTTCTCGGCCTCCTATTGTGATTTGAAACAAAAGCTATCTTTAGTTTGAATGAAATTGGGAAAGAAATTGGAGCGAATTAAACGAAAGAATATGAGTGATGAGTAAGGAATTCAAGGTTACCAAGCTCTTCACCGTCCTATAGGACAGGTGACCCTCCGCCGCCCAAAGCAAGTGCCTGCTGTCCCAGGTTTTAGCCCACGAAGGTGCTCCCCTCAGCTGGCGACCTCCTCGCCCCACGTTGGCCCGTCTCGGGGCCTCCTCCTCCTCAGCAACCTGCTCCTCGAGGATTTCGTCCTCAACAACCTCCCCGGCTGCCCTAGCCGCAGCAAAAGCCTCCTCGAGAGCACGAGAAGCGTCAACAGCAGTGTCTATCTCCATGGGAGCTCTCTCAGAGGTAGAAGCCTCGTCACCTGCAAAATTAAAGTAATTTTAGGCCGCGTCAAGTGACGACGAGCCTTGATTAGGGGATTTTCGAGTTTTAGAAGCCCCGAAATCCCTCTTTTCTCGCCATCTTTGGGCGTATTCCCACAAACCCGATCACTCATGTGATAATTTGGGTTAAGTCCAGCCTAAGTTGAAGCCTAGTCATGGGTTCAAGTCGAAATTTCGGCAGCATTTCGTTATAACGACGATTATGCCCTAGAAAAGTGCCCTGAAAAAGCCGTCACAAACCAAAATTCTGAGATGGTAGGAAGTTTACCCATCATTCAAGGATTCCAAATGTCAAGTTTCATCGCAAATGGGCAAGCCTAAGGCCATTTTCGAAGCGATTTACGATTTAGCTGTGAAACCGTCTCAATTTCACTCAAATGCTCAAAACTCAACAAAAAGTCGAAACAAATACATGGTTATGATCCTTATACTACCAATTAGCCATTTACATGGTCAATTTTACAAGGCAAGATAATTTGGGGGAAAAGCCCCAAATTTTCGACATTTTTGGGGAAAAAGCCCCAAATATTCGACATTTTAGGGTTGAAAACCTCAAATTTTGTCGATCCAATTCGTCCGTTATAGAAGTTTAATGTAAGAATGATATACATACCTCGATTAGTCATGGCGAATGCAAGCTTTTGGATCAAATTTTGGCGGAAATGGTTGAAGTTTGAGAGAGAAATGGATGAATTTATGTTTCGAAACAAATGAATGAAACCCTCTGTTTCATCGCGTTTTTACGCAGAAAAGACACACTAAGGAACAGACGCAGCTGGTGCTGCGCCTATTCCAAGAGACGCAGCTCTTGCTGCGCCTCTTCCTTAACTTCCCTTCATACGAATTTTCAAAAATTCGTTATGAGTTCGTTATTTGTGGGCCCATCTTTGGTGCGCCTCTTCCCCGTTTCCATTTTATCTTTTTTGGTCCGTTTGACGATTATTCTTCGTTCAGACCCGCATTTCTAAGACAACTGCAGACTGTTATACATTATTTATTGCTTCCAAGACCTTGCTTGTCACAACGAGCAAGTATTCCCCGACAGATGTTTCGACACACCTCCATTATATTCCCCCAGCGAGAATAAGCGGATAGACAATCCCTCTTGAGACATGGAGATAAATTCCTGATAAGATTTTTCCCAACGAGAGTTCGCGACATACAATCGTCCTTCTCGAGTTCTTCTGAAGTTTGTTTGAAGACTACCCAAGCAGATTTCTCCCAGCAGTTCCCGCCTGTGTCCTGCTACTCACGATATTTCTTGTTTCCCCGCGGAGTGCGATAAAGGTGTCGTTCTCCAGAAGTTCCCAGACCAGCAGAGTTCTTACACTCAAGCCTTAGTTACCCCTCAGTTTGAAATTACATTTTGGGCCTCCTTCCCATTGATGCTTTCCTTTGGGATCCCACACCCTAGCAAAATCCTTACTTACCCTTTAGCTCCTACGCTTATCCTTTAGCTCCTACACTTACCCTTAGCTCTTATGCACCTCCGGAAACGTCTCTCAAGAAGTTTCAGGTATGATCTCTTATTATGGCTGGCGAGCCTCCTTACGTAGTCTAATGGACTTTAAACGACCCTCCCCGATAGTCGACAGACTCTAAAATGTTCCCGACGACAGGTCCTTGGCTCAGACCCCTTGAGCCGCCTCGCGTCGCCATAGTCGTCAGGTTGTAATCTTTGATTGACCTAATGGCTATACTTTGACTTTTGCCTTGTCCAAGCCTCAGTCAAAGTGGGGGCTCTGTAGATACCTCATTTCTGCACCTTCCGCAAACCACCCGGTGATGATTGGGCCGCATGTTTGGTACGCGGAACGATTTGTGACAGTTCGTAAGTTTATTGTCAAGTGATTGCTCAAACACTGATGTCTACCTCTTAGTTGTCATCTACCCGCCGATACGGTCGTTTTGACAATAATTAGAGTACATTTGGAGTCCGGGCCTAAAACCGTCTTCATTTTCTAATAACCGCCAAGTCTCGAGTCAGAATGTTCTGGAATGTTCCGGATATTTCTATTCCATATTTTATAAATCTTTCACAATCTTTTATTATTTGGTAAAGTATTTCCCGTAATATTCATACAAAATATTAAGGAAAATAAGATTATCCCGTCATTCCATAGACCAAACACGGAAATCTTTCTTCCGCAGGAGGAAACCACTTGGGAACAGACGCAGCAGGTGCTGCGCCTCTTCCAAGAGACGCAGTGACTGCTGCGCCTCTTCCCAGGTCCTTTTCTGCGTATTTTTTGTATCTTTTCATATCTTTTCGAGCTTCACTTCCAAAGTTTATCCGAAAACCCTATTCTTCCACGTGATTAGTATAAATAGGTGCCTTCGCTCCTCATATTTCTCACGCGAGTGTCCGCCCTTCTCTTCTCCCTTTGCATTCTAGACCACGTTCTTACTTTTTGGCGTCTACGTGCTTGAAAATTCGACCACGTAAGCTCAGATTCTTTTGAGTACCAGCCTCGTTTGCATGACCGACCAATTTGACCACCTCCACATCAATCAATTTAATTAATCTTAATCGTTTTCCTCTTACGAGGGCACTTTCGTTACATTCGAGTAGAGCATCACTAATCATAAACTTAGTTCATCTCGTTTCGTCAAACATGTAAGTCTGAGGGTGTAAATCTCTCTTTTATTATTGTTATTTACTTTTTGTATCATTAATGTAAGGTTTATGTCGAAAATACTTCTTAAAACCGATTTATAAAACCATGCTTTAAAACCCTTTTTACGGATTACCAGAAGATGACCGTCGAGAAAGGACGCAGCAACTGCTGCGCCTCTTTGAAAGGACGCAGCACCTGCTGCGCCTCTTCGTGAGGCTGCCGCATTTCCTGCTTCTTTTCTTCTTCCTTCGTCCTCTGTCAATTCATTGTTCGTTATTTGTTTTCGTTTGTTCTTCAATTCTTTGACATACAAGCGCAATAATTTCACATGTATATTGTTTATCATCATTAATGCGTATAATTCACCGTTAATCCCGACTTAAATCCCAAGTAATCCAATATTTGCGGGTTTTCGTCATTAAAATCAATCCGGGTTGTAGAGATTCGATTCTTTCATATTGAGTTTCTGGAATTCGATCTTTGGTATATTTCCATCTGTCTATTGTCCTATTCGTCGTTAATTTGTCATATTTAACCTATTTAGTTCACCTATGTCACTAATCAATCCTTCGTTCATGTAATTAATTCGTTTGCGTTCGTCTCATCCATGTTTTATTACTTTTATGACTCATTTGCATGTAATTAACACAATAAATCACTTTCATCCGAGTCTAATATCATAATCAATCCTTAAATTCACTAACGAATATTAACGATTTGCAGTTCCGGCTTCACAGCCAGACCTCACCCTTGGAACAGACGCAGCAACTGCTGCGCCTCTTCCAGAGGGTGCAGCTCTGCCGCGCCTGTTCTAGGATGATTTCTGTCTCTGAACTTCCGTTCTGCCTTGACCTAGTTTAATTAGCTTATGTATTTAATTAACTATTAATCGTATTATCGCCTAATTCCTGTTCGCTTATTCCTTTATTCTTTTCTTTCTCAAATTAAACGTTTTGGAAGTATTTTCGACGTAAATCAATTGAATCCATTGTAATTATTGTAATTTTCATTATTGTATTTTATTGTATTTCTTTTATTGTATCATTTGTATGCTTCACATATAATTGAGCTTAAATCCCTACTTTGACATTTATTGTATGCTAAATTAATTGTTCACCGACTTAGTTAAATCTTCACATGTTAGGATTAAAACTTGGATGTTGCATTGCATGCATATAATCGACGATATATCAAGTATAGACAATTTCCCGAATCATTAGTAGAGGCCGCTATCGAGGCGGGCAGGATTACGTGTTCGATCAAAAGAGCTTCCTAATACGTACCCTCACCCCTTACTCCAGATCTCTATGAACATCCATGTTCAATGGCATCCACGAGAGTCATTCTAGGCATAGAATGCTAAGGGTAACGAGTTCTTGGTGTTCATGTCACTACTTTGTGTCTTGACATGGCATGAGGTATTCGAACGGTTTCCAATTTTCCACAATAAATTGGTGGCGACTCCACAAATGCAAACGCTTGTTTTCCCAAGCGCCCCCGTGGGCCCATGTCCACACTAGGGTTCCTTGCTTCTTCACCAAGTATTCCTAATCTGGCACAAGGTAGGACTTTCCTTCCTCGGAATATGGCAAGTGGTAGGATTTCCTTATAGTATTCTCACATAGGTAAATCACCAAATCCGGGCCTACGTCTTCAACGCCCGCCACCCTTGCTCTAGCTCCTGACTACTCTGCCCCCTGACCTGCTTCCCCGGCTCAGCCCATATCGAGAATTTGGGCCTAACAGCTTGCCCCCAATTTTTCGCGAAAGTCTATCCCTACTTATTTTGAGCGGGAAATTGCAGTGTACCGTTGAATGACTTCCCGCATACTTCTTTTTAATCCACATTTTAAACTCCCACCTACTTCCTCCTATTTAATCTCACCCACCCTTTTTTTCTCTCTCATCAATCATTTGCATCTCCTTAAAACCCTCAAAACCTCGATTCCCAAAATTCGTCTCCCCCTTTTCCTCTCGCCGTCATCGCCGCCCTCTCCTTCCATCTTCCAGGTACTTCCATTCTCTTCTTTTCTTCATTTTTTCCATGGAAAAAACCCGTTTCACCGCATCTTCGTCCGCCACCATCGACCTTGTTGAGGACGATGTTTTTCCTTCCCAGGGGATCCTCAAAAAACTGCATTCCTGTGACTCCCACTTGACCCAAAATGACATCCCCAGAATCAAAGCTCTCTTGGGTCTGGGCGATGATGTGGTGATTCACATCACTAGACCCGGTCAGAAAGCTGACGCCTTCCGCGAGGGGTGGATATGCTTGTACACGTACCCGTTCATCCTTGGTTTCAGGTTTCCTTTCCCCCTAATGATCCAAGAGTTTATTCGTCTGAACTCTCTTCAAATGGTCCAAATTGTCCCATATGCATGGAGGATCCTTCTATCCACCGTTGCTCTCAATAACAGCCTGGGTGCTAAAATCGGGCTACCAGATCTGGCCCACAGGTTTGAGTGTCGGTCACTTGGGAATGGCCAATATACCTTTAGGGCCATGGAAAAGACTGAAAACTTTCTTTAGTCTGCGGCCAAAGGCAAAGACGATGGTCGGTATGAGGACTTCTTTTTCATCAAGCTTCAATCCCTTCCTATACACGTTGACTATCTCTTTGAGCACTGGATCCGGGCCAAGAGTAAGTATTCTTGCATGTCTCTTTCTGTGATTCCCTCTGCTACTCACTTTTCTTACTATGTGGTTTGCTGCAGAACTCAAGAACCCTGAGAAATCTGTGGACGAGGACGTTTCCGTTGCCAAGCTCTTCTCCATCCCTGAAGAACAAAGGTTGTTTCGTGCTCTGCTCTCTGGTCTAGATAATTCCACTGCTGAAGAAACCATGTCTTCTGGTAAGTGCTTCTTTTTTACTCTTGCTTGGTCCCGCAACCATCCACTTTGAATACTCATATTTGTGTTTTGGCGTGTTTGTAGGAAGCAACCGCCCTTCTGCCTCCGATATCTTGATGCGTCAGGCAAGGAAAAGGACATCTGAGTCTACACCCTCACCTGCTTCGTCCAAAAGGAGATCTGCCCCCAGACCTATTCCAGAACCCATTGAGGTTACTCCCCTATCACGCGCTCCTAGTTCCCCTACCCGTGCTGATGACCAGTTAATTTGCCTTCCTGCCGGCCTTGGGGATGCTGAACGTGTCAGCTACTGGCCTTCGTTCGAGCGGCTCCTGACACCAACCTACACCCGTATGTTTGACAAGACAGATCCTCAGGAGATGACTGATCTGGCTGCTGAACATTGCTTCCTCGTAAGTCTGCTTTCTATAGCCCCCGTCTGTTGTCCAAAATATCCCATTTTCTTTCTGATTGACGGTTTCCTCATGTGCCCCAGGCTCTACAGTCGTCCCTTTTATCTTCGCAAGATGCTGCAGAGAGCCAAGGTTGAATGTCTGGCATCCGTGAGGAAGAACAAGGAGCTCATGGCCACTTGTGCTAAACTGAGGGAGCAACTCCATGCAACCAAGAGGGAAAAGGAGGTAGTCAAGGATCAACTTGCCAGGACGCAGGAGGCTAATTGTGTTCTGACCACTAGGTTGTCCAAGGCTGAGGCTCGTGCTGAGGAGATGGCTGAACTGGCGAAAAACGTGGGAGCCTACACCGCCTTTGAGGGGAGGCTTGACTGCATCCGGGCCTACACCGAAGGGAGGCACACCTCATGAAATTTGGAGGAGGAGCAGGCGGAATTTGCCTGTGCTTTCCCCAATGGTATGGATCTGAGTGCCCTATTTCCTACTGATGCTGAGGTTGCCAATCCTGAACCCGAGTTCCTTGCCATGGACATCTCTGGACCTATCTCTGAGGCCAATGCTGTAGAGGAAATCCTAGTAGAGGAGGCTGGTGGCGGCGCTGCTATGGCTCCTGTAGCTGTCCAAGTACCTACATCAGAGGAGCAGATGGAGCATGGGGAGCAAGACAATGGTCAG
The DNA here is from genome assembly GCF_048544455.1 of Silene latifolia. Lineage (NCBI taxonomy): Eukaryota > Viridiplantae > Streptophyta > Magnoliopsida > Caryophyllales > Caryophyllaceae > Silene > Silene latifolia. Next base: position 71,229,747 of record NC_133537.1, on the reverse strand, counting down.
AGTGCATCTGTTGAGAGGATTGACCTCTCTTAAAAAATTTTAATCATATTTTCTGGGAACTTGGCCCTACGTGGTGCAAGTTTTGTAATTATACTTTTGAACTCTTTTTTTTTTTTTTGCGTTTGCTTGCGCCTGCCGGTGTGCAGGCTTGAAACTACTGTGGCACCTGCTATAGGTAGCAGGTGTCCTTATTTTGAATTACTTTTGGGCCTAGCTCTTAGGCCCTTTTTGCTATATCTTTGTGTTGTGCTTTTGGTGTCTGGGATTTGTTCCCACTCTGATTTACCCAGGAGGCTGACCTGGCTCCAAGTGCACAGCCTCTGCCCCTGGTGGCAGATGTTTGATAACATATTTTACCCATGACGTAAAATATCTTACCAATAGGATAGCTAGTTAAAGCGTACCTCTCATTATCCTTTTCCGGTTAACAAGGAATGTTGCGTTCCTTGTGGCTCCAGCGTTTGTAGTTTCGTGCATGCACCTATGTGTATTGCCCTACGTCGTAGCTACGGATTTACTGAGATTAACGGTGAGGTACAGATGGTCTTAGTATCACCGTGCCCTGCTACCTCCATCCTACCGTATGCTCTCCATGTAGCTGACTTAGTAAACGTCTCGTAGCCCACATGGCAGGGGCTGGACCCTTAGAGTTTCCCTTGCCTGACAAGCAACCAACATTAATATTCAAAGCCTTTCTTCCTAGAAGCGTAAAATTCCAAAGTAGTACAAATTACCTGGTGCTATCTCATGGTGTTCCATGGCAACAACTGGATCCAGGAAGCCACAGCCTGGACTACTCGGTTTAAAAATGACTCAATTTGCTTTGTAAAACGAAAAACTAAAATTTAAGAAAATTAAAAAGCAAACCAACACCTAAAGCATATACTACCCCTACCCCCTTTTTTTGAAATTTTTTTGTTGTTTTTTGTTGTTGTTTTTTTTTTTGCTTTACGGACTGTTGAAAGGTCCTCTGTACACTAAAGGTTCAGCACTTTGTCAGAGAAAGGACTGTTTCAGATAACGGATGTTCCAGGGTTTGTTCAGGATCTGACCTTGCATGGTCATCAACCTGTATGCTCCATTCTTGACGATGCTCTCGACCTGATATGGTCCTTCCTACTTGTAAGCGAACTTGCCTGCCATGTGATTTTTGGTATTCTCAAATACCCTTCTGAGTACCAGGTCCCCTACCGCAAGGGTCCTTACTTTGACGTTCTTGTTATATGTTCTGGCTAAAGATTGCTTGTATGACGCCATACGTATGTAAGCACTCTCCCTTAGCTCATCAATTGTGTCCATGCTCCTAGTCATTTCGACTTGATTCTGCTCTGTTGCCTGGCAGCCGTACCTATGTGTAGGTACCAGAAGTTCTGATGGAATCACTACTTCTGCCCCATATACTAGGCTGAATGGCGTCTGGCCCGTTGCCATTTTCGGTGTTGTCCTGTCTGACCAGAGTACCAACGGCAACTCGTCTGCCCACTTACCTCCTAGCTCCTCCAGCCGATTTTTGAGGTTTTCCACAATGATTTTATTGCTGGATTCTGGTTGGCCGTTGGTTTGTGGGTATCGGGGAGCAGACTTCCTTAGCGTTATGTTCCAACGTGAACAAAATCCCTTAGTGTTATCTGATATGAACTGGGATCCGTTGTCGCATATGATTTCAGATGGTATTCCAAACCTGCTAATGATGTTACGCTTTATAAAAGAAATCACTTGTGCCTCCTTTACGTCTGTCATAGCCTCAGCTTCAATCCATTTTGAAAAATAGTCAGTCATGACGAGCATGTATACTCTGTTGCCTGGAGCCCTAGGCAGCTTCCTTACTATGTCCATCCCCCACATCATAAATAGCCATGGAGAGATGATTGGATGCATTGGTTCTGCTGGCTGGTGAATTGCTGGAGCCGCCTTCTGGCACGAATCACAGCGCTTGGCATGATTGATAGAGTCTGCCCTCATAGTGGGCCAGAAATATCCCTGCTTTACGATTTTAAAAGACAGGCTTCGTCCTCCAGCGGGATTTCCACACTCCCCGCTATGTACATCCTGTAGCACTGTATCAGCTTCCCCTTTACTAAGACATCTGAGATAACGTCCTGCCAAAGATTTTCTAAAGAGAACATTTTCTATCAGAACGAATCTGGAGGCCCTTATTTCGAAACTTTGTGCTTCTTTCTTGTCTTCCGGAAGTCACCCATCCCTTAGCCATTCCACATAAGGTGTTCTCCAGTCTAGAACACCCTGCTGGTTTCCATCTGAGATCAGGACTCCTTCCCTACTTACGTGTCGCATGTGCGCTTCCTCCCCTGGATGACCCTGTTCTAACTCCTTCTGTATAGCTGGAGTTAATACATGAGTAATTGGTATGTTGGAGAGTTCTGCGGACTGGAAGGTGGCTCCCAATGTGGCTAAAGCGTCTGCTTCCACGTTCTGATCCCTTGGCACCTGAGTAATTTTAAAGGACCTGAATTTCATTTTTTGCTCCATGTCTATCTTCAGGTAGGCTATCATCTTCGAGTCACGCGCCACGTACTCATTGTTCACATGATTTACCACAAGCAATGAGTCACTTTACACCCTTAGGTTCCTCACCTTGAGCCCCTGTGCCATTTGCATCCCTAGTATAAGTGCCTCGTACTTAGCTTCGTTATTAGTTGCCTTGAACTCACACCTGACTGCTTGTACCATCATATCGCCCTTTGGGGACCGGAGGACCAAATCTACCCAGCTCCCCGGGCATTAGAGGCTTCATCTACGTATAGGGCCCAAACTCCGCTTTCTTGGTCCCCTAGTAATGTTAACATCCCTTTTTCTGCCTCCACATGGGTAGCGGGACAAAAGTCTGAGACAAAATCTGCCAGCGCCTGGGATTTTATTGCCGTCCTAGGTTCAAATTGTAAATCATAGCCACTCAAGTGTACTGACCATTTGGTCATTTTTCCAGATATTTCAGGCTTCCTCATGATAGTTTTCAGTGGATAATTAGTCACTATGTGGATGGTGTGAGATTCAAAGTATGGGCGCAATTTATACGAAGGAGTGACCAGAGCTAAGACTAATTTCTCGAAAGGTGTGTACCTGGTCTCTGCAGGAAGCAGAGACTTACTGATATAATATACTAGATGCTGCATCCCTTCTTGCTCTTTGACCAGAACCACGCTTACCGCTGCTTCCGTAACTGACAGGTACAGGAACAATGGCTCTCCCTGCTCTGGCTTTGCCAATAGTGGTGGCGTGCTCAGGTAGCACTTAAGGGCTGCCACTTTTCCTGCTAATCGTTGTACATCCTTTGGCCTTTGCGGTGACTCTAGCCGGAGGACTGCTTTAATCTGTTCTCTGCAGGCCTCGATCCCCCTCTGAGTTACCATGTATCCTAAGAGCTTTTCGGAGGATACTCCAAATGAACACTTGGATGGATTAAGCTTCATCTTACACTCCCTCAATGTTTTAAAGGTATCCGCCAAGTGCTCCATATGAATATTGGCTTTCCTAGATTTCACCACCATATCATCTATGTAAACTTCCATCGTCTTTCCTATCTGTTGTTTAAACATTTTGTTTACTAGGCGCTGGTAGGTGGAGCCAGCGTTTTTTAGGCCAAAGGGCATGACATTGTAGCAATATATGCCTCGCTCTGACATAAATGTTGTCTTCTCTTGATCCTGCGGGTGCATCTTAATCTGATTGTAGCCACTCCAAGCGTCTAGAAAGGTAAACACTTCGTGCCCGGCCGTGGCATCCACAATTGCATCAATATGTGGTAGTGGAAAAGGATCTTTGGGATAAGCTTTATTTAGATCTGTAAAATCCACACATACCCTCCACTTTCCATTCTTCTTGGGCACCACTACCACATTAGAGAGCCACTCAGGGTAGCTGAATTCTCTGATTTTTCCTGCCCCCAGGAGATTGTCTACTTCCCTATTAATAACCTCGTTCCATTCTGCCACGAATTTTCTTCTCTTCTGATGTGCTGAGGTACAGCCCGGATTTACGCTTAACTTATGTGAGATAATAGATGGATCTATGCCGACCATGTCGTCGTGAGACCAAGCAAAACAGTCCATGTTCATTTTTAGAAATTGAATTAGCTGATCACGTAGCTCTCCACTGCAGGTTGCTCCAATCAGTACTGCTCTATCCGGGTGCACCTAATCCAGGTGGACCTGGTCTAACTCCTCCGAGGGTGGCTCCTTGTATTCCTCTGAGGTCCCCCGGTCCTGTAATTGCTATGAGGGGAGCTTAGTCGTAGCTTTTAGGGCTTGCTTATAACAGCTTCTAGATTCCTCACGATCCCCTTTCACTGCGACCACGCCCCCACGGAGTTGGGAATTTGAGACATTGATGATATGTTGAGGAGACCACCTTCATCTGATGCAGCCACAGTCTTCCCAATATTACGTTGTAAGTGGCTGGACCCTCGGTGACTAGGTATCTCACTAATTTGTTGACTCCTTCAATATAAGTTGGAATGGTTATCTCGCCTACCGAATGCGTTGTCTCACCACTGAATCCCACTAGTGGCACAGATTTCTTCACCAGGTTTTCTTTGTCGAAGCCCATTACTTTGAGAGTTTCAAACATGATGAGGTTCACGGAGCTCCCGCTGTCCACCAGTACCTTTCGCACGGTGCAGCTTCCAATGGACAATGTTATGGTAAGGGAGTCATGGTGCTGCTCTGTTTCATTCCCTACGTCAGTTTCATCGAACGTCACCATGGGCAAGTCACTTTGGCTCACTTTGCATGAAGTTTCTGGATGGTCTCTTTTACTTTTGGTAGCTCTTCTCTTGGCCGCAGAGTACGTTAAACCTGACAGCTCAGATCCACCTGTTATCACAATAATAATTTTTGTTCATATGGGCGGAGCAGAAGGGAGCACCTGGTTTGCTGTTTCCCTCTTATCCTGCTTGCCCCCACGTGATAACAGGTGATCCAGATTCCCTCTTCGTACCAGAAATTTTACCTCCTTTTCGTAGCCTGAAATAATCTTCTATCCAGTGCCCGATATCCTAATGCCATTCACACCTCTTGCTGTTGTCTCGGTCGTCATTAGGCCGGCTTTGCGTAGGCGGCTTAGGCCACCTTACCTAGTCACCCAACTCTTTTAGTGCTTTCAATAAACCTTCCATTCCTGTGTTGAATCCATATTCATCTAAACTGGGAGGATATTGAGAATCCTCCACTTGTTGGGTCTTCTCTGCTACCTTGCTGATGTTTGGTCTACTGTACGGCATGGCTCTCTCGTCTTTCTTTTATGTTGGGATCTTTCTGCTTGCCTTGTCGAAGGTTGAAGGTCCTTTTCTAGACTGTATATCCTCTTCCAACCTTAATGCTGCTGTAGCTCGCTGCTGAACTACCTCAAATCTCTTACAGGGATGCATTGTCAACTCCTTGTAGATATCTGAATCCTTATCTAAGCCTTCTCTGAAGGCGTTAATGGCCGTAGATGTGTCACAATCCCGTACGACAACCTTTTCTGTATTGAACCTGGTGATGTAGTCCTTAATTGATTACCCAATTTCTTGGACAATCCTGTAAAGATCACTTGGCTGCTTTGGAGTCCGTCGGCTACTGGCAAATTGTTGGTTGAAGGCGTTGACTAGGTCAGCAAATGAGGATATGGATTTATTGGGTAGACTGACAAACCATTGCAGTGCTGCCCCCGATAAGGTTGATCCGAATCCTTTACACATACATGCCTCTTTCGAGACTCCCGCTGCTGTAGTCACCATCATCTTCTGCTTATACTGGCTAATGTGATCATAGGGGTCTGTGGTTCCATCAAAGAGAGTCATCGTTGGGACATTGAATCCTTTCGGCAAAGCGATAGTAGCTATAGCATCAGTGAAGGACGAATCAGCGTAGCTTTCTGCTGTTGCCATCTCCATAGGTAGTGGCATTCCTGGGACTCTCCGGAGAAGGCTACGTAGTTCCTGGTACTGCTGCTCTATATATGCCTCCCTTCCGGTGAGTTGCTGATGCGTCTGTGGTTGCAGGTCCATAGCTCCTGCGAAATTCTATTGTCCAGTTGCTGCTGGCTGGTGCATCTGCGATGTTGCTGGACTCAGGCCACTTGTCCACGTATATTTTGATCTGTTCGCGACTGGTCCTCTGGCCAGCGGGGCTGCAGATGTCAACCTGCCCTGCTGATGCTCTCCTTCACCAGCACCAGAGAGGTTGTCAGAACGCATCAAATTATTTGTAGGTAGAGTACCTGACATGGGTGTTGGTTCCTGGCGTGCTGGCTCGTCATCTGGTGTTAGTGCCCCCAACCCTATTGGAATAAGGCCTCTTCTCGGCTGCGGTGTTGTTTTCATGTCTAACCGAGTTACCACGTCATGTGGCAGTATGCGTATCTACCTCCGCTCTCTGTCTTCCTCTGGTGTCACTCTGGATCTGGCTTCCCACATCCAGACCGCCGAACTGGAAGTTTGGTGTCGCAGCTCGTTGATTTGGACCCGAAGGAGATTGTTATCTTCTTCCATCTGGGATCTCATGCTCCTATTCTCGCTTTGCATTGTTCTGATGGTCCTTGCCAGGGTATCTAGTCCGCTTATCATGATACTGGTAGGACTTACTGGAGTTGGGACCTGTTTTCTAGACTGTCATCCTTTCTCTGGTTGTCCCATCCCGTATCTACCCAGGCCGACACCCGAGTCTCTGATCTGTGCCCTTTCTGGTTGTTGTTGACTTGCCACCGTCTGGGAGCTTTGGATGTGTTTGACGGCCGGTATCTGTGTAGCACTGGCTTGCTGAGTTGAGGTTGCGCGTGCTGTTGTGGTGGAGGGAGACGGTGCCCGTGTTGTTGGGACGCCGTCCGTCCTGCCTAGATTTGCTTTCGGTTGTCCTGACATGCAGCTTCGTTCTGTATACTGATTAACGGAGACGACCACTATGCCCCACGGTAGGCGCCAAACAGTTTTGGTAAATTTCTACCAATTTAGGGTTAAAGTGGTCTTAGCGTTAGATCAATATTACTGTTGGTTGATTATTGTATTTTTGTATGTATGTTGGAATGTATGCGTAACTAAACGAAGAACACAAGCAATTTTGGTTACGCAGAAAACCCGATGTGGGAAACAACCGCGGGGGGAGACGGAATCCCACCAATATTTGCACTATAATTCCCTGGAGAAAACAATATGGATGAATTTGCTATATTATGAAGGCTAGGGTTTTTCTCTGTATTTTCCGATGATCCTCTTTGCCTTGCATTGATGCCCCTTATATAGTGGAGTTCCTCCGTCTAGGGTTCCTTGCTTCTTCACCAAGTATTCCTAATCTGGCACAAGGTAGGACTTTCCTTCCTCGGAATATGGTAAGTGATAGGATTTCCTTATAATATTCTCACATAGGTAAATCACCAAATCCGGGCCCACGTCTTCAACGCCCACCGCCCTTGCTCTAGCTCCTGACTACTCTGCCCCTGACCTGCTTCCCTAGATCAGCCCATATCCAGAATTTGGGCCTAACAGCGGGGATGAGAGAAGAGTCGCAGTTATGGGAGTGTTTTAGAAGATTTTGGGACGGGAAGAGTTCATCGGGTTCTAATTTGATCGGGTTGGAGGAATAGGAGGCTTGACGTGTTTTACCCATTGAAAATGATAAATAAAATTAAATGGCAAAGAGGAATGAGTTTTCTAGAAGCAGAGGTTGGAGTTCCGGCAAAGGTGGCGATTTCCAAAAAAAGGCGGTGAAGGAAGAAGAAGACGAAGTGGAAGGGTTTTAGGGAAAAGTGAGCATTTAGGGAATAATGGATGAGAGAGGAAGGGATTGTGGGGCTTAAATAGGAGAGAGAGAAAGACGGTTAGGAGGGAGAGTAAATAAAGGAAAAGTGGGAGAATTAATAGGGAAGTAGGTAGGGTAATGATGAGTGCATGAGAAGCCGAGCAAAAGACTGTACACGTTTCAGTCAGATAATTTCCCGCTCGTCAGTCTGAAGCATGACTCGCAAGAAATTAGGGGCAAATTTTTTGGGCCAAATCTTGCATATTGGGCCAATGAGAGTAGTTGGGCCAAGGAGAGCAGTTGGGCTATGGAGTTTGGTAAGTTGGGTAGCTCAGGTGTCGAGTAGAAGGAGTCTATGGTCGCATGAGCCCAACGCAAGAGGAAGGAGAATCATGGGTCAAAGGTAGCTGTCCTTGGAAATAGAGTACAAGCCCATTATGAAGACCGCGATTGACTTGAGAAGCAAGAAAGCTAAACCCTACTAGGGTTTAGTCCTATATAAGACGGAAAGGAGAAGGAGGAGATCATTCATTAACAAACACGTAGCCTCACGCATATCACTAGCAGTTCAGCCGTCTTGTTCCTCTTGTATTCGTAGCCCTAATCATTATATTTGCTAGTGAAACCTTGGAAGGGTACCGTCACCTTCCCGCGTTCGTTTCCCACATTGGGTGTTCCGCGTCACCAAATCTCTTGTGTCAATTTATTTATTTACGATCATTACTATTCACAATACAACCAATCAAACGCATACAAAACCACGCGATTAAGTTATAAGACCGCTTTAACTCTAAATTAACTAATTCGGTAAAAAAAATACCAAAACAGCAATGTTCCAATAATTTAATCAACACAAAATGCAACAAATGCCATAATATTTATCACCATGCATTTTCCTTATTAGACCTAACACATTGCCAATTCTCACATCACTTCCTTAAAACAACCAATCAATGTTCTCAAGGGTGTGGTTGAAATTCAAAGTCAAGATCATAATCCTTCTTCTTGTATGATAGGTTCAAAAGTAGTGACAACCAAATGACTGAACTTCATAACTCATCTAGCACATATACCACCAAATAACCCACAAAAAATTCCAAGCTTAATCCCAAGCTTAACCCCAAATTTGGTCCACTCTAATACAAAATATTATGTAAATGAACGTCCAACAAATCACATTGCCAAAACAAAATTCCGGGGTCAAAAACAAAATTAAGGAACAAATGACTCTTGTTTGTCCTACTAGCATTAAAATGAGAGCATAAGGTTAGAGGGTTGAACACTTTCCAATTAATTCCCTACTAGTATCTTCGCCACCCCTAAAATCACCCTTAGCCTCAAGGGTGTAGGTGAAAAACAAGATTGAAGTATCACTTACTGGGATTTCAGGGTCAAATAATCTATATTGATCCGATATCCTACATGTACTCATATAATCACCAAGGTCATAACTTAAAACAGGGCATATTATGTCATAAAAAGTAGCTCAAGTTTATGGGATAAGTGAATAGCATTTAAAGCACCAGGTTTTAAGTCCATGTAGTGGACAATTATCAAATCAGCATTCTCATTACTACTACTACCACAAGAATTCAAGGTCAATCATATTCTAATCTTCTAACGCCTGAATAATAAAGCATCGAGTCTCTCTCTAAAAATAAACAAGAAAAACCCCTAACCTAGATCCGACTGCTCCGCCGTCTCCACCGTCCACACTTGCCTCCCCTCTTTTTCCCCTACTCAATCGTCGGAGATGGGTTTGTCCCTTAGCCTATCTCCGGCGATTCGACACAGCTCATACTCTATAACCCCCAATTTTTCTCACCGTTAATCGCGCATCTCCTGTCCACCCGCCGTTCCTTCGCCGATGCTCTGCCGTCGGGGTTGGGTCCGTCCTGGTCTAGCTCCGGTGACGGTCAGTTACTCGTTCCTTCTTGTTTAAGTCCAGTTTTCCCAATCACCCTCCTTTCCGTTTCGATTGTTTAACCCGTTTCTTTGTGGGTCATGGGTTGGATCTTGTGTCTGGTGCTTTTTTTTGTCGGCCCATTGATTGTGCTATGTGTGGTGTTGGGATTGTTTCTGTGTGTTCGTCTTTGTTTGTTGTTTGTCTGGTTCTTGGTTAAGAGTTTATTAAAAAGGAGTAAAATTGGAGGTGAACCTTTATTGGGTTCAAAAAATGGTGTTTTTTTGTCACCATTTGTATAAGTTTATGTTTGATTAGTCCCGTTTCTCCGGTATCTTGTCCTGTCACCGCCGTTTTTCGGTCTCAATTCAGGGGTGATTCTCTTATTCCCCCCACCCCTGGTTTTCTATGTCCTGCTTTGTCCTTCTTTGTTTGCGGCGATGAGTTTACTCATCCGTCGGAGTTAATTCGCTCCTAAGTGGCTGCTTTTTGGGTCCGATACGGTGATCCCCCCATTTCCCCCACCTGTCGCTCCCTCTCCCTTTTTTCCTTGTATCTGTTTTCTTGATTGGCGGTGGTCAAAGGACAGGTATCCTTTGGGTTTCGGGTGTCTCAGTTGTGTCTTGGTCCACCTTGTTGTCTTGTTGGAGGGTCTTCATCTCCTGCTCCTACTCTTGGCTAGTGTGTCTGTGATGCTTCGAGTCTTCGAGACATGTTGTTTTTGGCAGTCATGGTGTTGGTGTGTGTGGCTGCTGATGGTTCTTGGCTCCTATGTGGGTTGTCATGGTGGTCGTCTTGTCCTGTCTCTTTCTTTTCGGAATGGTGAGTCTGGGTGTAGTGGTTCTTTTGTGTTCGGGTGGTCTTGTTTTGGGTTCCTCGGTTGGGTTAGACGGTTAGGAGATGGTGGTTATGCTGGTGTTAGTTTACGATTGTTCGGTTCCGGTATGAGATGTGCTTGGTAGGGTGAAGTCGGGGTCTGTCAATGTTGTTGGATGGCCCGGATGCAGTGGTCTCAACCTCATTATTCTCCATGAAAGGTTTGGCTTGGAATTGTAGGGGTCTTAAGGATCCGCTTGCCCCTGCTATTCCTAAAATTAGAGCGATATGTAGGTCTTTTCATAATAATTTAGATTTCGTCTTTCTTTCTGAAACTAAGTGTGATGTACAGTCAGTTGATGTTCTTCTCCGACCGATGGGTTTCCTTCAGTCTGCTGGATGTGATGCTGACGGCTTAAAGGGGGGCTTTGGGTTGGTTGGAAAACTAGTTGTAAATTAGAATGTGTCTTTATTAGTTGCAATCTTATTATTCTCTTGGTTAATCAGTGTAAGGGTAGCATGTGGTATTTGTGCTGTGTTTATGGTGAACCCAGTCATACAAAGAGGGGTGCTGTATGGGAAAACTTTACCTGCCGCCTTAATTCCCTTAACAAACTCTTCTTGCTTATAGGTGATTTCAACCAAGTTGAGTTCTCTTCTGATAAGTTAGGTGGTACTGATAGACTGATTAGAGGAGCAAATTTATTCTCATACCGGAAGAATTTACACTGTCTGATGGATATCCCTTTTAAGGGACCTATATTCACTTGGTGCAATAATAGGGAGAGTCCACATCGAATATACGAAAGACTTAATAAGGGTCTTGCTTCCAATGATTGACTTTCTCTATTCCCAAATACTTTTATCAAACACTTGCCTATTCAAATATCGGATCACGCGCCTATAATCCTTGATACAAATATGACTCTTAATACCAAGAACAAAGTTTATAGGCTTGAGTCTTGGTGTTTTGATCATGCCGAATATAGTGGCCTGGTTAAAGAAAGTTGGGAAAGAAAAGATAAGGGTGATGCTTCTCATGTTCTTTTGGCAAAATTACGGCGTATAAATAACGCTTTCAGAGTTTGGGCTTGCAACAAAAAAGATGAATGGGGATTAAAGTGGAGTGCTTTTGATCAGGATCTTGAGTCCTATCTTTTGGATATTGAGAAGGGTGGTGATACTGTTAATTACGAATTATGTCACAAAAAGTTTATGGAATTCTCTCTTGCTGCTGGCACTTATTAGCGACAACGTACCAAATTGAAATGGGATTGTGAGGGTGACACGTGTACTAAGTATTTTTTCAATTGGGTCAAAGGACGATCTGGTGCTAATCTTATCTTGGGTATTAAGAAGGAGTCTAATGAATGGACTTTTGATATGAAGGAGATTGGTGGTTTGTTTCATAAACACTTTTCCACTATCTTTAATTCTGATTCCGAGCCTGAGTGTTTTGAAGATTACTTAAATAAGTACGGTTACTTATTTGATAATCTTAAGCGTAAAGTGGGCATGGAGTAGAGAGCTAAGTTAGGCCGTGTATATTCGGAAAATGAAGTACGTAAGGCTGTTTTCCAATTAGGACCTTTAAAATCTCCGGGTCCTGACGGTATTCCGGCGGCTTTTTACCAAAGGTATTGGTCTATAGTTAAGAATGATGTTACTAAAGGAGCTCTCAATATTCTAAATTCGGGTACTGTGCTTAAGGATTTCAATAAAACCTTTATTGTTCTTATTCCGAAAAATGATTGCCCGGAGAGAGTTGGGGATTTTCGGCCGATTAGCCTTTGCAATGTTATTATGAATGTTGTCACTAACTGTATTGCTAATAGATTAAAAGGGGTTATGGATGATCTTGTTAGTCCGTTTCAAAGTGCGTTTGTCCCTACTAGAAGTATTGATGATAATATTGTCATTGCCCAAGAAATTCTTCATGTTATAAATCATAGGAGTTATGGTGAGAAGGGAATGATGGCTTTAAAGGCTGATATGAGTAAAGCTTATGATAGACTGAACTGGAACTTCATAAGAGGGGTGCTCTCTTACTTAAATTTGCTGGGATCTATGGTTCAGCTTATTATGAGTACGATTGAATCTGTTTCTTACGAAATTCTGATGAATGGTGCACCTATGGATAAAGTTGAACATTGTTGTGGGATTAGGCAAGGTGATCCTTTATCCCCTTATATCTTCACGCTTTGCACGGAAGTCCTATATCAAATGATTCTATACGCCCAGGATGGCAACCTTATTAAGGGTATCAAAATTTGCAAGAACGGGCCGGAAATTTCCCATTTATTGTTTGGGGATGATTCGCTCTTCTTTATTCGTGGTGACTATGAGGATTTGGACTTTCTCATGAACATCATTGATGAATATTGTGCTGCATCTGAGCAATGCCTTAATAAAGATAAGTCCTCTTTACTTTTCAGTCCAAATTGCTCACTTATGACGGTCAAGAAGTGCTTATCTGAGTTTAAATTTGCGCCTAAGCATAATCTTGGCAACTATCTTAGCTTACCAACGAGTATTGGGTCCTCTAAGAGGGATTTATTTAAATTTCTTGTTGACAAGACTAAGCGAAGGTTATCCTCCTGGAATAACATTCTGCTCTCGTCGGCTGGGAAATTGACTCTTGTTCATTCTGTTCTTTCTTCACTATCTCTTTTCTCTCTATCAGTATTTCGCATACCGGTAAGTGTAACATCAAAACTACAGTCCTTGATGGTGCATTTTTGGTGGAGTGGAACTAGAACTAATAAGTCTATTTATTGGTGTAGTAAAGACTTCCTTAGTAGGCCTGTGGGAGAAGGGGGTCTTGGACTTCGCAATATTGGATGTTTTAACCAAGCCCTTCTTGCCAAGTCTGCTTGGAGAATCTTAAGTGTCCCGGGAAGCCTTATTAGTAAAGTTATTGGTCCCAAACTTGGTATCCAGGATGATAATTTATTCCAGAATCGTTGGAAGGCTCCCCAAGCGTCGTCATGGGCTCTAAAAAGCCTTGTCTGGGACTCCGACCTTATCCACAACAATATTGCTTGGACTATTGGTTCTTCTTCTCGTCTTAATGTTTGGAAGAGTAAATGGATAGAGGGTTTTAGTCTTCATGATCTTTGTGGGGATTTTATTGATGCTCCTAATGAATCCACGCTCCTGGTTGGTGACCTTCATGATAATCATAGGAGATGGGACCTCTCCTCTCTTGGTTTCGATCCGGGTGAGGGAGTTACAAAGAAAATCCTCGAAACTTATATCCCGTGTCAACCCTCGGATGACACCTTCTACTGGAAATTCACTAAACATGGTGATTTCACTGTCAAGTCGGGATATTATGTTGCTGCTATGGCCTTATCTAATGGACTTACCTCGAATACTGATCGCTCTAGAGTGCCCGCAACAAGTGTAGCTTTTTGCAAATCAAAGTTCTAGAAGTTGCCTATTTCTAACAAACTAAGGGTGTTTCTATGGAAATTTATGGCTAATGCCCTTCCTGTGGGGTCTGAATTCCTCAAACGAAAAATGAATTGGCGCTCCTCCTGTACTCTTTGTGATGACTCTTCTCCTTGTGTGGAATCTATCTCTCACCTTTTCATAGATTGTAGTTTTGCAAAGGCTCTATGGTTTGGCTGTCCTTTAGGACTTACAATCACGAGGGGGATGGACATTGATGTTAGGGTTTGGGTCATAAACTGGGTTACTTATTTCTTAATTGGCCCAGATCCTAACTCCCTCCTTTTTCCTCTTATCGCTACCCTCTGGAGAATTTGGTGTTATAGGAATGATATGGTCTTCAGGAACCGTCGACCTTGGCCTATGAGTGCTCTCAATTCTATACTTGGTGACATTCAGTGTATGAATGAGGTTGTGTGCAGTAAGGATGCTAGCCTCTTTCAAGCGCCCTTGTTTGACTCCTTTGCTGATTTTGGTTTAGCTAAGAGGATTAGAAACTCCTTCCCCTATTGGATTGTTTGTGGTCCTGGGTGCGGAAATGTTTGCACTGTGAAGTGTGATGCTGCTTGGAGGGCTGATAGAAGCTCTGGCATGGGGTGGTGCTTGTTGGATGATAATGGGACCTTAAGGAATATTGCTCACGCTCGCTCGTTTGCCTCTTCTACCCTGGATGCCGAAGGACATGCAGCTATCATGGCGCTCAAATGGGCTTTGGACAAAGGGTACCTTCATGTTAAACTTGTTACGGATTGTCTTAACTTGGTTATGCAGGTTGCTGGAGCGGAGAAGGCGATTGCATCTATTAATTGCATTATCCATGATATTCAGTCTATTGCGTCTCGTTTTCATTGTTGCTCTCTTAGTTTCTGTCATAGGGGAGTCAATAGGATAGCTCATAATCTTGCTCAGGAAGTATTGTTGTAAGCTATGCTATTTATTGCTATCAAAAAAAAGAAAAAAAAAATTCAAGGTCATGAGGTGGATACTAATGGTATCAGTATGAGCATGGTTAAGTGCAATGATCCTGAAATTGATATTTAAGTGCACTAAAAAGTAGGCAATTGATAAAATTATGAAAAGAAGAGGATTGAAATGTGTTTACTAGGCCATCAATCCCAGTTAATACGTCTAATTCAACCTCCAATTTCTCCCAACTGTGTACCTCTTTATAATGTAGATTTTCTCTCCGTTTCATTTTCAACTCAAAATGCTTTACGTAGGTGAAGAATCCAGAATTGCTAACCCATCTTAACAAAATGGCAGGGTAAAAAACTAACCGATAGAAACAAATTGGTTTAGATATCATATTACATACTATTATAGAACTCGTCGTACATGTAAAGCGTTTGGTCCAAAGGCAGACAACTCTGGAAGATCAAACTATGAAGCCTAGAGAAACGCTTTCGATTAACATTTATGATGACCAAATCATTGAAATAATAGGCATCCAATGCATCCAGTGGTGCAAATAGTTATTGCTTGTGACTGATATGGTCATTCTGGATTGGAGTATTTTCATTGTTGATTACCGCAGCTTGACATATGGGCTGGCTCGCATTAGCTTGTTCGGTTTGTTCAAGCATTGTATCGAACATTTGGCGTGTGTCTGCCATATCTTCCTTTCTCTTCTTGGGCAGTTTTTGCTGCTTTAGCTATTTCATCTTATGAAATAGGTTATGGGCCGTCCACACATACTCCAGCACAATACCATCAACATATAGCTCAGGAACACCATTTACACCAGGTTGGAGTTCATCAACGTCACCAATAACTGCTACTTGGTCACTGAGTTTAAAATTGGTTTGGACAATTTGTCAAACCACACACAATTTCCCCTTATTGTAAAATATCAGAGTTCGACGCACTATCTCATTAGCAGCAAAAAGGTTGTGTGCATTATTGTCTTCAACAGATATAATCTGCCTTTCGTTTAAGCATATGAAACACCAAAATACCTTAGTAAATGGAAGCGCTACCATCTCGGTTGCCCGAGGTAAAGAATATCAAATGAACCATAAAAGAACGTTTATTAAAAGTACAATAAAGTTTAATCAAATACAATACTAAAATCCAACCCAAAACCAAAATACAACTCCGAAATGAAACGAAATGAATAGCCAATGTTTAATGCAACAGTGGAAGCTAGCTAAAGAAAGTGTGATGACTATGCCCCGTCCATATCCCGCATGCTACATCAACATCCAATACCTGCTCATCCAACTGCTCACCATCCCCGAATGGATCACCACAGTTTTGAAAACAATAAACGGGGTCAGTCAACCGCACAACCAAAATAAGAACTCACAATAACACAATCCAATCAAACTGTAACCAATAAATCCTCCAAACTCTAACAGTCACCAGTAACCGACTACACACCGAAATGTGTAGCCCTGCCGGGTTCTCATCGCAACGGTAAATCCACACCGCTAGTTGATAGGCTATCGCACACCTAACAAAGATAAATACCCTAGTAACAAATGAATGTAGTAATAGGGGTCGAACACAAGGAGACGGGAGTTGTTAAACATGTTGTTATGAAGTGAATTCTATCAAGGTCGGTTATCGATTGATTGTTTGTTTTGGTATGA
Source organism: Silene latifolia (assembly GCF_048544455.1). Lineage (NCBI taxonomy): Eukaryota > Viridiplantae > Streptophyta > Magnoliopsida > Caryophyllales > Caryophyllaceae > Silene > Silene latifolia. The sequence continues at coordinate 71,213,251 of NC_133537.1, read as the reverse complement.
AAGAAATCAATAATAAGGAAGAGCCTAGGGAAGTTGGGTCACACATGCAAATATGTAATTGGTTATGTCAAACTAGAAATGCTTAAATAACGATATTTCTTTTGGCTTAAAGACATCCACCTCTCGGCCTTATTGTCAACCATAGAATGAGTTCTAGCGAGCTCTCGCTATGACTAGATCGGTCTACTAAAACCTGCTTAGTCTAATTCAATTCCGTGTCTCTCGACTTATAGAAAGAATTAACAAATTTAATCTAAGGTAGTGGCCAAAAATCAAAGACTAACAATTCAATACAAGCATGTGATAGAAACTATTAATCGATATTATAGCATCCCAATTCAACAATTACAGCAAACTATTTATGCATGGCTTCCATATGCCCTAGAGAAATGAATTACTCTTGCATAATGAAAACTAAACTAATGACAAATGATGTAGTAAACATGAACATACTAACTAGTAATGGAAAAGACAAATGAGTAACAAAACTAATACTAAAAATGAGATTACCTTGACAATGGAAATAGAACTTGGAAATGAAGAACAAGATAACAAATGGAAAGCTTGAATTAATAACTTGAAATGCTTAAAGGAAATTATTTATAACAATAACGGAATGCTTGAAGGAAATGCTAAACTACATTTTATTCTAAAAACTAAGATTAAAGCATATGAAAAAGTGTATGGAAGTGTGTAAAAGTGATCGGACACAACACCCTTTATATAGGAATAAGGGGTGTAACGTAAACAATCCAAGGAGAGGCAACCCCGATCGGGGACACTCCACACCGATCGGGGTCGTGGGTTTCTTGGTCTTCGTCTTAATTCCGCCATAACTTCTTGCTTTATGGTGATGCGGAATCCAATGTTTACATATTCATGAGTCCGTCTAAGGCATATTAAGGATCATATGGCATCCAATGCATGCTCTTAACTTGGGCTTTTACTTCGACTTAATTTCTTTACTTGTACACCAACCAAAGTTGGTTTTTCTTGCTCGGGATGTCCAATTTCTTCCCGAAACGCCCATACACTTCCCGAAACGCCCTTGCATGGTCAAGACTTCTCTCATAAGCCTCGTGAACTTGGGTGATTGCTAATTTGACGGGAAAAAGCTACCAGGGGCTTCATTTCCTACAAAATGCAATGAATACGAGCAAAACACTTAGAACACGGAATTAGCTCACAAATAAACTTATTGAAGTGCAATAATCAAATAAAACCGAGCTAAAATAGGGAGTTAAACTATATATAAAATGGAACTATCACTAGTGGGGACTGCAGCCGTACCACCTAAGCCCCGCTCATCGCAACGAGCGAACCCAGATCATTAATGTGCACAACCCCCCTTGTGACAGGAGCCATAAGGGGCGAACATGGGGTTGGAACCATCTCCCGAGAATGGCTGTACAATTAATCCAACAACCAATGTAATCACAAACCACAATCACAATCGTATTACCAACAATCAATCACAGTTACCAACTTATAATCAATTATGCAACCAACTGAGTAAGGAAACCCAACCTGACCAGATGTCTACGCAAAAACACAAAAAAGCAAGCTAGAACGCCTCCTCTACCAAGTCCTCACATATTATGATATCACACAATCAAACAACTACACATCATATGATTATCTACCTCAAAACCCCCAAATCACCCAATTTGGATTTGCATAACTATAACCATAACAACAAATTAACAAAGGTATAAGACTTACTGATTAAACCTATACGGAATGAGATGCAGAAACCCCAAATCGGATAATCTTAGCCTTGGGAGTGATTAGAATATTCAGAGAAGCAGTGAACGTCGTTTTTAGATTTTGAGAAAATGATTATACAATGATTAGGAACTGTTAATCACGTTTTTATACTCGGCCGAGTACGCCCTACTCGGTCGAGTTCCTCACTACTCGGCCGAGTGCACCCAAAACAGAAGCCCGTTTAAAAGTACTCGACGGCTTACTCGGCCTATTATGGCCTACTCGACCGAGTAACCTGTAACCAGAAAACCGTGGTATTACAGTCTTCCCTTCTTAAAAACGAACTCCATCCCTGAAGTTCACACCATACCTGATACAAACATGCAAAACCCAACCTACTAACCATGCAACTCGAAAGGAACACCCAACTCAAAAGACACTAACCAAGTACCCCACCATAACCAACTATGATCACATAACCCGAAACACAACCATACCGACCTCAAAACAACCCAAAATATATGCCATCATCTCTTACCCCCTTAAAGGACAAAGGTTACGACCCCGTAACCAAACATACCTGCTCAAAACGATGTGGGTAGCGCTTCCTCATTGCCTCTTCCGGCTCCCAAGTAGCTTCTTCAACATTGTGATTAGACCATAGCACCTTTAGCAAGACGGTTTCACCGTTCCTTGTCTTGCGCACCTTACGATCCAATATCTCCTTTAGCACCTCTGCATAAGTGAGAGCTTCAACCAACTCAATATTCTCAACCTCAAGCACATGAGATGGATCACTCACATACTTTTGAAGTTTTGACACATGGAAAACATTATGAACCCGATCAAGAGATGGTGGCAACGCTAGCCGATAGGCTACTTCACCTACCGATCCAAAATCTCATATGGACATATGAATATATGGCTCAACTTCCCCATCTTGCCAAATCTCATGACGCCGCGCATAGGTGACACTTTCAAAAGGACCCTGTCACCCACCTCAAACTCGATATACCTCCGATGCAAATCCGCATTACTCTTTTGCCGATCTTGAGCTGCTTTCATCTTTTGTCGAATCAAGTGGACCTGTTCAACCGTATCTTGTACCATTTGTGGTCCTAAAACCACAGCTTCATCGCTATCGTCCCAACACACTAGACTCCTACACTTCCTCCCGTACAACGCCTCAAATGGTGTCATCCCAATACTCGTGTGATAGTTGTTGTTGTATGAAAACTCAATCAGATTAAGTCTATCCTCTCAACTCCCACCAAACTCCATTGCACAAGCTCGCAACATGTCTTCTAGGGTGTTGATGGTCAATTCACCTTGACCATCTGTTGCAGGATGAAATGTCGTACTCGTCTTTAAGGTAGTCCCCATCAATTCCTGCAACTCTTCCCAAAACCGTGATAAAAATCTCGCATCTCTATCTGACACAATATCCTTTGGTACCCCGTGTAATCGTACCACATTCTTCCTGTACCCAAGAGCCAGTTGAATCTTACTCCAAGTATCTTTCATTGGAATAAAATGAGCTGACTTTATCAGACGATCGATGTAATACCTCGGGTATTCTGGTCTTAGGATACTCTATCTAGTAGGGGGTACTCTATCGAGTAGGGTGTATGTGAATTTTGGAGTACATTCTGATCTGGGTGTACTCGATCGAGTGAATGCAACTCGATCGAGTAGGGGGTACCGATCGAGTACGTAAGTTACTCGATCGAGTGTCCAGGTTTTTACGGGTTTTTGACGTGGGCTTGATTATACTAGTGAAGGAGGTATAAAAGGTTATATTGCCAGTTTCTCATTTCTTTCTCTGAAAACCTTTCACAAATTCAAACGACGCTCTCTTCTCTCCACTTTTACAATCAAATCTAAGGCTAGGGTTCGTAGTTTTTGGGGATTTTTACATCTTTGCAATCATCAGTTATTGGTTAAGTTCATTGTGTTGTTTTTATATCGTTTTGTTAAGATTGCTCTAACCCTAATTAGGTGATTTGGGGGTTTTGGGTAGAAATCGTTTTACGATGTATAGTTGTTGATTATTGTTGTAGGTGACGATGTGGTATTCTTGTACAATTGTATGTTTGGCTGCAGTTATAGCGGATTGCGAAAAGGTTGGGTTTTCCCTACTCAGTTACTGTATAATTGATTTAAGTTAATGTGATGGATTGATTACATGGTTATCATTATGGTCATAATTGTAATTCTTGGTATTGGCATGATTATCCGTATTGTGGTTTTTGGTTGTGATTGTATGTGGTTCGCGAGGTGCGCCCTCAGCTGAGTGGAGTCATTTGCGAGAATGGCTTCACGCCGTTGATTCGCCTCTTGTGGTTTGATGCGTGTCTATAATATGATGTTTTACATCTTTATTTCCACGCATTTTATGTCTATTATATGTAGTTTATTCTACTATTTCCCCTATTTCTGTCTACTCTCGTATTTTTATGTAATATTGCAGATTATTGCGGAAATGAGCAGAAAATGAACCAAATCTTGACCCCGAAAGTTAAGCTTAGGAAGGACATGAATATTTGACTCGGACTTGAAGTTTAGAATGCATTTCAAGGCCTAAAAGGTGTATTTGCGTGAGTTTTAGAAGCGGATTGCCAGCTACAGTGGTCTATAGACTGACCTACATGGTCTATAGACCGTCAGAATGCTTCTCGACATTGCAGGCTTTTTCAGATAATCGAGTGATTATAATTGGAGGTGAAATCTTATCCTCTTAGCTTTCCAACGCCGCGTAGAACGCCTGATTTGACCAAGTAACGAAGAAATGGCAGGTTTTTTAAGATCGGTGCGCGCTGCAGAATTCGTCAGAATGCAATTCTATACAGCGCTCTTGGTCGATCGACTGGCCTCAGTGGTCGATCGACCACCTCACGACTCTGACGAGAGATTTAAAAGAACGAGAATTAAAGGATTTTAATCTAAGCCCATTTTTAATTAGGTTTGGAGAAGGAGTTACGTGATATTTTCTATATAACGTAACTCTTCCTCATCAGATTCATTATCATCTAGTTCCAAAAATACAGTAGCTATTTTCCTTAGTTTAGTTTTCTTTCATCGTATTCAATAAAGTTCCTTGCTTACTTTTGGATTCAACTCTTGCTTCCTGCTTCGGTATTATTTTGTCCTTAATTTCAGTTTCTACTTTATTTTGTCATTAGCGTAGAATTGATAGATTAGAATCCCGAACCATAGCCTCTTTATTGCGTTTTATTGATTTAATCATTCAAATTATGTTTTCCCATATCATTTATTTCAATTTCGTTGTTGTTATCAATATTGATATGCGTAGCTAATTATCCTTTGCTAAGATGCGAGGGGATCTGTGGCGTAGACGACGTAGAATAGGTAGATCTATTTCGGGGTTTGGTCGATCGACTGATGTCAATAGTCGATCGACTGAAAACCTGGTCGATCGACTGGCCCAGCTAGTTGATCGACTGCATCACGTAAGAATCAGCATTGTTCAATTGATTTAATTGCAATTTTTAGTAAAAGACCGAGAGGTTATTTGTTAAATACTTAGGAATTGACCGACCCAATAGATCGAAAGAGAGGGGAGGGCAATAGACTACCAATTGAACGACTAAATTGTTGAGATCGAAAAACAGGTAATTTAGGCATTAGGAATCACTTTTCAGGGCGTGAGCTAGTATTAGTGAGACCTAGGGACTAGTAGCTTAGGCTGAGCGGCGCTACTTGTTAAGTTGGACTGAGAGGACTTCTTATTTTCCCATCTTACGTGACTATTTCAGACTTACCTAGGACTTGCGTCGTCGTAGCTACAGTGAACCGATCGTCTTAGCATCCTTTTTATTATTGATTACCTTTTATTTAATTGCTTTAGTTGTAGCTTTTATTTTTATTGCTATTTAGTTAGTTATAAATCAATCAAAACCCCCTCATTGTTACCCTTAGACTAAAATAGAAAGCAACTAAAAATTCCCTACCTCCCTGTGGTTCGACCCTGACTGCCGCTATCTATAGTAGTAGTTTGGAAATATATAAATATTATTTTTGGTACTCTACGACGGTATCAAATTTTGGCGCCGTTGCCGGTGAGGCAGCGCTAATTTTTAGTTGTTTTTAATTTTAGTCTTTCTTTCTTTAGTCTCAGGGAACTTCGGTTCCTTGAGACCGTTCTCATGTTTTGTTTTCTGAGTTTTCCACATGAAGAGGATGAAATCTTTGGTGCTTATTTCGCCAGGCTTTGGGAGTTTGTTGAGCCCAGACGAGATGCATTCTCTGAATTCCAAATATTCATGACTATAGCCAATGGTATGACTGACCCTACGCGAGCATACCTAGAATCTATTGGTAAGGGGGATTTCACAGGACTCCCCGTAATTGAGGTATTAGAATTTTTTGATTGGTTTGCTGCTGAAACTCTTAAACCCAACTTTTCTCTTCATGTTGACTCAGATGAGGGGGTGGGTGAGACCTTAGAAACCAATCTAGAAAATGCTGATGGAGATATAGAGGAGACCATTAGCGTGGTTGACAATCCTTTTTATGAGGATAGTTTAGAACCCCTTTATGATTCTTGCACTGATAGTGAGGTCGATTTGGAGGATCTCTTTGAGAACCTCCAACTTGACGAGTCTAGCGATAAGGAGAGTGAGGAGGAAAATTTTGACAGTCTTGAGGTTAATTGGGATGTGTATGACGATATTATAGATGAACCTATTATAGAGGACCCGATTGACCCATTTGACTTACCGCCCCATGCATTTGGGACGATTATCCACCTTCTCCCCTAGTTGACCAGACTCCTGTACCTCACATTTCTTACCTGTCTGAGCATTTTAATTCTACTCGCGTTGTTTTTGAGTCAAATGCTACTGAGCTCGCTAATTTTTCACCTGCTGTTAATTTAAGCTTTTACATTCCGCCCTTATCTGGAGGGAGGAATAATTTTGTGGATGTTTTTAATAGCTGTCATAGGAAATTTGTTAGACTTAGATGTTATAACATTTTAATTTCCTATGCTACTACTATTTTATGGTGCTACATACAATTTTGTGTAGCACATGCGCAGTTATTTGATCGGTTGCTTCGTGCTTTGAGCTGTTTTGACCGGGCTTATTTGGAGTGGCTATTTGAAGGAAAAGAGGGTCGAGCTGGGACCGTCTAATCTAGCGCTACCGGGAGGCAACCCGGAGTTTAAACATTTTGTTTGATTTGGTTTTGAAACATTTAGCTTTATTTGTTTTGTGTGTTTTAATAATTAGCTCGATTTAGACAGTTACTTTGGGTTTTTGCGCAATTTTGGGCGCGTTTTATGTGCATTTACAGGTTATTAGACCGAGTTAACTCAATTGAGTTAATTCGTGAGCAGGAACTGTTCACGTCAGGTAACTTGGTCGATCGACTGATTAGAGTGGTCGATCGATCGATCGATTCAAGCAACAGCACGAAGCTCTTGTTCTAGGTAACTTGGTCGATCGACTGGTTAGAGCGGTCGATCGACCACTGTAGCTGCTATACCTCGTTCTTTTAATTCTTTGCACGTAATTTACCGTTCCAATTTTGTTTTCTCGGATAATGCGCGGTATGTTTTGTTTCTTTTCAGGTACCTATGGTAGCATCTGCCTCTTTGAAACCTCCTAGCTCACGCCTTTGGGGGAGGTTTCCTTTTGCGCTTAAAATCTTGTAAGTTTCCGAGTCCCAATTTCATGTCTTATTTAGTTTCTTATCGCAAAATCCCAATTTCCTTTGCTTATTTATACACATGATTTCGCACAATGAGGGCATTGTGTGATTTGGTTTGGGGAAGGGTTTTGCGTTGCATTTCATTCTGTTTTGCATTCACGTTTACATTTTTGTCTTGCATTGTTTTTTATTTTCCATATATACAAAATTTCAAAAAAAAATTAAATTAGAAAAAAATTCAAAAATTCAAAAATATCACGTTTAGTTTTGCATATTAGGTTGAGTCAGATTGGAGTATTCATTACTAATAGTTGTCATTTGCTTAAGCCTTGCATTGTTTCACATCTTTTAGCAAAAGTTTTTGCAATATCTCGAATTTCGTTTCAAAATTTGTTGAACAATTAGACTTGACTTGAAATTTTGGCAAACTACAAAACTTTCTAAGGAATTAGAGCTTTATAATCTGGTGTCATTCATGATCAGTTTCATTTAGGATTGTGAGTAGTTACTCCCTGCATATCGTGTAACATTAATTTGCACAAGTATGACATTTAATTTCTTTTTGCCTGCATACATTCGGGTTAGTGGTTGGTATTGCATGTTTGGAGAATGCTTGCGAAAATCCCTTTTATTCATTTTACACATTAGCTTCACATTTGCCAAAAATTGCCAGTTGACCCTTTAGCTACAATCCATAAACTAAGCCCACCCTTTGCTGAGCTAGTTTAGTAGTTTTAGTGGTATTCGTTGTATTGTATCAATTTTGGCTCGATTTGCACTCTATGAAGTTGGTAATGAATGAAGGAGAAAAGAAAAAAAAAAGGGAAAAATGAAAAAAATATAGTGACTGCCGAAATAAAAACGAAAAAAAAAAAGAAAACGAAAGAAAAAGAAACGGCAAAGAAGAAAAAAGAAAAAAGTTTACTCCTATGTTTGCTTTATATTTTTATGAGGAGTGTTATTTGGATTAGTGAAGTGTTTGCCTAATTCGTTAAGGCATTTGAGCTTATTTCATTGAGTTAGAAGTGGATGTTTTATTCGGTTTGTTAGGATGCTAGCTTGGCTATTTCCCTCTCATTCCCATATTGTTTTGCCTCTTCTTACCCATAGCCTCACTTATCCAAATCTTTGCAAGTATTCGGCATGTGATGGACCCTGAATGGTTGGAATGTATGTGCACGGTAGCTAGAATTACTTATCATACTATATTGCATGCATGATCATGTTGGTTGAGTCTAGGTGAGCGACTTTTGTCTCTTTCTCTCTTACATATAAATTGCTTACCATTTGCTTTGTTGAGAGAAGAGTGACCCGGGAGAGTCTAATTTTGAAAGTCTTGCAAGGTCAAACGTTCAACATCTTTTCGAAATATGCATAAATTCGTTTGCGTGACATTGAGCTATTAGTAGTTGATTCATATGCATTAAATTGGTTTAAGTAGACGATTTTCAGTTTGTCCATGTTTTGCTCCTTTCTATCTAGATTTAGTTTTGCATTTAGTTTGCTTGGGGACAAGCAAAGGTTTGGTTTGGGGAAGTTTGATGCGTGTCTATAATATGATGTTTTACATCTTTATTTCCACGCATTTTATGTCTATTATATGTAGTTTATTCTACTATTTCCCCTATTTCTGTCTACTCTCGTATTTTTATGTAATATTGCAGATTATTGCGGTAATGAGCAGAAAATGAACCAAATCTTGACCCCGAAAGTTAAGCATAGGAAGGACATGAATATTTGACTCGGACTTGAAGTTTCGAATGCATTTCAAGGCCTGAAAGGTGTATTTGCGTGAGTTTTAGAAGCGGATTGCCAGCTACAGTGGTCTATAGACTGACCTACATGGTCTATAGACCGTCAGAATGCTTCTCGACATTGCAGGCTTTTTCAGATGGCTATATCTCGAGTTCTAGAGCGGATAATCGAGTGATTCCAATTGGAGGTGAAATATTATCCTCTTAGCTTTCCAACGCCGCGTAGAACGCCTGATTTGACCAAGTAACGAAGAAATGGCAGCTGTTTTAAGATCGGTGCGCACTGCAGAATTCATCAGAATGCAGTTCTATACAGCGCTCTTGGTCGATCGACTGGCCTCAGTGGTCAATCGACCACCTCACGACTCTGACGAGAGATTTAAAAGAACGATAATTAAAGTATTTTAATCTAAGCCCATTTGTAATTAGGTTTGGAGAAGGAGTTACGTGATATTTTCTATATAATGTAACTCTTCCTCATCAGATTCATTATCATCTTGTTCCAAAAATACAGTAGCTATTTTCCTTAGTTTAGTTTTCTTTCATCGTATTCAATAAAGTTCCTTGCTTACTTTTGGATTCAACTCTTGCTTCCTGCTTCGGTATTATTTTGTCCTTAATTTCAGTTTCTACTTTATTTTGTCATTAGCGTAGAATTGATAGATTAGAATCCCGAACCATAGCCTCTTTATTGCGTTTTATTGATTTAATCATTCAAATTATGTTTTCCCATATCGTTTATTTCAATTTCGTTGTTGTTATCAATATTGATATGCGTAGCTAATCATCCTTTGCTAAGATGTGAGGGGATCTGTGGCGTAGGCGACGTAGAATAGGTAGACCTATTTCGGGGTTTGGTCGATCGACTGATGTCAATAGTCGATCAACTGAAAACCTGGTCGATCGACTGGCCCAGCTAGTTGATCGACTACATCACGTAAGAATCAGCATTGTTCAATTGATTTAATTGCAATTTTTAGTAAAAGCCCGAGAGGTTGTTTGTTAAATACTTAGGAATTGACCGACGCAATAGATCGAAAGAGAGGGGAGGGCAATAGTCTACCAATTGAACGACTAAATTGCTGAGCTCGAAAGACGGGTAATTTAGGCATTAGGAATCACTTTTCAGGGCGTGAGCTAGTATTAGTGAGACCTAGGGACTAGAAGCTTAGGCTGAGCGGCGCTACTTGTTAAGTTGGACTGAGAGGACTTCTTATTTTCCCATCTTACGTGACTATTTCAGACTTACCTAGGACTTGCGTCGTCGTAGCTACAGTGAACCGATCGTCTTAGCAGCCTTTTTATTATTGATTACACCTTTTATTTAATTGCTTTAGTTGTAGCTTTTATTTTTATTGCTATTTAGTTAGTTATAAATCAATCAAAACCCCCTCATTGTTACCCTTAGACTAAAATAGAAAGCAACTAAAAATTCCCTACCTCCCTGTGGTTCGACCCTGACTGCCGCTATCTATAGTAGTAGTTTGAAATTTATAAATATTATTTTTCGTACTCTACGACGGTATCATGGTTCCCGTCACAAGGGGTATGTGCACATTAATGGACATGGGTTATTCGCTCTGGGAGTTGAGCGGGGCTTAGGTGGTAAGGCTACGGTCCCCACTGGCGGTGTGGATTACCTGTTGCGATGGGTAATCTGGCAGGGCTATACACTTTAGTGCGTAGTCAGTGATTGGTGATGAATTGTAGGTTGGGGGAATGTTAATGGTTTATTTGGATGCTTATCATTGTTTTTCTTATCTTCATTATTCAGGTGACTGACCCCGTTTAAATGTTTTGAAAACTATGGTGATCCATTCGGGGGTGGTGAGCAGTTGATTACTAGGGACTTCTATGGATAGCTCGCGGGATCTAGCTGGGATGGAGTCATCACTTGTTTTGGAGTCTTTAGTCTTCCGCTGGAACAGTTGTTTTTTTTTGACAGTTTTATAGTGTAACACCCCGTAAATTTGAAGACCTTTATTATATTTTAAAAGTAATATTTTAATCTATTTTAATTTTATATTAATTTATTTGAAATAAAATTTATTTGATAAAATATAATCTTATTTTATTTTGAAGAAATGTAATTATTTTTGATAGTTTGGAAATGTTTAAAAGTGATTTAAACTATATCTAAACCTTTTTCTTTGATAAAATAGATTCATCAAACACCAAATTCATCTAAAAAATCCTCCTTACAATCCCTAAATCCACCATAAATCCTTCATTTCTCCAGCAAATCTCATAAAAATTATATATTTAGAATCCTCTCTTCAATCCTCGTCTCCTAGTAAGCTTTATTTTCATTTCCCCCAATTTTGTTTTAAGACTCATCTTTTAGGGTTTTCGAATTTAAGCTTAATAATTGTGTTTTTGTTGTTCTTATAGGTGAAGAATATGAAGATGAGTTAGAAGACTCATATATTGTGGAAGATGATCCATAATTTTGGGTTTTAGAAGCTTTCTCAAGTTATTACTTGTCTCTTTGCAAGCTTAAGGTAACTATTCCGAGTTACTCGACGAATTAATGTCACATTAGTAGTTGTATTTGTTGTTTGTTGTTGTTTGTTGTCGTTTGTTGTTGTTTGTTGTTGTTTGAGACGATCTTGTTGATAAATGAATGAATGGAGTAAGATGAGTATGCTTATGTTTAATTTATGTTACCTATTTGTATATTATTGTTTGGAACAAATTTGGATGAGGAATTATGTGTTGTGACAAGTCCGTGTTTTGGCTAGAACGCGTCAGTACCGGACCGAGACGGTTTCCAATGTTTCCAAAAATATGACAAATTGAACGGCATCGAAAAATTAGGTGGTTTAGCCACTTGAACCACTCAATTCGGAGTCCGTATGAGTAAATGGCGTCGTTTTATCGATTAAAAATTTATAGAAAAGTTTACCCTTATGTGAGACGGTTATTTATGCTATTTTATTATGCGAGAATTTTGTGGAATTAGTTATTTTGTAAGTCGGACTATATTTCCTTATGTTGATAGTTTTTCACATGATAGAAATTGGAAATGGCATGAGAATGATATTGTGATGAATTTTGTGATTTGGGCCAAAGTAGGCCAAGACTCGAGTGGGGCCGTTGACCGAACGAGTTTGGTCAAACTAGGTTTAAACCGGTCAGCCTCGATTTGACCGATGACCCGTCGCGGGACTAGGGTCGAGGGTTTGTCTTTGAGGTGAGATTGGTTGTTATTGGATGTTATATGTTATGCCTTGATATTTGTAATTATCATTTCACATGTTAGTTGTTGGATGCTTTGGATGCCTTATGCTTGAGTCTTGTTGGCTCTTTGCCATTTTAGCTTGTTCTCATGGGTTATGGTACTGTTGGTTAGCTGGAATTTGGATTATTATTGATATTAGAGATAATGTTGGATTGTCAGCTGAATATGCTCTTGCGTAGCCTTTCATATGCTAGGGTGTGTATGATCATTTGTGTGTGCAAGTTTGGACTCTTTGCCCCTCTTATGGTTAATTGGGTGTCCTACTTGTCTTGTGTGGTGTGGGTTAAAGTATTCAAGCTGGGACTAGGTCCTAGGTGAGTATTTCGGCCTTCATTATAGATAGGCCATTATAGTCTTTGACGAGTGTATGTTTGCGGCTTAATAGCCTTTGTGTCTTAGCTTGGTGGGTTTATATCCAAGTTAGGGCATGACCTCCTGACGTACTCTTAGAAGTATGTGGTCAGCTTAAGTACTAGCCAACCCTTTGGTGGACTCCTTAGGGGTACTCATGTGTTGATATCACGTGTCTTGGATGCGGTAGTTTTCCGCATGTCGCTAGGTCTGCGCAGGTTTAGGACTAGGGTGTTTACCTTACCTCGTGGTATAGACTCGAGTTACAGAGTGACTATTGACTGTACTAGGAACTTATGCCTGTCTCTAGATATATTGTCCTTTCTTGTTTGATGATTCTATGAATCATAGAAGGTGGGATGCAAGCCGGCTATGGTTGATAGAGTTTGGATTCCTGGATGTTATGTGATTCACATGATAGTGTAGTATGAGTCGGTCTAGTATTCACATGCTAGGACTATGTGTTGTTATATTGTTGTTCACATGATAAGCACATTTATCTAGCATCTATATGTTAAGGCTATGTGTTATTCATATTCATACTCTTATGTTTAAATGTTATATTAATTATGACATTTCATGGCTGGGAGAACTCAGAGTTACTCCCCACTGACTGTGGCTTTTGTATTTGTATAAAATGCGATTGACAGGTAGGTGATGCATATATGGGGTACATGGACGAGCTAGCATGCAAAGTAACCTTGGGACCTAGATTGGCTTTATTTTATTGTGACCCTTAAACACTTTTTATGTCATATACTTTTTAGGGACATATGTCTCCCTTTTTCATATTTGGGTTGTATAACTTTGTTTCGCGATTTTAGCGATGTTTTATTTATGAGATTTATTTTAGACCTTGCATGTTTGACACCTTCCCATTTGGATATTTTTATAACAGGTTCAGGTTTCGTTTTCGATTTTAAAAATTACAGGTTTTTACCCAAATGAACCTATTATAAACATATCCATGCAGTTTTTATCTAGAATTATGTGTTTACTTTTCCGTAATGAATGAGGGTGTCACAATTGGTATCAGAGCATATTTGCTCCCGATGCACGTTTGTGCACCCCCAATATAAATAACTTGACCTTAAAATAATAAACTTGAGAGATGGGTAGGATGGGTAGACTTAGGACCTTATGTTGTAGTCTCTGTGTGTTTGTTCTTTGTTAGGTTCTAACATGTTTGTTGATTGCCATGTAATATTTGTTGTGCCCTTGGATCAATAACCGTAAACCTACCGATGTGAAGAACAAGATTTGGTACCTATTGTCGAGGATTGAAGATTTGTTCAACTCTTGAAGGATGATTCTACTTCCTCGAAGATGTTTCTCATTCTTTGTGTATCTTGCCTTACTCTTTATTTCTTAATGCTTGCTTCTTCTTCTAAAATCTCTTTTCTTTCCTTAGGAGTGACTCTTGTACCCTCCCAACTTGTGTTTTGTTCCTTGCTTATCTTCCCTTAACGCCTTTTTATAGTACTCTTTCTTTTGAGGAATGTTGGCCTTGGTTGGAGAATTTGACTTTTGAGGAGATTGTTTGTGGTTAACCCATAACCCTGGTTTTGAGAGGTTGTGATGTTAGAAAGACCTAGGTAGTATGATGAGACATACTTAATGATTCTTATACCTAGATCCTTAATAAAGTGAGTATTCTTGATTGGTGGGTTTTGGGTTGTCAAGTGTGAGTTGCATTTGTTACTAAGGCTATAGAACTTGCCTTTGTTGTTTAGGTTTGGGATTTGAGAGCCTTGGTAAGTGTGGTGAGACATGTCTTGGGATACTAGTGCTTGGTACTTGACTTTAAATGGATGGAATTGAATGGTGGAATATTTGAGGAACCCTTTCTGGGAATTTATAGCTTGGTATTCGGATCTTTGATTGAGGATTTTACTATTTTGAGAAACCCATGGTTGACACTAGTTGGATATGAGTATAGCTTTGTTGGAACTTTGACCTTGATCTTGTGGAAGCTGTTTGTGGATGTTTGAGGATTTGGAATGGTGAAATAACACTTATAGTGGAGTACCCTGTTTCAGGGAATAGATTAGGATGAAGTAACATGAGCGTATTGAGGAAATCCTTGGGAGTGATGTGGTTATAAGTTTTGTTGCTAAGAAGTTTTCGGAACCGCTTAGGTTGATGTTGTTGTGTGAGATTTGAGTACCTGGCGTTTCCTTGTTGTCTAATTGTCTTCTTCTTTGACCATAAGCGTTACCGCTCATACCTCCTTTCCTCGCTTCATCTTGCTCATGATCTTGAATTAGCCGCCGTGGTACATGGCTTGAAGACATGGAAGCATTACCTTATTAGAGCTTTCAAGTCTATTCAAGCAAAAATCCAACTTAGGCAAGCTAAGGATTGTGTGGTGGATAGTGATGGATACCTTCGTTACCAAGGTAGGATGTATGTTCCGAGAGTAGCCGAGTTGAGGAATAAGATCCTTGATGAAGCTCACCTTTCTACTTACTCTATTCATCCTGGTGGTGACAAGATGTATAAAGACTTGAGATTACAGTTTTGGTGGCCTAGGATGAAGATTGATGTCCTAGAGTATGTTAGCAAGTGTCTTACATGTCAGAAAGTGAAGATTGAGCATCAGAAACCCGGGGGTTTGCTACAACCTTTGGATGTTCCCCTTTGGAAATGGGAATCCATTTCCATGGACTTTGTGATGGCTTTACCTAAGACTGCTAGCGGAAAAGATGCGGTTTGGGTGGTTGTAGATCGATTGACCAAGTGTGCTAGATTTATACCTATCAAGGAGACATGAAACTTAGTTGTCCAAGCTGAGGCCTATGTGAGGGAGATAGTACGCTACCATGGAGTGCCTAAGGATATAGTTTCAGATCGTGACCCTAGATTCTGTTCCCGTTTCTGGATGCTTTGCAAAAAAGCCATGGGTAGTAAGCTACTGATGAGTACTGCTTTTCATGCCGCTACAGATGGGCAGACCGAGAGGACTATCCAGACTTTAGAGGACCTCCTTCATGCTTGTGCTTTAGACTTCCACACTTCTTGGGAGAAATGTTTACCTCTTGTCGAATTCTCCTACAACAATAGCTATCATTCTTCTATTAAGATGTCACCCTATGAAGCTTTGTACGGTAGGAAGTGCCGTAGTCCTGTTTGTTGGGATCAAGTCCAAGATGCTCATGTGTTGGGACCCGATTTGGTGACTGAGACCATCAATCAGGTTCAGATCATTCGAGAGCGTATGAAAACCGCTCAAGACCGACAGAAATCTTATGCCGATGTCCGTCGTCGACCACTTGCCTTTGAGGTTGATGATCGAGTGTTCCTTAAGGTATCACCTATGAAAGGGGTGAAACGGTTTGGTGTGAAAGGAAAGTTGAGTCCCAAATACATTGGACCTTTCCGTGTGCTTGAGAAGATTGGTCCCGTTGCTTACCGTTTAGAGTTGCCCCCGAATTTGAGCAAGGTTCATAATGTCTTCCATGTATCTCAGTTGAGGAAGTACATTAGTGATCCGAGCCATGTTATTCAAGAAGAAATCCCAGATTTGGAACCTAACTTGGCTTTGGAAGAAAGGCCGATCCGAATCCTCGAAAGAGCAAACAAGCAACTTAGAAACAAAGTTGTGCCCCTAGTTTGTATCCTTTGGCGTTGTGGAAATGTCGAAGAAGAAACTTGGGAGCCTGAATCTTCTATGTTAGCTAAATATCACGAACTTTTCTCGTGAGGTAATTCTCTTTCCTTTATCTAATTCTTGTGAGTTTTAGCTATCCTTTCGAGTGTTCCTCTCCTTCTCTTAAATACTCTCCGCGTTAGTAGTCCTTGCTTAGTTGTTTAAAAGTCGTAGTTAGAGTTTGGTCATAGCTAGTGGAGTTATTATCCTTTTTATAGAGTTTCGAACTAAATATTTTTGAAAATGTTTTAATGTTTTCCACTGGTTTTAACGTCAATGAGTGGTAAAGCGCGTTATTGGAGACGTCCGATAATTGGTTTTCTCACTTGTTGGTGTAAAAAATATATATTTTTATGTCTTTGATTTGGAATGTTGATGTTCTTGAACGGCCGACGAGGATATTCCGTTACATTGAAAAGACACTTATACTTCATATGTCCATATTTTGAAGATTTTGTTTACTTGATTTTAAAGAGATAGACCTACATATATACGATGTTCCTTCTTCTAAGTTTCGGGGACGAAACTTCTTAAAAGGAGGGATGATTGTAACACCCCGTAAATTTGAAGACCTTTATTATATTTTAAAAGTCATATTTTAATCTATTTTAATTTTATATTAATTTATTTGAAATAAAATTTATTTGATAAAATATAATCTTATTTTATTTTGAAGAAATGTAATTATTTTTGATAGTTTAGAAATGTTTAAAAGTGATTTAAACTATATTTAAACCTTTTCCTTTGATAAAATAGATTTCGGATAAAAGTCGTAAAATTGGGATTTTCCCATTTCTTACGATCGTTGGGTAAACGAGTTTGGATATTGGGCATATGAGTACTTCATCTTTTAGTAAAAGCGTGTTTAAGAACTTTAATATTCTCGGAAATCGCGTTCGACGAATATTTCTAATTTCCGTCGAAACGAACCAAAACGTAAACAATTGAAACTCACCCAAACACCCTACTCCCATTTGTCCCATCTTTCAATTTTCATTTCCTCCATAATTCACTCTCTCTCTTCCTTTCATCAAACACCAAATTCATCTCAAAAATCCTCCTTACAATCCCTAAATCCACCATAAATCCTTCATTTCTCCACCAAATCTCATAAAAATCATATATTTGGAATCCTCTCTTCAATCCTCATCTCCTAGTAAGCTTTATTTTCATTTCCCCCAATTTTGTTTTAAGACTCATCTTTTAGGGTTTTCGAATTTAAGCTGAATAATTGTGTTTTTGTTGTTCTTATAGGTGAAGAATATGAAGATGAGTTAGGAGACTCATATATTGTGGAAGATGATCCATAATTTTGGGTTTTAGAAGCTTTCTCAAGTTATTACTTGTCTCTTTGCTAGCTTAAGGTAACTATTTCGAGTTACTCGACGAATTAATGTCACATTAGTAGTTGTATTTGTTGTTTGTTGTTGTTTGTTGTCGTTTGTTGTTGTTTGTTGTTGTTTGAGACGATCTTGTTGATAAATGAATGAATGGAGTAAGATGAGTATGCTTATGTTTAATTTATGTTACCCATTTGTATATTATTGTTTGGAACAAATTTGGATGAGGAATTATGTGTTGTGACAAGTCCGTGTTTTGGCTGGAACACGTCAGTACCGGACCGAGACGATTTCCAATGTTTCCAAAAATATGACAGATTGAACGGCATCGAAAAATTAGGTGGTTTAGCCACTTGAATCACTCAATTCGGAGTCCGTATGAGTAATTGGCGTCGTTTTATCGATTAAAAATTTATAGAAAAGTTTACCCTTGTGTGAGACGGTTATTTATGCTATTTTATTATGCGAGAATTTTGTGGAATTAGTTATTTTGTAAGTCGGAATATATTTCCTTATGTTGATAGTTTTTCACATGATAGAAATTGGAAATGGCATGAGAATGATATTGTGATGAATTTTGTGATTTGGGCCAAAGTAGGCCAAGACTCTGAGCTGGGCCAGATTGACCGAACGAGTTTGGTCAAACTAGGTTTAAACCGGTCAGCCTCGATTTGACCGATGACCCGTCGCGGGACTAGGGTCGAGGGTTTGTCTTTGAGGTGAGATTGGTTGTTATTGGATGTTATATGTTATGCCTTGATATTTGTAATTATCATATCACATGTTGGTTGTTGGATGCTTTGGATACCTTATGCTTGAGTCTTGTTGCCTCTTTGCCATTTTAGCTTGTTCTCATGGGTTATGGTACTGTTGGTTAGCTGGAATTTGGATGATTATTGATATTAGAGATATTGTTGGATTGTCAGCTGAATATGCTCTTGCGTAGCCTTTCATATGCTAGGGTGTGTATGATCATTTGTGTGTGTAAGTTTGGACTCTTTGCCCCTCTTATGGTTAATTGGGTGTCCTACTTGTCTTGTGTGGTGTGGGCTAAAGTATTCAAGCTGGGACTAGGTCCTAGGTGAGTATTTCAGCCTTCATCATAGATAGGCCATTATAGTCTTTGACGAGTGTATGTTTGCGGCTTAATAGCCTTTGTGTCTTAGCTTGGTGGGTTTATATCCAAGTTAGGGCATGACCTCCTGACGTACTCTTAGAAGTATGTGGTCAGCTTAAGTACTAGCCAACCCTTTGGTGGACTCCTTAGGGGTACTCATGTGTTGATATCATGGGTCTTGGACGCGGTAGTTTTCCGCATGTCGCTAGGTCTGCGCAGGTTTAGGACTAGGGTGTTTACCTTACCTCGTGGTGTAGACTCGAGTTACAGAGTAACTATTGACTGTACTAGGAACTTATGCCTATCTCTAGATATATTGTCCTTTCTTGTTTGATGATTCTATGAATCATAGAAGGTGAGATGCATGCCGGCTATGGTTGATAGAGTTTGGATTCCTGGATGTTATGTGATTCACATGATAGTGTAGTATGAGTCGGTCTAGTATTCACATGCTAGGACTATGTGTTGTTATATTGTTGTTCACATGATAAGCACGATTGTCTAGCATCTATATGCTAAGGCTATGTGTTATTCATATTCATACTCTTATGTTTACATGTTATATTAATTATGACATTTCGTGGCTGGGAGAACTCGGAGTTACTCCGCACTGACTATGGCTTTCGTATTTGTATAAAATGCGATTGACAAGTAGGTGATGCATATATGGGGTACATGGACGAGCTAGCGAGCAAAGTAACCTTGGGACCTAGATTGGCTTTATTTTATTGTGACCCTTACACACTTTTTATGTCATATACTTTTTAGGGACATATGTCTCCCTTTTTCATATTTGGGTTGTATAACTTTGTTTCGCGACTTTAGCGATGTTTTATTTATGAGATTTATTTTAGACCTTGCATATTTGATAACAGGTTCAGGTTTCGTTTTCGGTTTTAAAAATTACAGGTTTTTACCCAAATGAACCTATTACAAACATATCCATGCAGTTTTTATCTAGAATTATGTGTTTACTTTTCCGCAGTGAATGACGGTGTCACAGTCTTTATAACAACCCGACCCACCACGGTCGTAACACAACCCAATAAGATGGGATATGTACCTTTGGGCCCATTACTTGTCCTCACTTAAGCCCAAAAGCACAAGGTCTTGTTACTAAGTGGTTGGTGGAATCCCTTATAAACATATCACAACCTCCTCAATTCCCCGATATGGGACAACCTTACTCTCAATAACTTGGGGTGTTACAATCTCCCCCACTTAAAGAACACAACGTCCTCGTTGTGCCTCCAACTTGACCGCAGCCAAGCCCAGAATCCTCCCCCGCTAGGTGTGTGACCCGGGTACTCCCGACCACGGGCTCACCACACGGTCGCAGGGTCACTCTGATACCATTTATAACAACCCGACCCACCACGGTCGTAACACAACCCAATAAGATGGGATATGTACCTTTGGGCCCATTACTTGTCCTCACTTAAGCCCAAAATAACAAGGCCTTGTTACTAAGTGGTTGGTGGAATCCCTTATAAACATATCACAACCTCCTCAATTCCCCGATATGGGACAACCTTACTCTCAATAACTTGGGGTGTTACATATAGTTTTGAACAATTGAACTTTAAAGTATGTTTGTTTATGGTCGCGTTTGATTACTATACCTCGGGTAACCGAGATGGTAGCATCTCCATGTGCTAGGGTGGTCTTGGTAAGTCACCATGGTGTATGGGGGTGTTACAATCGACAATTACCCAAATCATGTTATTACCCTGCTGAGTCCTCGGTAATTCCACAATGAAATCCATAGAAATCGATTCTCATTTCCATTCAGGTACCTCAAATGACTGAATCTTACCTTGTGGTCTCTGTTGTTCCTCCTTGACCCTTTGACAAATCAAACACCTAGCCAGAACCTCTGCTATCTCTTTCCTCATACCGAGCCACCAAAACGTTTTCTTCAAGTCCCTATAGAGCTTATCACCACCCAGATGTACCGAATAAGGAGTACAATGAGCCTATATCATAATCAATTTCTTTAACTCAGCATCATTAGGCACACACTACCTCCCATCGAATCGCACACTCTCATCTGTTTGAATGGAAAATCTCAAAACCGTACCCTTATCCACCCATGTCTTCCACTCCTGAATCTTAGTGTTGGACCATATAGATATATGATTAGTTTTGATAATGACAAGTGTGTACTTTATGTTATATATACTCTTGCTTGTGATCGTTTGTTTAGTCTTTAGTAGATTGATTAAAGTTTACAATTTGAGCAAGTGATGTTATAGCAATCTTGGCTATAACATTGAAGATTTGTGAAGCATCGTTTAAGTAATATTATAGCAGCTTGAGATATAACATTGAAGATTCTTAAAGCGTCATAGTAACTGTAAAAAGTTTCAAGTATGATGATCACTCAAGCAAAAGGCTCGATCAAGTCTCTAACAAGCTGAAGATGAAGAGCTTATGATCAAGATGGAAGAGATGATCTTATCACTGAAGATCTCCAGGAAAATTAGCTAGTATAGGACATCGCCTAATAACGGTATCTTAAGAAGTAATATTGGGAAGGTAAATTTATAGCTATTTCACCTATAACTTTACTTACCAAACTTAAAGTTATAGCTATTTATACTATAACTTTGGGTTGCATTTTAAGGCACGGTTTTAATAGTTTTAAAATCAATTTTCAAAAGATAAAATTCTTCAAATATGTTTCGAAATCATGTGTGTATATGATAGAGATGAGATTTGGGTGGTTTAGAATAAATAATTTACGTTATCCTATTGGTTAGTAAAACGACTTATGAGTCGGCATGCTACCTAGGGTTTGTTAAGTTATCTAAACCTAACCCTAATCTACTCCTTGATATTTTGACCTAGGGTTTCGACTGAAGTGGGCTTATAAGCCGTGTGATGGTCGAACTAACTCCCTATGCAAGTAAATAATATTAGGTCAAATATATAATATATTGCCATAAGATATTTTCATATCTTATCAACTATATTTGAATTACCTTATTTACTTAACCAAACTATTTAATAGATTAATTTAAGAGAAGATAAGATTTGTTTCTTATGAAGCAATCTATCTTGCCTCACGGCATCTCTAGGGTTTCGACTAAACTCTAGTATTTCTTCTCTACTATATATACTCATGACATTCATCAATTCAAATAAGCTTTTCGAAATATAACAATCCCCTACAAAACATTTGAGTCTAAGTTTCAGTCAAGTATTTTTGTTGTTTTGCAATTGAAAATCTTTTACGAAAAGTCGTGCTTTTAATTCGCATATTAATTCTTAAGGTTACGTTATAAGATAATAATACTTCATACTGTTTCTACTCGTTCAATTGTGTGAACACTTAGAGGAACAATCAAGTGCTTTCTTAGTAACTTAAGATAGTCAAATCGAATATCTAGTGATATTCAAATCGAGTAATAACTAGAGTTAATTATACGAGTGGGTTGATAATTTGTAATCCGGAGAAAGGTACTAAAATTATTAATCGAGAATAGTGGACGCAGGCTTCGACGTGTGAAGCTGAACCACTTCAAATATCGTGTGTCCTTGCAATTTTCTTTATTGTTCATTTCATTACGTTTATAATCGTTTAGTTAATTAGTTAAAGTTTAATCAATAAACATTAAGTAATTAATTAAGATATAAACTAAAAAGTGGGAATAAGTTTTTAAATAGTCAATTCACCCCCCCCCCCCCCCCTCCCCTCTCGAGTATTTCGACTTGGATAGACTCTTCACTTAGGATGAAGTACTTGTTTCCTTTTTATGTCAACATAAACTTCGGGCTCGATAGTCAAATCACCAATGGCATCTCCCTTGCGAATCATGTGAATTCCCATCTTAGTCATTTCATCCTTCAATTTTATTAGTGACATTGCAGTGCGTAGCGAATGCACACTCTTTCTACTCAAAGCATCTGCAACCACATTGGCCATCCCTTCATGGTAGATGATCTCCATATCATAGTCCCCAATTAGCTCCATCCACCTTCTCTGATGCATGTTCAACTCCTTCTGAGTGTAGATGTACTTCAAGCTCTTATGATATGAAAATACCTTAAAGGTCACCCCGTATAGGTAATGCCTCCAAATCTTTAGAGCAAATACAACCGCACCCAATTCCAAATCATGAATAGGATAGTTCTCCTCATACGGCTTCAACTGTCTCGAAGTATAGGCAATGCCTTTTCCATTTTACATCAAGACACATCCCAAACCATTCTTTGAAGCATTAGCGTAAACCTCGAAGTTCCCACTCCCTTTAGGCAATGCTAGAATGGGAGCTGTAGTCAGACACTCCTTTAAGGTTTGGAACGCCGTCTCACAACTCTCATCCCAACGAAATATAGTCTCTTTCCTCATCAAAGCTGTCATAGGTCTAGCAATCTTGGAAAAATCTTTCACGAACCTCCTGTAGTAACCAGCCAAACCCAAGAAACTCTGAATTACAGCCACATTCTTCGGTGCTTCTCAGTTTGACACTGCCTCAATATTGATAGGATCCACAGCTACACCCTCCTTTGAAATCACATGGCCCAGAAAGGCCACCTTCTCTAAACAGAACTCACACTTGGACAACTTAGCATATATCTGATTATCTTGCAAAGTCTGCAGTACCAACCTCAAATGCTCCTCGTGCTCTTCCTTAGTCTTAGAATAGACTAAGATGTCATCAATGAAAACCACCAGAAACCTATCCAAAAACGGACTAAAGATCCGCTTCATAAGATCCATGACCACCATCGGTGCATACATTAGTCAACCTGAAAGGCATCACCACATACTCACAGAGACCATACCGCGACCGAAAAGCTTTCTTAGGAACATCTTCATCCGCAATCCTCAGCTAGTGATAACCCGGTCTCAGATCAATCTTGGAAAACACCCCGGCTCCACTCAACTGGTAAAAAAGATCATCAATCCTCGGCAAAGGATACCTGTTCTTCACGGTAACATGGTTTAGCTCTCTCAGTCGATGCACAACCTCATACTACCATCCTTCTTTTTTACGAATAGAACTGGCGCACCCCAAGGCGATACACTAGGTCGAATGTATCTCTTATCCAACAACTCATTCAGCTACTTCTTTAACTCTTCCAACTCTTTTGGTCCCATACGGTACGGAGCCTTATATATAGGTCTCATCCCTTGTTTAAGCTCAACGCTAAAATCAATGTCCCTCTTAGGAGGTAACCCTGGTATATCTTCCGGAAAGACATCATCAAACTCACTTACCACTGGTATCTCTGCTGCTGACGGCTCCTCCATCCGAGTATCCCTCACATGGCAAAGGATCATATGACACCTCTTCCTCAAACATGACATTATAGTCATCGTTGCAATCATCTTTACCTTGGGCTTTACAACAAACCCTTAATATGACACTCTAACTCCCTTAGGACCTTTTAAGAACACTTTTTTGGGATGACAGTCTATCTTGGCTTTATACTTTCCAAACCAATCCATCCCAACTATGACCTCAAGCCCATCCATAGGAAACTCATGTAAATTAACTGGTAAGTCCACTTGCCCGACCAATATAGACACTTCTTTATATAACTTTTGACATGACACTGACTCTCCCGATGGTATAAACACATTTTCTTTTACCAACTCATACTCCCCCAAACCCATGGTTACGGCATGACCTCTAGACACAAATGAATGGGTTGCCCTAGAATCAAACAAAACGAAAGTCGGTTTATGATTAACAAGAAACGTACCAGTGACAACTTGCACATCATCCTCGGCTGCCTGTTTACCCATCATAAAGAGTTTGCCATTGTTCTTTTAACCTCCCCCTTGGACAGTAACCGCTGATGTAGTAGGCTTAGCCGCTGAATTCTGAGTCAAACTATTATTCGGGCGCTGATAGAATCCACCATTGTTGCGGTTATAGCCGCTGTTGTTGTTACTCTGACCTCCCTGGTTGTTCCATGGCCCAGCTGGCATGTTACTCGCCAAACTCTGGCTCGGACTTTCCTCTTCTCACTTCTCTTTTCCTTGGCCTCCTTGGAGTTATCCACCAACCTCTCTGCATGCCCCGCTCTCTTATAGACTTCTTTTAGATCAGAAATCACTCCAGCTGGTAGCTTCTCCATAATCTTCAACGTTAGCCCTCTCTCAAAACAGAGAGCCAGACTCCATTGACTCAGATGCATGTCCTCCGCATTGCGCGACAGTTCATTGAACCTGTGATAATACTCAGTCACTGTCATGCTATTAATCATAGCAAAAAGTATCAAACTCTGCCCTTAACTTGCTACGGATGTGCTCTAGAATGAAGTGGTCCCTCTCGCCCTCTTAAACTTCGCCAAAGAAATTGCAGGTTTGCTCAAATTCCTATAATATGCCTGTGCAGCCTCCCTCTTACCATGCCACCATACCCCAGCCCCATCTCGCAGATAGAACACAGCATATTCCACCGTCATATTGTAGATACCCAGTATCTGCTGAGACTCCAACAAACACCCGATGATTATCGGACTACAACATGTTTTGGGATCGCAGCGTTTGATCGACAGTTTGTGTACAACTTTACGTCGGAACACTTAAAACGATTTCGAAAACAAAACATTTCAAAACATTTCAAAAATACCTAGAGTATTTAATACACGACGACGGGGTCGCGATGACACTAACTAGAGTCAAAACCGACACCGGACAAAAAACCGACTTAAAAATTCAAATCCCGACTCCAACAACGAGTCAAACCGAGTCAAACACAAAAACCAAAATATCTCAAAGCCTTCTATGCTAAGTTTTCCCTGATTCATGTTGGTCAAGTACCAAACATGTGACTACAAAACCTAGGATAGAACAAATCATGATTGCGTTTGTTGTGAAAGCGACAACACAGCTCGAAGACCCGCAACGTGGCTCACGCCTCTTTGAGCAGCCCAGGTGGCCACGTCGCTCAAAACTCACACAACCACTCATTCTCCTATAAATACCCCTCAAATGCCACCTATTAGAGAGTTACGCGAGTGTCCGCCCCCTCTTTTCTCCCTTAAAATTCTCGACTCGACTTCTAAAGTCACAATCCGACGCGTGTTTACGACCTACCGATCGTAAACACGAGCCTTACACATTGTTTGGTACCGTCATCGTGCATTAAACCACTTGACCTACCACTTCAACCACTACACCATCACTAAACTTTTAAAACACTCGTTTTACTTACCAAAACGGTTTTAAACCGAGTTTTTCCGATCAAACAAGTTGTTACACTTACGTCGGTCACTCGCCATTACCAAACATGTAGGTATGAGGGTGTAAAAATCCTCTTTTATTATGTTTTCATTTGTTTCATGACTCTAACATGCTAAAACATGCATAACATGAACCAAAACATGGAATAAACGAGCCAAAACTGATTTTTGGTCTGAGGCAGAAGCCCCTTAGGTCGCCAAATAGCTCGCGCCTAAATGGGGTACTCAGACCAGAGATCAACCATGTTTGTTCTCGTCATTTCCCTCAATCCATTTTTCATATTTGTAATCGGTTTTTACCATTTTAAGTATTTTCGAAACCTTTTTGTTTCATTTCACATGTTTTAACCATAAAACATGTTTTACCCTTGGTTCTTCATACCATGACGGTTAAATCCGTGTTTCGGTGATAATATTTTGTTAATGACATTTAAAAGGTATTTTAAAGCCTTTTATTTCATTTTTTTACATTTTCAAACAAACATATTAGTCTCCAACACGAAATCATCCTTGGTTCTACATACCATGCCGGATTTTAACCCGGGTGCGATGATGAGTATCGACTAATTATATTCAATATGGACTTAAAACAATTAGTCCATAATCATTGTTCAAAACTATTCATGTCAAGTTTGCCAAATCGAACCCGACACCGAATATTATCAAATAATGATGATTATTCGAGTCTAGTTCTTCAAATCAACAAATGCGGTCTAAACGACCCTTTTAAAATCAAACCGGGTTCAAAAACCCATTTTTAACACGTTTTTTTAACGTTTTCTAAACAGTCAGAACACGGCATACAACCGTTGGCTAACCCACGCCTCAAGCAGGCCTTTTCCTTCTCCTTTTCAAAACCAGAGGGAGGCCCTTTACACCGCCGGCTGGCTCGCGCCTCTTATAGCCGTCTGGTACAGGGCCTGTTCCCTTCCAACATTAGTCCAGGACGATCCCGACTCCGGTTAACCCGGATATAGGACGGATCAGATGACTGTTCGATTATTCAAACCACATTTGCAAAATGCCATACTAAGACAAATGGATCATGTTATGCACCCTAAACCTAATACGGTAAATGGATGTTTAATTTCCGTCTTGCATGCAAATCAACCATTAATCCAACTCGACATCTTATACTTGATACTTGGATTAAATTAACCGACTTAGAAAGCTCTCACATGTTAGCTTTAAATCATTGGATGCGCATTAATGCATTTAAACCGTTTTATCAACTTTTGCATTCAACCAACCAAGATCGATCAGTAGAGGCCGCTAAACGCGGGCGGGATTTGGTGTCTGATTAAAGGGCTTCCCAATACGTACCTTCACCTCTTACTCAGAAACTTTAGATAGTGGACGACCTTATCCAGGGCGTACGAGAGTCATTCTAGAGATAGGATGCTAAAGAGGGACGATTTCCTTATCTTTAGTACCTATGTCAAACGCTGCTTTGTGCTTCGATTTGACCGAGGTATAAAGTGGAATTCGAACGGGTTCCAGGCATCCCACAAATGCTTGGTGGCAACTCCGAACATCTCTAATCGTTTCGAGACCCTTACCGAGACGAAACCGACCGATCTAAAACGATCCGGTCGAAAGCATTTTTACGCCGCCGAGCGTGGCTTTCAAAAAAGACCGCTGCCATTGTCCATAGATCGGCTGGGCATAAGCAGGTGGGCCATGTCCACAGATTGGCGACTCCGCTGGGGAAAATTAGGACACTTACGTCTTTGTGATCCCTAGATGGTGAGACTCGAACGAGTTCTTGGTTGGAATGCATTAATTGATATTACGGTCACGGTCGGGTTCCTTGTCCGGGCACACAACCTAACCCTTTTTGACCAATTGGCTCGTCTTGTCGGCGTGAGTTTTCTCATCCTCGCGTTTCGAATTCCGATTTAGTCAAGCATACCATTGACGTCACACATTTCTTTTTCGTCAAAGATCTTTCATCACTTTCGAGCACGAGGCTAGGGCACCCTCCTTCCACATTTTGTTTGGATTGGTATCCCTCTCGCAAATCGGGGTTTGATTGCTTGGTGTGTAACCCACCCTTTTAAGCCAAAACCCGTGTCAGCATGATGCATAATATAATGAACTGTGAGTGCTTATGTGCTAGTTGATCATAAGTCCTTCCGTGTCATTTTCAAACTTTCAAAAACACTCTTTTTGCGCCGTTATAATGGCCATTTAAAACCTCGGTCCTTCGCCGGCCGATAATCGCCTTTCTAGGCCGTCGTAATGACGATTTTCAAACCCGGTTTTGTATAACCATTTCAAATTGCCTTTCTAGGCCGTCGTAATGACGATTTTCAAACCCGGTTTTGTATAACCATTTCAAATCGCCTTTCTAGGCCGTCGTAATGACGATTTTCAAACCCGGTTTTGTATAACCATTTCAACACGCCTTTCTAGGCCGTCGTAATGACGATTTTCAAACCCGATTTTGCATAAACCATTTCAGCACGCCTTTCTAGGCCGTCGTAATGACGATTTTCAAACCCGGTTTTGTATAACCATTTCAACACGCCTTTCTAGGCCGTCGTAATGACGATTTTCAAACCCGGTTTTGTATAACCATTTCAAAACGCCTTTCTAGGCCGTCGTAATGACGATTTTTCAAACCCGGTTTTGTATACCGTTTCAAATCACCTTTTTACGCCGTTATAATCGCCGCGTCTAGACACGGATTTTAACCCGTTTCGCGCCAACAATGGCTCTTTTGAAACCCGAGAAAAGCACACACCCTTTTCTCGAGACACTTTCGAGATCCCGAGGACCATGCACCGTCCCCGAGACCCTTTCAAACATTTCAAACTCGATTTTCAAAACATACAGTTTCGAATTTCAAAACCGTCTTGGGAAGCAACACACTGTTTTCCGAGCCGACTCAAACTCAAACCGTCTTTTGCAAATAAACTTAAAACAACCCTTTTCAACTGATCGACTTGCGGAGATTTATATCTTCGGAAGCCGCCCATTAAAGCGACAAATGAATCTTTTTGAAAATTCCTATTTTCGAGAACTTCAGTCCACCATTCCAATTCCGCCTCGTGTCTATCGAGTCAAAGCAAACGTACTTATGGGTCTTTACTTATGAGTCGTCTCACCGCGAGACCCGTCCAATGGCGTCACGCCGTCATGTTGGACTCGTGTCAAAGGTTCGGTTAAACACCGTCACGTCATAAATCGAGTCAGCACCGAGGGACCACACACGGTCGCCCCGTCTTGTTGAGTCTCTCTTTGTCTCGTCCTCTGTGTTGTCTGCGTTCAGTCTTGGAACCGTGTCGGATTGAGTTGTAATGTGAGCCGTTTTTCTGCCTCAGAGCCATGGCCCCGTCTTCAACTTCGTCTGTTAACCACAACAACAATGATAACAACAGAGATGTCACAACTGATTAGCTAGTCAGCCTGCTTACCGCTCTTAAGGTCACTCTGGATCGCGTCGAGACCCGTATCGACGCCCTCGAGAATAAGGAAATTGGGGAACACAATACCCCACCTCTGACTGAAACTGAGAAGAGGCTGAAACTCTTGGAAGAGCAGCTCCTAGCCCGGGGCAACAATATCCACCTTGAAAATAACCGAAGGTTCGAACTCGTTGGGGACCGAGCATTACGACAACTTCACCCTGACCGATGTGCCTAAGTTCAATGGAGTGGAGGACCCACTCAACCACATCCGTGCTTTCAAAGACTACATGGCCATTAAGGGGGTCAAACAGGAGCTCTTTACCCGGATCTTCCCATCCTCTCTGGAGCCAATTCCTCGCCAATGGTACTACTCCTTGGATACGAAAAACCTTACCACTTGGGATGAGATCGTAGTTGAGTTTGCCAAACAGTATGCCGACAACGTCGAAATCCAGGCCAACACCCGCACTCTCGAGGTGCTACCCAAAACGACAAGGAAGGATTCACTGAGTTTCTAACCCGTTGGAGGAGGGTGAGTACTCAGCTGGTCAGTAAGCCGAGTGAATCAACTCTGGTGGAAAAATTTGTCAACAACCTCCGCCCGGTTTATGCCAACCTGCTGAGGTATCAGAATATCAAAACTTTTCAAGATCTGCAGATTCTGGGGACACGTATTGAGGACGACCTCCGAAAGGGTGTCTTAGCAAAGACCACCGGCAGGGGTTACCAGGGGTCCACCTCAACCGGATCGCGCCCTTACGGTCAGGCGAACAAGATTGATGAGGTCAACCTCGTCGAACCATCTGCCAAGAAAACTGAGCGCCCCCAGAGAGTGTTCACCAACATAGGGTCGACTTATGCAAGTGCCCTGAAAAGGCTTATGGACCAAGGGAAGCTACAACCGATCGGACCCACCCCGGATCCGACCGATGCCAAGAAGTCCCGATTTTGGAACCCCAACGCCTACTGCCAGTATCATCGAGGAAAAGGGCATGATACCGAAAATTGCTTCAAACTCAAGCACCTCATTCAGGACATGATTGAGAAAGGAGATTTGCCCATACCCCCACCAACTAAACCGAACAACAAGACGAATCCCCTGGAAATTCACGCCATCTCTGACGATGAGCCGACCCTAGACTGCTCTCATCTCATCTTGCCAATTGACGACGAGGTGAATGTTCTGGAAAAGGACCCTTCAGACGGAGTGTTCGTGTTCGATCTTTGCCACCATGCTCACTATGTTTCAGCAAGTTGAAGAGGCCATAGCCAGCCTCTCTGAGAGAATCACCCGACTCGACGACGCCTACCGTCGACTCATCTTCAATCCCCCAACACCGCGTCCGAGAGAGAATTCCCCAAGCATTCAAAACTACCCACCCCAGATGGATTGCTCCATGACCATTTTGGCATAGGCCTCACGAAAATCACCTTCAAAATAACCACCTTCAAAATAACTACCCTCAAAATAACTACCCCCACAAAAATCGCCCTCACAAAAATATTCCCCACAAGAACTACCCACCGAGGAATACCCCTCCAAGGTATCCTCATGACCCTGAAATTAACGGCATATGGCGGGACGATGTTGAAGATGTCTATGTCATCCCGGGGAAGGAAAAGCGGACGAAGGAAATCGGACATCTCACCCGGTCCGGACGTCCCTATCAGAATCCAAGCAACCCAGCGGTCATTCCAACAACGAATGACCAAATCTTCCCAGAGGTGGACACTCAACCAAAGGCCCCCGAGAACTCAATCTTGAAACAGCTCCAGAAAGCAAAAGCCGAAATCTCAATTTGGCAACTAATCGCACCGTCTTTTGAGCATCAACAGGCCTTGCTGCAGGCCTTGGGAAAATTAACTGTGCCCTCCACCTCTTCTCCAGAAGAAATAGTGGCACACATGACGAGAGACGCCCCTGATCTGAGCAACCCGGTCGTCTTCTCCGACGAGGATATTCCCCTGTTCGGAGCCAATCATAACCTGGCCCTGTACATCACCGTACAATGCCTCCAAAAGAATATACCAATGGTCCTCGTGGATGACGGTTCCGCCGTGAATGTCATTCCTCTCAAAACTGCCCAAAGGCTGGGTATCAAGGAATCTGATTTAATCCCAACAAATCAAAGAGTACGCGCCTACGACGACACTCGTCGCAAGGTCGCTGGGCTAGTCACTTTGACCGTCGCAACCGGACCCTTAGAAAGACAAACCAGTTTTCAAGTGGTCGACATCGACGCGTCCTTCAACATGCTCCTGGGACGTCCCTGGATTCACGCCGTCAAGGCAGTCACATCAACACTCCACCAAACGATCAGGGTCCCCTTCAACGGGAAAACGATCACGATCCCCGCTTCCCCAATCAAAGCAGTTATGAGAAGAGGGGTAGCCTCCCAAGCCATTGAGGAGGACGACAATGAAATGTGGGGTTTCCAAGCCGTAAACGCCATAACTGATGAACCTGCATCCTCTGAGTGTGACCCGTTCACCAACCTCACGATCAACCGTATCATGATGCGTCAGGGTTATTTCCCGGGTGTGCCGCTTAATCCACTAAAGGACCCATTGCCTCCCTTGAAACAGGCTAAGGTCCCCAACATTCCCTTTGGGCTGGATACGAACCTACCAATGAAGATATCCAGGAGATGAACCTCCTAGTCCGAAAATGCAAGAAGCGCGCCTCCGTCCCTACCATCTGACTCTCAACGGATACTTTGTCCCCGAGGGACAGTCTGAACTCTACCACGGCTTTCCAGAGCCGATCTGTGACTCTTTGGCAATGGCTAGATACCCGGGAGTGGAAGTCTTCCAGGACGACTACTTTATTCCCGACAACATCGAAGCTGCATCAACTGAGTCCAAACCGTCACCATGCCTTGACGGACAAGCTGTCACACTCCTCTTCGGGGAAGATAACATCAAACACCTCGAGTATGAGGACATCATCAACATCGCCCTGAAAGACAATCAGTTTAATCCAACCGCCTTGATCTCCGATACTGACCCGGAGAAAGCTACCTAGGGCTGGAGGAAAACCATCAAGTGGACTGATCGCCAAGGCCGCATTCTGAAGATAACAACTGGAGAAGGCCCTATGTTCAAGGAGGGAGGTGAAGAAGGATCCGAGTCCGAGTCTGAGTCGGAGTCAGAGTCCGTTATAGCTCCTAACACTCCAGATGTCCCAGTCAAGGTCCCCTTCCCACTGTTTTATCACAAAGTCGTGGCTGATTCAGAGGCTGAGTCTACTAGGGTCACCCCCACTCCAATGAAAGGTGACAACCTGGAGTCTGTTTCAGGAGCCACTTCCTCTATTGTGTCGCCTCTGACTGATCACGAGATGTCTGTCCTTTCGGAGCTTTTCGCTCGTGTCAACTTAATGAACGCTAAGTTTGCTTATGACTCGTCTCAATTTAACTGCAATGCAATTCTGAATGATCATGAGGAACTTGACTTGAGTGACTACCCACCTCACTTAGCCAAAGAACTTGACAAGCGGGAAACCAGAACCCCCATCATTTAGGAAACCGAGCCTATTAACGTAGGAACCGACAATACACCTCAAGAACTTAGGATAGGGACAACCCTGGACCCCTCGGAAAGACAACAGTTCATTGACCTTCTTCACGAATACAAGGACGTGTTCGCCTGGTCTTACAGAGATATGCCTGGGATTGACATAGAAATTGCAGAGCACCGGATACCCATTAAACCCGGAGCTAAACCTGTGAAGCAGAAGCTACGCCGGATGCGTCCTGAATGGGCCCTAAAAATCAAAGAAGAGGTGGACAAACAGTTCAAGGCTGGGTTCATCAAAGTGTCTGAATACTCGGATTGGGTGGCCAACATTGTGCCGGTACCGAAGAAAGATGGGAGAATTCGGGTTTGCGTCGACTTCAGGGATCTGAACAAGGCGAGTCCAAAAGACGACTTCCCTTTGCCACATGTTGACATTCTGGTGGACAACACTGCCGAGCATGCTCTCCTATCATTTATGGACGGGTATGCTGGGTACAACCAGATTAAGATGGCTGAGGAAGACATGCACAAGACTGCGTTCACTACATAGTGGGGTACATATTGCTACATGGTCATGCCTTTCGGCCTCATCAACGCCGGGGCAACCTATCAAAGAACCGCTACTACTCTCCTACATGATATGATGCACAAGGAGGTAGAGGTGTATGTCGATGACATGATTGTCAAATCAAAAGAACGGGACGGCCACATCAATGCCCTCCGGAAATTCTTCGCTCGTCTGCGAAAGTATAACATGAGACTAAATCCTCAGAAGTGTGCATTCGGGGTCACCTCCGGAAAACTCTTGGGACATGTCGTCAGCAAGAGAGGCATTGAGATTGATCCAACCAAAATCAAATCCCTTCAACAAAAGCCTCGGCCTAGGAACGAGAAGGAGATTCGGGGATTTCTCGGTCAGGTCCAATACATCAGCCGGTTCATTGCGAAGCTCACTATGATCTGCGAACCGATATTCAAGAAGCTCCACGCCTCCGATCACACCGATTGGGACGACGACTGTCAGAAGGCCTTCGACAGGATAAAGGAAATCCTATCCAAACCTCTTGTCCTCATGCCACCTCAACCGGGGATTCCTCTATCCCTATACCTAACTGTTACCAACACAGCCATGGGCGCAATGCTAGCACAAACAGTTGGCAACGAGGAGCGAGCCATCTACTACATCAGCAAAAAGTTCATTGAGTACGAGACGAGGTATACACAACTGGAAAAGACATG
Organism: Silene latifolia; assembly: GCF_048544455.1. Taxonomy (NCBI): domain Eukaryota; kingdom Viridiplantae; phylum Streptophyta; class Magnoliopsida; order Caryophyllales; family Caryophyllaceae; genus Silene; species Silene latifolia. The sequence continues at coordinate 71,179,045 of NC_133537.1, read as the reverse complement.
CCTTGCCCTAGTATGGTCAACAAAGAAGCTGCAGCATTACATGCTAAGCTACACGGTCCACATCTACTCAAAGATGGACCCGGTTAAATACATCTTCGAAAAACCCGTACTATACGGAAGGCTGTCTAGATGGACACTCATGCTGTCCGAATTTGACCTCAAGTTCGTACCCCTCAAGGTTATCAAGGGAAGAACAGTCGCCGACTTCCTAGCAGAAAATCCCGTCAACGAGGATCCAACGACTGACACATGGTCACTTCCTGACGAAGACATCCTTTGTGCCGACTCCGACGCATGGGACCTATACTGTGATGGTGCATCTAATCTGAGAGGCTTCGGGGTAGGAATCCTTCTAATATCACTAGAGGGAGAACATGTTCCGATCTCAGTCAAGCTAGACTTTGCCGTAACCAACAATGCCGCTGAATATGAAGCATGTCTCATCGGCCTACAAGCAGCCATCACACTTGGCATCAAGAGATTGAGGGTCCATGGCGATTCCTCACTCATCATCAATCAGGTATGCGGATCATGGAAAATCCGATCTGACAGCCTAGCTCCTTACAAAGCGAAGATCAGTCAAGAGGCCGAGTTCTTCGACCAAGTCGACTACTTCCACTTGCCGCGAGAGGAAAATCAATTTGCTGATGCCCTGGCAAAGTTTGTCGCGCTCGTCAACATACCTGACGATATGACATCGATGCCCCTATGTGTCGAGAGAAGAAGCGAGCCAGCTCACATTTGTGCCATTATCGACGACGAGGAAAGCCATGATGAACCTTGGTACCAAGCCATTCTCAATTACAAAACCAAAAACGAATTTCCTCCCAACTCTAATCAAAGAGGACAAAGAGCCATCCGTTTACTTGCATCACAATTCGTGATAAACCAAGATCAACTCTACAAAAGAACACCCCAAGGAATTCTCCTCCTTTGCATTGACCATCACAAAGCCAAAAAAGTCATGGGAGAGGTTCACGACGGAGAATGTGGCCCTCATATGAGTGCAATGATGCTTACACGGAAAATCATGTGGCTAGGTTACTACTGGACAACCATGGAAGCCGATTGCCGTAACTACGTCAAACATTGCCACAATTGCCAAATCTTCGCCAACATACAACACATACCACCATCCCTTTTATACACCATGACATCACCCTGGCCATTCTCGACCTGGGGCATCGACATCATCGGGAAAGTCAACCCGATAGGCACCAAGGGGCATTGTTTCGTCCTCGTCGCTATCGACTACTTTACCAAATGGGTAGAAGCACAGTCATATGCAGCCTTGACCGCCAAACAAGTGGCCAAGTTCATTCAAAACAACATCATCTGCCGATATGGGGTACCCCATGAGATCATCAGTGATCAAGGCTCTCACTTCCAGGCGGAAACTCAAGCTTTGCTGGACAAATACAAGATCAAATGACATCGATTATCCCCCTACCGTCCCTAAACTAACGGAGCGGTGGAGGCAGCGAACAAAACTCTTGTTACCATTATCAAGAAAATATAAGACAACTATCGCGATTGGCCGAGCAAACTCCCATTCGCACTCTGGGGATACTGAACCTCCATTCGAACACCGACAGGCGCCACACCCTTCTACCTAGCATACGGTATGGAGGCGGTTCAACCGGTAGAGTTAGAGGTCCCATCTCCACGCATCCTACTAGAGAATCAAGTCCCTGAGGCGGAATGGACCCGTCGAAGGTATGAACAACTCACTCTTCTAGACGAACGGCGACTCAACGCCTTGCACAACGTCCAGCTATACCAACGATGTATACAACGGGCATTCAACAAGAAGGTTAAACCCAGAAACATCCAAGAGGGCGACTTGGTCCTCAAGTCAATTCGAGCACCATTACCCGTCGATCCGAGGGGAAAATTCAAACCCAACTGGGTCGGGCCATACCTGGTCAAGAAAATACTTTCGGGGGGCGCAGTGAGACTGAGTGACCTAGATGGGGAGGACTTTACAAAATCGACCAACCTAGACCAACTCAAGAAATACTACCCTTGAGCCCTATCAACCAACAACCTAGCCTAGTTTTACAACTAGCATCGACCTCAACCCTTTTCAAGTCAAGTTCCTCAATATGTTCTGATTTGAAATTGCATATTTCATCGAGTCTAAGCTGCGGCACCTTGCCCGTTTCGAATGTCCTCTGATCCGTCAAAGGCAACGTCCATTTGCACTACAAAAACAAACCCCCTGAACTACGAGCATGGTTTGATTTCACCTCTTCAGGTGGATACGTAGGCAGTCCCTTTTATGCCTGAGGGATACAACCACAAAACCCAATTCAAATTCACAAAACATTTCGAACTACGATCATGGTTTGATTTCACCTCTTCAGGTGGATACGTAGGCAGTCCTTTCTTACACAAGAAGGATACAACCATTCCCACAATAAAAAAAAAACATCCCCATCAAAAAAGAGGAAGGGAAAACCATTCCCTTTCCCCACAAAATACAAAAATGAGCCTTTCTCCCTTTCCACAAAATACCACTTTCCCAAGTGCAAACGTTTAGGACGATTCAAGTCGAATTGCCTTTACCAACGGATGGAAGAAACAAGTGTTCACAACTTTTGACACGAGCAATCCTCTTATTTAATTAATAATGGGAGGGATTACATTTCAACAACAAATAAAGCTCGACGAGTCTACAACTTGCCAAAGCTAAGGTGTCCAAAAACACACCTCACATAATAAAACTAGCACAAAACACACAACAACTAGCTAGTACAACATAATAAAAACTCACAACAATAATACAACATAATAATAAAGTGGGTAATGGAGGTCTTCACTCTTCCATTCTACCCTTGCCTTTTCCTTCGGGGTACATCTTCCCCTTGTTCTTCTTGTTGGCCCGCCTAGCATGGATTTCCTCCTCAGAACGGATCCTCAATGGATCTAAGACGGCGACGGCCTCCGGTCTAGCACAAGACCCCATATTTGACACAAGACGAGCCAATGCACGGCCCACCATATTTTTGGGGCCGGAACTCCTCCTCTTCGATGGTCTCATCACATCGGGGGTAGCTCCATCAACATACTCCTCAAAGAAGGCACGGTTGGCCTTGCCAACCTCTCGATACTTCAAATCGACAACCTCGTCCTTACGAAATTTGGATCTCTCTTCCAAGGATGGAGCACGTGACCACTTGACATAAGCGGGAGTCACCCATGTCGTAGCAGCGGGGTTTGGCACCTCCCAAAGCGGCCGAGCGGCCCACCATGTTTCGAAGAACTCCACAAGCTTGGAGTTCCGAAACACATTCTCTTGGACAAGAGTATCTTGAGCGGGCACCTTTTGTTGACGCCCCATTTGCCTCATGAGCCTTTCGGGATAAATGAAGGAAACAACCTTCAAACCCACCACCATCAAAGAACGAGGACTAGCACCCGAAGCGGGCAACCCCGTGAAGGACCTCAAGTGCCACCACGGCACCACCCAACGGATATGAGGACCACCCTCCTCAGCCAATCTTGCGGCCCAATAGGCCTCGGTGGAAGCAAAACTATCCGGGTACAACTTCTTCCTCATGGTAAGGTGATGGAAGGAGTAAGAAGAAGGATTAACCGGAGGCTCTACATACCTTAGCCTCTCCAATAGCCACACTTGGAGGATCGTTGGCGATCCAAAAGAGGGAGCTTCTCCACAAGAGCCTTCCTTGTCCAAAGCTTGGATAATCTCTCCAAGCACCAACCACGATGGATCTCTACCATGCTCCTTTTGCTCAATCACATGGATAAGGGTCATGCTACCATGACATCTCGGCCCCTCCTTCTTCAAGACATCAACAAAGAGGTACACATGGACTAGGCAAAATGCAAGAGCCCTTCTCCTAGCCACCTCCGAGACATTAGCATCTAATCGATTTGAAAAGATGTTGATAAGAGCCAACATATCCACACCATGTGGAGCAAGAAAAAAAGTTGACTTGGCTTGTTGATAAGCCCAACATGGAACGGAATTTCTCCTTGTAGCACAACCGAGTCGGAGGAAGCACCGGAGCACAACCCGGCCACCCGCCAATGACTCCAACTTCCTCGGCGAGAGGACAATTTCACCTTTCGGGAAAACGAAAACATGATGTTTCGAATCCCAAAACCGAGAACATGCTTCAAGAAACGAAGGTTGCACCTTGACTTGACGAAGCACCAACAATTGACCAACTCCCATACAATCGAGTTGATACCTTTCGGGAGGCGACAAATCCTGGCACCATTGCCGCAAGGCATTTTCGAAAGCATCCATGAAATATTTTTGTGGAAGAAGAGGAGGTTTTGTAGAGGTGATTTTGTGTTTCGGATGATGAAACAATGAAGCGCAAACGTCCCTATTTATACAAACTGATCAGCGCATTTTTTAGAAAAAGGGGATAGCCGGCTTCCATCGCCAAGACGCTCGCGCCTCTTTGAGGCTCCTCCAGGATTCCCGCTGTTGACTTGTCACTTTCAACATGTGTTTTCTCCTGACACCTCAAACCTCCCGCCGGGCTGCTCGCGCCTCTTCGGTATGATTCAGGAAATTTTGTGTTTCCTCACACTCACATTTCTTTGTTTTCGCGTTTTACGAAATTCGACACGGTTTCCATGACGCAGCTTTAAACATACGGATTTTTATTTCTTTTTTTTAAAGGGGGGAAGGGCTAGTCGCCCCGATCCGCGATGGATCGTTTCCATGTCAGTCGAAATTCCGAAAATTTTTCGCTTTTTCGCAATTCAAAAATCAAAATCGCAAATTGATAACACGACATCAATTTTCCTCAAAAATTCAGGCGCTCACAAATTCGAGTCTTGATATCAGAAGCCAAATATACTCGTAAAAATCCTTTTCTAAATTTCTTTCCTGACGGTTTGAGTTTTATATTTTTTCGAGTCAATTTTCAAAATTTCGATGCAATTTAATTCACGACACGATTTAATTGCTCAAATTTTCAGCAATTCCTTTGAATTCCGAATGTGACGATTTGTCACGGAATTTTCAAAATTCATTTCAAAATTCAATTTTAACTCCAAGTCATCTTGGTTAATTTTGTTTTCAATCAAATGCTTTTACGTTTTTGCGTATATGCTATCTATTGCCTGTTTTCTACACTAACGATGCAGGAACTGGTGCAAAGCAAAAGGAGAATCGACAACCGACAGCGCTCCTCCGAAACACAACACAAAATGCCAAAAATCACAAAATAAACCACAATCCAAAAACACATATATACAAACCGCCTTACGCAAAATACATCGACAAACGTCTATCATACAGACACTGGCCTAAAACAAACGTCATTCATACAGACACTGGCCTAAAACAAATGTCTATCATACAGACACTGGCCTAAGACAACGAACTGGGGGCTATCCACCACCTACCGAACTAAGCACTGTCTATCCTCTCAAACGGAAAAGAAAGAGAGCAACATGGGAAACAGAGGGGAAACAGCGAAAGCAAAGGAGGTTATCATGACGATAACCCCCCGCTCCTGCTCCATGACAAAAAAGAAGACAGTGTCTTGCAGACTTCGGATGATGAGGAGGCCAAGAACCATGATGCGATGCACCATTCCGATACTGAACCCCACTCATCAGCCACCCTGTCTATGAGCCACAACGAAAAGGACAAACCGGCCATATCAGCAGCCTATCCTCCTCTACGGAAGCATCCTCCACCACCGCCTCGAATACGGCAGCCTCCTTGGCCGCTACATCCCCTCCAGGATCGACTTCCTCCTCCAAAGACTCAACAACGGACCCCATCGGTCCCAGACGATACCCTGCGATAAAAAAAAAAACAAACAAAAAAAACGTCAGCCGAAATTTCGGCATTATGACGGCATGAAATGGATAAACCCAAAAACAAAAAAACACAACCTGCAATACAAAAACAAAGGGCAATCCCGCCCCAAACCATTCACAACAAGAAACACAAAAATGACTCGCCCCTCTTTTCAAGCAAAAGACGAGTCAAAACCACAAAAACGGCATTGCAAGACCCATACAAGGTCCGCCTACAACCCAAAATGCATTCCCGACAAAATGGGGATTTTTCTACGGCTCAAAAAGGCAAATTCATACGCTAATTTGAGCCCCCAAACCGGTCAAAATTCAAAAACGACCGTAAAAAGGCAAACGTGATTTTATCACGCCCCAAGGTGACCTAAAATACCAATAAGGTCCATTTCAAGGCAAACTGACTCAATTCAAGCACAAACAGGCGCTTATTTTGTCAGACATAAGACCGTCGCAAAAGGCAAACGCCCAATTTTGCCCACAAACATCCAACAAAGGTCCTTAGATGGCAAACACGGGTTTTCCCAACTACAATGCAACCTAATGGGGCCCACTACGCGAGCAAATAAACTTGGCATTGTGAAATGAGACGGTTTCTCGCCTCACTCACGTTTTTCGAGCAAAGGGAGCGGGAACGGGGACCAAAACGCAAACTAAAAGCACCCCTATACTCCTAAACAGGTTTCTAACCTAATGCAAACATCAATTTCACTCGAAATTGGCTCAATCAAAAACGCCCAATTCGATTTTTAGGGCAAAATTTCGCCCTAATTTAATCAAGCTAAAATCGACAAATTTGAAAGGATTCAAGAGGGAATACTTACCTTGAGATGGCATTTGTTGACAATGGCACGGACGAAAGCAAGCTAGAAGGTCCTTTAATGGCGATTTTGGGAGATTTTTGAGGTTGAAGATGAATGATCATCCGCAGCTCAACCTCGCGTCTTTTTAACAGAAAATAGGGAAGCCGGCTTCTATCGCCAGATGGCTCGCGCCTAAACCAGGCCTCCCCTTTGCTTTTTCAGCGAAAATTGGGTTTTGGCCCAATTCCCCACAACAAATTCGAATTTTCGTTGACGATATTGAATGTCGTCATTTCCTCGAAAAACAAACAAAACCAAATAGTGAAAATTCAAATTCGCTATTTTCAAAAACTTCAAGCAAAACGGCGATCGAAACCGCCAACTTCAAAAATAATAGCGAAAATTCAAATCGTTATTTTCCTCCAACTTCAAAAATAGCAGCGAAAATTCAAAAACCGCTATTTTTCAAGCAACGGCGGCACATAAACCGTCACTTCAATCAATAGTAAAGATTCCAAATTCACTATTTCTTTCAAATGTCAACGGCGGCACATAAAGCGTCACTTCAATCAATAGTGAAGATTCCAAGTTCACTATTTCTTTCAAACGTCAACGGCGGCACATAAACCGTCACTTCAATCAATAGTGAAGATTTCAAATTCACTATTTCTTTCAAAATGTCAACGGCGGCACATAAAACGTCACTTCAATCAATAGTGAAGATTCCAAGTTCACTATTTCTTTCAAAATGTCAACGGCGGCACATAAACCGTCACTTCAATCAATAGTGAAGATTCCAAATTCACTATTTCTTTCAAACGTCAACGGCGGCACATAAACCGTCACTTCAAACGCTATAGCAAACTCAAATTTGCTATTTTCCTTCAAAATTAAAACAAACGGCGATCAAAACCGCCACTGCAAATTCAAGCCGACGAATGGTGAAAGTTCCAAATTCATTATTCCTTCAAATACCAGCAGGGGGCTTCCTCGCGGAACCCACTCATTCCAAAAATAGTGGTAAAGAGAATCCATACCCACTATTTCCTCAGCGGCATCACGAGTTCGCTACTTTCAAAACAAGCCCATTCGACGCGGCTACCCCCATGGTCTATTAACCGACCGTACCATTGGCTGGCGAGCCTTTGTCCGCAAGAATTCAAGGATACATCCCGAAGATGCCTCGGGTACATTTCCTTATCATTGGCTGGCGAGCCTTTGTCCGCAAGCATTCAAGGACACATCCCGAAGATGCCTCGGGTACATTTCCTTGTCTCGGCTGGCGAGCCTTACAACGCATCGCGACTGGCGAGCCCTCCTCACATACGCACCAGGGCTGGCGAGCTTTTGTCCGCAACCTTTCAAGGACACATCCCGAAGATGCCTCGGGTACATTTCCTTGTCTCGGCTGGCGAGCCTTACAACGCATCGCGGCTGGCGAGCCATCCTCACATACGCACCAGGGCTGGCGAGCTTTTGTCCGCAACCTTTCAAGGACACATCCCGAAGATGCCTCGGGTACATTTCCTTGTCTTGGCTGGCGAGCCTTACAACGCATCGCGGCTGGCGAGCCCTCCTCACATACGCACCAGGGCTGGCGAGCTTTTGTCCGTAACCTTTCAAGGACACATCCCGAAGATGCCTCGGGTACATTTCCTTGTCTCGGCTGGCGAGCCTTACAATGCATCGCGGCTGGCGAGCCCTCCTCACATACGCACCGCAGCTGGCGAGCATTTATCCGCAACCATGCAAGGACATATCCGAAGATGCCTCAGGTATGACTCCTTCTTATGGCTGGCGAACCTTTGCACGTAGTCTAATGGACTTTAAACGACCCGCACGGACAGTCGACAGACTTTAAAATGTTCCCGACGACAGGTCCTTTGACTCGTACCCTCGAGTCGCCTTGGCGTCGCCCTTCCCGACGGCAGGTCCTTGGCCCGAATCCTTTCGAGCCGCCTCGACGTCGCTTGGGTCTTCAGGTTGTAATCTTCGATTGACCTGGGGACTCTACTTTGACTTTCCCCCTGTCCAAGCCTCAGTCAAATTGGGGGCTCTATAGATACCCAGTATCTGCTGAGACTCCAACAAACACCCGATGATTATCGGACTACAACATGTTTTGGGATCGCAGCGTTTGATCGACTGTTTGTGTACAACTTTACGTCAGAAAACTTAAAACGATTTCGAAAACAAAACATTTCAAAACATTTCAAAAATACCTGGAGTATTTAATGCATGACGAAGGGGTCGCGATGACACTAACTAGAGTCAAAACCGACACCGGACCAAAAACCGACTCAAAAATTCAAATCCCGACTCCAACAACGAGTCAAACCGAGTCAAACACAAAAACCAAAATATCTCAAAGCCTTTTATGCTAAGTTTTCCTGGATTCATGTTGGTCAAGTACCAAACATGTGACTACAAAACCTAGGATAGAACAAATCATGATTGCGTTTGTTGTGAAAGCGACAACACAGCTCGAAGACCCGCGACGTGGCTCGCGCCTCTTTGAGCAGCCTAGGTGGCCACGTCGCTCAAAACTCACACAACCACTCATTCTCCTATAAATACCCCTCAAATGCCACCCATTTGAGAGTTACGCGAGTGTTTGCCCCCTCTTTTCTCCCTTAAAATTCTCGACTCGACTTCTAAAGTCACAATCCGACGCGTGTTTACGACCTACCGATCGTAAACACGAGCCTTACACATTGTTTGGTACCGTCATCGTGCATTAAACCACTTGACCTACCACTTCGACCACTACACCATCACTAAACTTTTAAAACACTCTTTTTACTTACCAAAACGGTTTTAAGCCGAGTTTTTTCCGATCAAACAAGTTGTTACACTTACGTCGGTCACTCGCCATAACCAAACATGTAGGTATGAGGGTGTAAAATTCCTCTTTTATTATGTTTTCATTTGTTTCATGACTCTAACATGCTAAAACATGCATAACATGAACCAAAACATGGAATAAACGAGCCAAAACTGATTTTTGGTCTGAGGTAGAAGCCCTTAGGTCGCCAAATGGCTCACGCCTAAATGGGGTACTCAGACAAGAGATCAACCGTGTTTGTTCTCGTCATTTCCCTCAATCCATTTTTCATATTTGTAATCGTTTTTTACCATTTCAAGTATTTTCGAAACCTTTTTGTTTCATTTCACATGTTTTAACCATAAAACATTTTTCACCCTTGATTCTTCATACCATGACGGTTAAATCCGTGTTTCGGTGATAATATTTGGTTAATGACATTTAAAAGGTATTTTAAAGCCTTTTATTTCATTTTTTTACATTTTCAAACAAACATATTAGTCTCCAACACGAAACCATCCTTGGTTCTACATACCATACCAGATTTTAACCCGGGTGTGATGATTAGTATCGACTAATTACATTCAATATGGACTTAAAACAATTAGTCCATAATCATTTTTCAAAACTATTCATGTCATGTTTGCCAAATCGAACCCGACACCGAATATTATCAAATAATGATGATTATTCGAGTCTAGTTCTTCAAATCAACAAATGCGGTCTAAACGACCCTTTCAAAATCAAACCGGGTTCAAAAACCCATTTTTAACACGTTTTTTTAACGTTTTCTAAACAGTCCGAACACGGCATACAACCGTTGGCTAACCCGCGCCTCAAGCAGGCCTTTTCCTTCTCATTTTCAAAATCAGAGGGATGCCCCTTACACCGTCGGCTGGATCGCGCCTCTTATAGCCGTCTGGTACAGGGCCTGTTTGTTGGAGCTTGTGTCCTCCACAAATTAGTGTGATAAAATTTGTAAATGTCTTACAGGTTCACAAGGGTATACTTCGTATATTTAATCAGTTGATTAACGTTTACCTAATAACGGTTGGCTTGCTAGAAAGTTTGACGTTATTATCATACAGATGGCGGTGATCAACTGGTCCCTAAAGGTCACACCTACATGATGTGTTTGAGAAATGTGGTTATAGAAATATAATCACATTGATGCCTAATATGACTAAACAGTTAGTCAATGTGTTGATGAGACAATTATTTAATGAAGATTAAATAATATTAGTTGAGACGAATTAACTGTCAATTCGTAAATTGAATATAATAAGTTATATTTAATTAAATGTATGTAATGTTAGCTTGGGCGAATTAATCATTAATTCGTAATTAAATGTAATCAGTTATATTTAATATCAACAAGATGAATGTGTCATAGTGGTAATAGTGAGGGTACACAAACCAAGAGGTCATGGGTTCGATCCTCACTAGATGACAATTTAACACATTTTATACATTTTTGGAATAACCAAAAATAAGGAGATTACACTCCTTATTTCGGTTATATGGGCCGAAATTAGGGAAGATTATATCTTCCTAATTGACTCCCATATTTCGGTGAGAATAAGAAGAAAAGGGAGATCATTATTCTACCCTAATTCCTTTTTAACCTAGCCTCCTCTCTCTCATCAGAAAAACACAAAAACAACATAATTTTACAGAAAATTTTAGATCGATTCTAGCATAATCAGAAGGGCATATCTCATATCGTCTTGGGTGCAACTGATAGGCGAATATCTACTTTGATATTGTTCTTAGGCCATATTTGCTAGGACCGAAGGTTATTTCTGAATCCTTTATTTTGTTTATATATTTTATTTATGACTAGTGATCGTCTTAACTAAATTCGTTATAATCCTTCAATTTTAAGGGAAGTATACAGATTATTTCCCACAAGTGGTATCAGAGCCAAGGCCACGAATTTTAATTTTGATGATTTTCATAAAATTGTTTGTAAACAATAATTAAGGTTTGCGAGAAAAAAAAATGTAATCGGCTGGATTGTTTTTTGAGCCGTGGAATTTTTTTTTTTCGTTTCCGTTACTGTTCATGGATGAACAGTAATTTTAAAAAAAAAATTCTGTTTTTTTTTCCGTTCGGTTTTTGCTGAAAAACCGAGAAAAGATTACGGGCTGTTTTTGTTTCTTTTCAGTTTTACCGAGAAAAGATTAAAAAAAAAATCTGTTTTGTTACTGTTCACGACAGGGCTGTATAAAAAAAAATAAAAAATCTGTTTTTTTTGGGTTTTGCCGAGACAATAAAAAAAGTAGTCTTGTTTTTGTTTTGTTTTGGCAAATTAATTATTGTGAAGCGGTTCATAATTATAAGATACCTAATTATTTTAAAGCAGTTTAAAATTTGGACGGATTGAATTCATATTACAAGTTTAATGTGAATTAAGATTAAATTTATAGTGATTATTGAGGAATTGTCACTTAATTTGATCAATTAAATAGGTGGTTTGGATAAATTAATCAACATAATTAAGGAATTGTGTCATGTATGTTTAATTTATTTTTAGTTGATGCATTTTAATTTTGTTGAATGAATCGAATGAATGAATTTTATTTACGTATTTATTTTTGCAATCGGTTGTAAATTGTAATACTTAGTGTGGCCTTAGTCAAATTATGTTTTCGTAATGAAGGAAACATGATTTTTATTATGTAATTATGAGATCTCGAATCTCCTTTATTTTTAGTTTTGGGTTTTGAAATTAGATTGTAATAAATAGGTTTTTTTTATGTAATTTTAATTATTGTAATTTCAAAGAAGACTAAAGATGGAGATTGGAGCTCACTCCCGCTACATGGATCAAGATGGAACATCAAGACAAGCTTCTCGGGTCCAAGGATGGATTCCAAACTTGTATTTAATGTTCATTTTGATAGGATAGGCCAGACTAGGACTTTTATTGTTTTTACGTTTTTCATTCTATTGTTTTTCATTCACATGTTAGTTTATGCATCATATTCCGCCTAAAACCAAACCACCTACTACTAAAATGCATGAAAATTGACTCATATAGGTTGTATGTTAGTTTTCATGGACATACAGATGTCACACACTTGTTAAGCCATCACCTTAGTTTATTCATTCTCGCATGCTAGATATTAGTTCACTTAAAATGAATTAAAATAAAGTTGATGGGATCTTCCTCTAAAATGGAAATTGGGATTAGTCTTTATAAGGGCAAACAACTATGAATCCCTTCTTCGTCGGTAGGCATAATATGACGCCTTCTACGTTGGGTAAGTAGTTGTGTTGACTTAGTTTACCTCAACATCATAGTCCGAAGAGTTTCTCGTTATTATGATGGACTAAAGATAGAATTTACATAAATTTATCGACCAAGAATTCTAACGGTAGAATTAGCTAAAAGGTTAGCTTATCAATTCATTAGACTTAAAAATATAAACAATGCACATGCTTATTATTTTTATTCTTCTTCTCGCAGTGTAGAACACGATTATTTTTCATAATACTGTTACAACGATATGGCTGGAAATAATGCAATCCCAATGCCTAGTGCCACACTTGATCGCGCTTCCTGGCTGAAAGTATTCATGGACCAGATGAATCAGTTCACACGTCTGAAAAATTATGGGTCCAACTTTGCGGACTGGGAGGCGGCACTACGGAATGCTGCCATTGCTTACGGTAAGCTCAAGTACTTAACTGAGCCAATACCGGTCAACCCAGGCCCCAATGCAGGAGTCAACGAGTCACTCGCTTATATTGATTTCGTTATGGAAGCGGGTGCGATAAAGAACGTACTCATCTTTGCAATGGAAACCAATTTGCAGAGACGCTTCATTGCCCAAAGTGCAAACAAGATTTTCACTATGCTCACTAACGAGTTCTCAAAAGCACCGAGAATCGTTACATATGAGCATACCTGTCGCTTCTTTGATGCGAAACTCCAGAAGGGCCAACCGGTTAGCCCACACATTCTTCACATGATTGAGAATGTCGAGAAGCTGGAGACACTGAATTGTAAAATCAGTGAGAGCATTGTCATTGACCGAATGCTTCATTCTCTTCACGATGGTTTTGCCCTTTTCAGGGCGAACTATTACATGAATGACTTGAAAAAGAGTCCTCATGAGCTACACTCCCTTCTCGTACAGACCGAGAAGGATATGAAATTGAGTGGGAGCATGAAGCAGGATGTTCTCACGATTCACAACAAGGGTAAAGGTAAGGGCAAGGCTCATGGCGACCTAGCTGTAGGTAAGCCAAAATTCAAGAAGCCAGGAAACGGTAAGAGTGCGCCTGGTGAGACTAGTGGCTCACAGGGCAAGGCAAAGAGCAAGGGCGGTGACATAGAGTGCCACCATTGTCACAAGACTGAACATTGGAGGAGGAACTGTCCTGTCTACCGTGAGGACATCAAAGCAGCCGCGTCGTTCTCCTCGTTGGTATGTCATCTTATATTCATATGATTGAGATTAACCATGCAAGTTTTGGAACTTGGGTACTAGATACTGGTTGTGGTTCTCATCTGTAAAATCATTTGCAGGGCCTAAAGAACATCATACCTCACGAAAAAGGTGATGTGGACCTGCGTGTCGGGAATGGAGCACGAGTTGTCATTGTCTCGAAGGAACATATGTAATCCAACTCCCTAGTGGCCGGTTTTGAGTTATTTTTAAATAACTGTTACTATGTACCCAGTTTGTCTAAGAACATTATTTCTGTTTCCGTACTTGCTAAAGACGGTTTTGCATTTTCAATAAAGGATAATAGCTGTATTTTCTCTTTCAATGAAATGATTTATGGCAAAGCAGTTTCCATGAATGGAATTTATATCTTAGACCAAACCACAGAAGTATTACACATGAATAATAAGAAAATAAAGGTTGGTGACAAAGATCAAACCTATCTATGACATTGTCGAATGGGACACATAAATGAGAAACGCGTGAAGAAAATCGTCGATAATGGGACTATTCCCGCATTCGATTTTTCTACATATGGCACGTGTGAATCATGTCTTATTGGCAAGATGACTCGAATCTCCTTCAAAGGTGTTGGAATGCGCACTAGTGACCTATTAGGACTCATACATACTGATGTTTGTGGACCTATGTCAATTACCGCTAGAGATGGCTATAGATATTTTATCACTTTCACGGACGATTTGAGTAGATACGGATATGTCTACTTAATGAAGCATAAAAGTGAGTCCTTTTAGAAATTCAAGGAATACCGAACAGGTACAGAACCAACCGGGTAGAAAGGTTAAAGCACTCCGTTCGGATCGGGTGGTGAATATCTTTCAAATGAGTTTGATCAACACCGAAAGACTCGTGGAATCATTTTGCGCTTAACTCCACCTGAACACCTCAATTGAATGGTGTGTCCGAACGGAGAAATCGAACCTTACTTGATATGGTTCGATCCATGATGAGTCACACGGTAGTGCCGATTCATTATGGGGTTTTGCTCTTTTGTCACCGCTCTTATACTTAACCGAAGTCCGTCTAAAGTCATCGACAAGACTCCATATGAAATGTGGAAGGAACGGTCCCTAACTTGTCCTTTATTCGGGTTTGGGGCTGCGAGGCTTATGTCAAGTGGAGACACGAGGATAAGCTCGGCCCGCGATCGGTCAAGACATACTTTATAGGTTATCCAAAAGGAACATTTGGTCATTACTTCTATTCGCCTACCGAACATCGAGTTTTTGTTGCGGCTAGTGCGACTATCTTAGAGAAAGAATTTCTCGAGAACAAGACGAGTAATAGAACCTTCGAGCTGTCGGAGATTCCAGAACCAACAACCGAGGAACAGATGGAGGAAGTTGTTCCTCCAACTGATGATACGGTTAATATTCCTGAGGAACCTAGGAGGTCGGGTAGAGTCCCTCATCCTTCGGATAGATACATTGGTATGGTCGAGGAGAATGACGTTTTACTCCTAGAGAGTAATGAACCCGTTACCTATAAAGGTGTTGTGACCTGTTCCGACTCAAAGCTATGGCTCGAAGCCATGCAATCTGAGATGGACTCCATGTATGAGAATGACGTATGGGATCTAGTTGATTTACCTAATAAGGTAAAACCTCTACAGTGCAAAAGGCTTTACAAAATAAAGCGTTCTGTAGACGCGTAACTAGATACCTATAAGGCACGACTTGTGGCAAAAGGTTTCACTCAAGTGCACGGATTGCATTATGATGAGATTTTTGCACCTGTAGTCATGCTACGTTCCATTCGGATAATCTTAGCGATAGCCGCATTTCATGATTATGAAATTTGGCAAATGGATGTGAAAACCGCCTTCTTAAACGGTTATTTGGAGGAAGAGTTGTAGATGGTGCAACCCGAAGGTTTCATAGATCCTAAACATCCTAAGAAAGTATGCAAGCTTAAGCGTTCTATTTATGGACTTAAGCAAGCTTCTCGGAGTTGGAATCATCGTTACGACCAGGTGATAAAAGAGTATGGTTTCACTCGATCGGGCGAGGAGCCATGCTTATATATCAAGTCGAGTGGGAGCAAGATTGTTTTCTTGATATTGTATGTCGATGATATACTCTTGATTGGGAATGACATTCCTCTCCTATCTTCGGTTAAAGAATGGTTGAAGAACCATTTCCAGATGAAAGATCTGGGTGAGGCACAACACATTTTGGGAATCCGTATCTACCGAGATAGTTCACGACGGACGTTATCACTTAGTCAGGAGTCTTATTTGGATAATATTCTTGAGAAGTTCAGCATGACCAACTCCAAGAAGGGAAACCTTCTAATGACGACTGGGATGCAGTTGAGCAAGTCTCAGTCACCCACGACGCCTAAAGGGATTGAGCGCATGAGTCCTGTTCCTTATGCATCTGCAATAGGATCGATCATGTATGCCATGATATGCACACGTCCAGACGTGGCATATGCATTGAGTATGACGAGTCGGTACCAAAAGACTCCAGGTGAAACACACTGGATAGCTGTTAAAAACATCCTCAAGTACCTACGGAGGACTAAGGATTGGGTATTGACTTATTGAGGCGATACTAAGATATGCGCAATCGGTTACGCAGATGCTAGCTTCCAAACTGATCGAGATGATTCAAAATCTCAGTCCGGGTTCGTCTTCACTCTTAATGGTGATGCGGTCAGCTGGAAGAGTTCCAAACAGAGTGTTGTAGCAGATTCTACTACTGAATCCGAGTACTATGCCGCTTCGGAGGCAGCAAAGGAAGTGATATGGATGCGTCAATTCTTACAAGGACTTACAGTAGTTCCTAGTTCGAATGATCCGATCACCATCTATTGTGACAATAGAGGTGCCATCTTCCAGGCTTTGGTTCCTCTCACTAAACCGTTGAATTATGATAAGCATGTAGGGCATGTTAATTCCATGGGAATTAAACGTGTTCCTGAGTTGTAGTACTTGATTATGGATTTGATATATTATCTTTTTCATATATTATTTATAACTTCATCGTTTTATTTATAATATTTTGTTTTTCATGTGGATTGTACTGACAACATTGAACGCCACAAAGTGAACTGAATTACATTATATTTGTTTTGGTCCGTAATCGCCAATGTGAGCTGATAACTCCGGCTATTATATTGTGTAGTCGATTGATGGTGGGTTCAACGAGCCATAAGTCAAACGGTTGACTGATCGATCACAGATGCGAGATTATAACGATACCTCGTAGGACAACTTTTTGTGACAACGTAATGGAGTCCTAAATGTTTAAAAACATTCGGTGCCAGGTCGTGGATAGGACATCCATTGTGTTCCTAAAGTCGATTCTTTTGACTATCGACTGTCTCTTGAGATTAAGGCGCTTTTGGGTGACTTTGGTTTCTTTCTCACGGTCCGCCGTGAATCGGAGGCTAAGTAGATTTTTTCTGGGTCATTTCATACTGTGCTTACATCTCAGGATTCGAGTTGAGGAAAATATCCAACCCTTATACGGTATAGTTATTTCTCAGGGCCACTCGAGGAGTTGTAACTGAAATGCATGGCCATGCTCGAATGTTGATTCGTTTATCAGTTAAGTTACTCTCTAGTCGGGGAAACCACTCTTGATATTGATCGCTTGTAAAATACGACCTTTGTGAATACGGATTTGCAAATTGTTTTACATTGAGTGGGAGAAATTTTAGGATATGAGAATCGGTTATCGCACATACACTTGTGAGGACAAGTGGGAGTTTGTTAGAGCTTGTGTCCTCCACAAATTAGTGTGATAACATTTGTAAATCTCTTATAGGTTCACAAGGGTATACTTCGTATATTTAATCAGTTGATTAACGTTTACCTAATAACGGTCGGCTTGCTAGAAAGTTTGACATTATTATCATACAGATAGCAGTGATCAACTGGTCCCTAAAGGTCACACCTATAGGATGTGTTTGAGAAATGTGGTTATAAAAATATAATCACATTGATGCCTAATATGACTAAACAGCTAGTCAATGTGTTGATGAGACAATTATTTAATGAAGATTAAATAATATTAGTTGAGACGAATTAACTGTCAATTCGTAAATTGAATATAATAAGTTATATTTAATTAAATGTATGTAATGTTAGCTTGGACGAACTAATCTGTTAATTCGTAATTAAATGAAATCAGTTATATTTAATATCAACAAGATGAATGTGTCATAGTGGTAATAGTGAGGGTACACAAACCAAGAGGTCATGGGTTCGATCCTCACTAGATGACAATTTAACACATTTTATACATTTTTGGAATAACCAAAAATAAGGAGATTACACTCCTTATTTCGGTTATATGGGCCGAAATTAGGGAAGATTATATCTTCCTAATTGACTCCCATATTTCGGTGAGAATTAGAATAAAAGGGAGATCATTATTCTACCCTAATTCCTTTTTACCCTAGCCTCCTCTCTCTCATCAGAAAAACACAAAAACAACATAATTTTACAGAAAATTTTAGATCGATTCTAGCATAATCAGAAGGGCATATCTCATATCGTCTTGGGTGCAACTGATAGGCGAATATCTACTTTGATATTGTTCTTTGGCCATATTTGCTAGGACCGAAGATTATTTCTGAATCCTTTATTTTGTTTATGTATTTTATTTATGACAAGTGATCGTCTTAATTAAATTCGTTATAATCCTTCAATTTTAAGGGAAGTATACAAATTATTTCCCACACTGTTCCCTTCCAACATTAGTCCAGGACGATGCCGACTCCGGTTAACCCGTATATAGGATGGATCAAATGACTGTTCGATTATTCAAACCACATTTGCAAAATGCCATACTAAGACAAATGGATCATGTTATGCACCCTAAACCTAATACGGTAAATGGATGTTTAATTTCCGTCTTGCATGCAAATCAACCATTAATCCAACTCAACATCTTATACTTGATACTTGGATTAAATTAACCGACTTAGAAAGCTCTCACATGTTAGGTTTAAATCATTGGATGCGCATTCATGCATTTAAACCGTTTTATCAACTTTTGCATTCAACCAACCAAGATCGATCAGTAGAGGCCGCTAAACGCGGGCGGGATTGGGTGTCTGATTAAAGGGCTTCCCAATACGTACCTTCACCTCTTACTTAGAAACTTTGGATAGTGGACGACCTTATCAAGGGTGTACGAGAGTCATTCTAGAGATAGGATGCTAAAGAGGGACGATTTCCTTATCTTTAGTACCTATGTCAAACGCTGCTTTGTGCTTCGATTTGACCGAGGTATAAAGTGGAATTCGAACGGGTTCCAGGCATCCCACAAATGCTTGGTGGCGACTCCGAACATCTCTAATCGTTTCGAGACCCTTACCGAGACGAAACCGACCGATCTAAAACGATCCGGTCGAAAGCATTTTTACGCCGCCGAGCGTGGCTTTCAAAAAAGACCGTTGCCATTGTCCATAGATCGGCTGGGCATACGCAGGTGGGCCATGTCCACACATATCCTCCGGAAAGTGAACAACTTCCAACACACTCTCCATCTCCTGGTGTGAATTTTCGAGCAGTTTAGGGTCGCTTGTGCCCTCATAAGTGGTAGGGTTAAAGCGGGAGATAGTGGTGCTCAATTTGGATGCATCCACCGCTATTTCCTTCCCTTTCACCATATTCTTAAGAGCCTCAGTAAGCGCCTCTTGCTGCTTGATCATTATAACTATCTCATCGAGGCTCATCTCCGAAGCCTGGATATAAGCGGCAGATCTCTTTAGCGACATTTTTGAGCTTTAATAACCAAGACAAACGTAAGCACTTAGCCTACGGCTCAAAACAAATATCACACCCGCCAAAGAGGTACTCGCTTGAGTACCTGGAAGTACCCGATCGGGTAGGAGCTACTTGGTCGAGTATACTGACTACTCGGGCGAGTACTCCGACTTCAGTAGCTGATCTAAAATGCACATAAAGCATACTTGGTCGAGTATCTCATGTACTCGGTCGAATACGCCCCACTCGATCGAGTACTGCATTTACTTAGCCGAGTGGTCATATTCCAGTAGCTACTGCCAAATTAAAAAATGCCCTCACTCGATCGAGTGTCAGGTTACTCGGTCGAGTACCCTCTACTCGGTCAAGTACCTGTCACACTCAGTCGAATCATGCTAAAATCGATATACCCCTATACCTTAACAACATATATATGCCAATATTCCTATTAATGTTACTAAATAACAAAAATGCCAAGCAATAACATCCAAGTATGCCTCATACCATCTAAACACATTAAACATACATATTACTCCACATCCATCCAATTCACATAAACACCTCCAACATACTTATAAGAAACATACACACATGCAACGATTCCCTTGACACACCTCGCAGTGACCGGCTCAAAGTCCTAACGGCCAAATTGCGGCCTTAGGACATCTCCCAAGCCTTTGCGGTAGCTCCAAACAACTCCTACCCGGGTTCATTTTATTTAGACACCTTATGTGTAATACTACGGTTTTCTGGTCTTAGCTTACTCAGTCGAGTAGGCCAAACTCGGCCGAGTAGGTCGTCGAGTGCTTTTAGATAGACTACTGTTTTGGGTGCACTCGGTCGAGTTATGAGGAACTTGGTCGAGTAGGGCGTACTCGGCCGAGTACTTCAGGTACACGACCGATACCCGATCTGACGGGTTAATTTCTGCGGTTTTGATTAAAATAGTTGGAGAAGTATAAAAGCGTGATTAGAAATTTCTAATCATTTTCTTAATCATTTTCTCTTAAACCTAAACTACGTTCAACATCCTCCAATCATTTTAATCACTTCCAAGGCTATGGTCGATCGATTTGGGGTTCTACATCTATTTTCCGCATATTTTTAGTTAGTAAGTCTTATGCCTTTATTAATTTGTTGCATTGGTTATAGTGTACAAACCCTAATTGGGTGATTTAAGGGTCTTTGGGTGATTGGTCATTTTATGTGTGGTATATTGATTGATTGTTGCTATAATAGGTGAGGATCGTAGAGGAAGCGTTCTAGCTTGTCTTGTGGTGATTGCTTGGAATATCTTATCAGGTAGGGTTTCCCTACTCAGTCGGTTGTATAATTAATTATAAGATGTGATTGTGGTTGATTGTTTGCTATTGTTATCATTGTGATTGAGATTGTATTGTGATTAGTTGTTGTAGTGGGACCATATTTGGGAGATGGTTCCAACCCCATGTTCGTCCCTTGTGGCTCCCGTCACAAGAGGGATGTGCACATTAATGATCTGGGTTCGCTCGTTGCGATGAGCGGGGCTTAGGTGGCAAGGCTGTGGTCCCTACTGGCTGTGTGGGTTTCCCGTTGCGATAGGAACCTGGCAGGGCTACACATTTCGGTGTGTAGTCGGTTACTGGAGACTGTTGGAGTTTGGAGGATTATTGATTGGTTCCAGTTTGATTGGATTGTGTTAGTGTGAATTCTTATTTTCATTGTGCAGTTGATTGACCCCGTTTATTGTTTTCAAAACTGCGGTGATCCATTCGGGGATGGTGAGCAGTTGGCTTAGCAGGTATTGGATGTTGATGTAGCATGTGGGATATGGACGGGGCAGAGTCATCACATTGTCTTTAGATAGCTTTCGTTGTCACTTTAAACATTAGCTTTTGTTTTCATTTCATTCGGAGTTGTATTTCAGTTTTGGTTTGGATTTTGGTGTTGTATTTGATTACACAGTATTGTACCTTTAATAAAAGTTCTTTTATGGTCCATTTGATATACTTTACCTCGGGCAATCGAGATGGTAGCGCTTCCATTTACTAAGGTAGGTCTTGGTATGGCACTTTGGTAGATGGGGGTGTTACAAAGTGGTATCAGAGCTAGGTTTTGAAACCTAAAACCAATGAACAAAATGAACATAGGGTGTCTAATTAAAATGAACCCGGGTAGGAATTGTTTGGAGCTACCGCAAAGGTTTAAGAGATGTCTCGAAACCGCAATGTTGCCCACACAAATTCGAGCTGGTCACTATGGGGTGTGTCTTGGGGGTCGGTGTATGTTTGTGTTTGTATCTATGTATGAATAGAGTGGATGCTCGTATTGTGGTTCGAGATGGTATGGCATGAATTGGATGCATATGTTGTGAAGTAATTGAGGTGATATAGAAAGGCATGATGTATGCTTGGTTGTTTATGTTTTGTCGTACATGGTTATAGAAATATGTGAATAGGCTGTTGGTTCGTATTTATGTACTTATACTTGTTGGATGGGTGTTTGGGGGATCGCTGTTAGCATGATTCAGCCGAGTGTGGCAGGTACTCGACCGAGTACAGGTGTACTCGGCCGAGTAAACTGGCACTCGACCGAGTGAGGGTATTTATGCATTTGGGAGTAGCTACTAGAATATGACCACTCGGCTGATTAGTAGAGGTAGTACTCGGTCGAGTTGTACTCGACCGAGTGGGGGGTACTCGATCGAGTATACTTTATGTTCATTTTAAATCAGTTACTGGAGTCAGAGTACTCGGCCAAGTAGTCAGTATACTCGACCGAGTACTTCCAGGTACTCGACCGAGTACCTCTTTGGCGGATGTGATATTTGTTTTGAGCTGTAGGCTATGTGCTTACGTTTGTCTTGGTTATTGAAGCTCAAAAATTCCGCCAAAGAGATCTGCCGCTTATATCCAGGCTTCTGAGATGAGCCTCGATGAGATAGCTAGGATGATCGAGCAGCAAGAGGCGCTCACTGAGGTTCTTAAGAATACGGGGAAAGGGAAAGGAACAGCGGTCGATGCATCCCGTTTGAGCACCACCATTTCCCGCTTTAACCCTACCACCTATGAGGGCACAAGCGAGCCTAAACTGCTCGACAACTGGCATCCTGAGATAGAGAGTGTGTTGAAAGTGATTCATTGTCCGGAGGAGATGATGGTGGAACATGATGCGTTCTATTTGAGAGATGAGGCTAGGGTATGGTGGCACAATGAGAGGGAGGCTGGACGAGCATATTATAGGAATTTGGGCAAACCTGCAATTCCTTGGGCAGGGGTTAAGAGGGCGATGAGGTACCACTTAGTTCCAGAGCACATCCGTAGCAAGTTGAGGGCTGAGTTTCATACTTTTGCTATGACTGATGACTGTGACTCAGTACTATCACAGATTCAATAAACTGTCTCACTATATGAGGAGGACATGCAGCTGAGTCAATGGAGTCTGGCTCTCTATTTTGAGAGAAGGCTAACGCTGAAGCTAACAGCTAGGATGATCTCTGATCTTCAAGAAGTCTATGAGAGAGCGGGGAATGTAGAGAGATTGGTTGATATGGCCAAGGAGTCCAAGGAAAAGGGGAGTGAGAAGAGGAAGGCTGAGAGTGAGGGTAGTAACCAATCGAGCTACAAGCGTGGTAACCACAACCAGGCTAGAACTTATTCTAGAGGATCTAGCTATAGTGGGGGATCTCGTGTGTGGGGAAGAGGTGGTCGGAGTACGAGCAATAACTCTACCTTGCATTGCTTTAACTATGGTGTGGTAGGTTACAAGAGGTTTGAGTGTGCGAGTTCTGGAGGAGGAGGAGGCTTCCCGCGATCTTACCAGGGGAATTATTTGCAAACTCCGAGACAGAGTTTGACGAGTACAGGGCAGCTGGGTCATGGAACAACCAAGGAAGGCAGAACAACAACAACGGCGGCTATAACCGTAACAATGGTGGACCCTATCAACGCCCGAATAACAATGTGACTCAGAATTCGGCAGCCAAGCCTACTACATCAGCGACTATGGTCCAAACAGGAGGTCAGAAGAACAGTGGGAAACTCTTCATGATGGGTAAACATGCAGCTGAAGATGATGCACAAGTTATCAGTGGTACTTTTCTTGTTAATCATAAACTGACTTTCGTTTTGTTTGATTTTGGGGCAACCCATTCATTTGTGTTTAGAGGTCATACCGTAACCATGGGTTTGGGAGAATATGAGTTGGTAAAAGATAATGTGTTTATACCATCGGGGGAGTTAGTGTCATGTCATAAGTTGTACAAAGGGGTGTCTATGGTGCTTGGGCAAGTAGACTTACCAATTAATTTACTTGAGTTTCCTATGGATGGGTTTGAAGTCATAGTCGGGATGGATTGGTTCGGTAAGTATGAGGCCAAGATAGACTGTCGTGAGAACAGGGTGTCCTTAAAGGGGGAGTTAGGGTGTCATATCGGGGATTTGTTATAAAACCCAAGGTAAAGATGATTGCAGCTATTACTTTAAAATCATGTTTGAGGAAGGGGCGTCCTATGATCCTTTGACATATGAGAGATACTCGGGTGGAGGAGCCTTCAGCAGCAAAGATACCGGTGGTAAGTGAGTTCAATGATGTCTTTCCGGAAGAGATATCAGGGTTACCTCCTAAGAGGGACATTGATTTCAGCATTAAGCTTAAACCAGGGACGAGGCGTATATCTAAGGCTTTGTACCGTATAGGACCAAAAGAGTTGGAAGACTTAAAGAAGCAGCTGAATGAGTTATTGGATAAGGGATACATTCGACCTAGTATATCACCTTGGGCTGTGCTAGTTCTATTTGTGAATAAGAAGGACGGTAGTATGAGGTTGTACATCGACTACAGAGAGTAAAATCATGTTACCGTGAAGAACAGGTATCCGTTGCCGAGGATTAATGATCTTTTTGACCAGTTGAGTGGAGTCGGGGGGTTTTCCAAGATTGATCTGAGATCGGCTTATCACCAGTTGAGGATTGCGGATGAAGGTATGCCTAAGACACGTTTTCGGTCGCGGTATGGTCAATGTGAGTATGTGGTGATGCCTTTCGGGTTGACTAATGCACCGACGGTGTTCATGGATCTTATGAATCGGATCTTTAGTCCGTTCTTGGATAGGTTTGTAATGGTTTTCATTGATGCCATCTTAATCTATTATCAGACTAAGGAAGAGCACGAGGAGCATTTGAGGTTGGTACTGCAGACCTTGCGAGATAATCAGCTATATGCTAAGTTGTCCAAGTGTGAGTTATGGTTAGAGAAGGTGGCCTTTCTAGGCCATGTGATTTCAAAGGAGGGTGTAGCTATGGATCCCAGCAAGATTGAGGCAGTGGTAAACTGGGAAGCACCGAAGAATGTGACTGAAATTCGGAGTTTCTTGGGTTTGGCTAGTTACTACAGGAGGTTCGTGAAATATTTTTCCAAGATTACTAGACCTATGACAGCTTTGATGAAGAAATAGACCAGATTACGTTGGGATGAGAGTTGTGAGACGGCGTTCCAAAACTTAATGGAGCGTCTGACTACAGCTCCCGTTATAGCATTGCCAGAAGGGAGAAGGAACTTTGAGGTTTACGCTGATGCTTCAATGAATGGTTTGGGATGTGTCTTGATGCAAAATGGAAAAGTCATTGCCTATGCTTCTAGACAATTGAAGCCGTATGAGGAGAACTATCCTACTCATGATTTGGAATTGGGTGCGGTTGTATTTGCTATAAATATTTGGAGGCATTAACTATACGGGGCGACCATTAAGGTATTTGCATATCATAAGAGCTTGAAGTACATCTACACTCAGAAGGAGTTGAACATGCGTTAGATAAGATGGATGGAGCTGATTGGGGATTATGATATGGAGATCATCTACCATGAAGGGAAGGCCAATGTGGTTGCAGATGCTTTGAGTAGAAAGAGTGTGCATTCGCTATGCACCGCCATGTCACTGATGAAATTGAAGGATGAGATGACTAAGATGGGGATTCACTTGATTCGCAAGGGAGATGCCATCGGTGATTTGACTATCGAGCCTGAACTTTATGATGACATCAAAGGAAACAGATACTTGATCCCAAGATTCAGGAGTGGAAGACAAGGGTAGGGAATAGTATGGTTTCGAGATTTTCTATCCATACAGATGGGAGTGTTCGATTAGATTAGAGGTGGTGTGTGCCTAATGATGCTGAGTTGAAGAAATTAATTATGATGGAGGCTCATTGCACTCCTTATTCGGTACATCCGAGAGGTGACAAGCTCTATAAGGACTTGAAACAAACGTTTTGGTGGCCCGGTATGAAGAAAGAGGTAGCAGAGTTTGTGGCTAGGTGTTTAACTTGTCAAAGGGTCAAGGGAGAACAACGGAGACCATAAGGTAAGATTCAGTCACTTGAGGTACCAGAATGGAAATGGGAATCGATTTCTATGGATTTTATTGTGGAGTTACCGAGGACTCAGCAGGGTAATAATATGATTTCGGTAATCATCGATCGTCTGACAAAATCAGCTCATTTTATTCCAATAAAAGATACTTGGAGTAAGATTCAACTGGCTCTTGGGTACAAGAAGCATGTGGTACGGTTACACGGAGTACCAAAGGACATTGTCTCAGATAGAGATGCGAGATTTATATCACGGTTTTGGAAAGAGTTGCAGGAATTGATGGGGACTACCTTAAAGATGAGTACGGCGTTTTATCCTGTGACAGATGGTCAAGCTGAAAGGAATATCAAGACCCTAGAAGACATGTTGCGAGTGATGAGACACGTATTTACGCACATTTAGTCCCCTAACTAGCCTCTTTCCTATGCTTTTAAGTGAGTATTAGGGTTGTTTCTTGTCTTTAGCTTCCTATTATGCATATTCTATGAGAATTGGTGTCCTTGGTAGGAGAGGAGCACTAACCTTGCCTAAACGGAGTAAATTAGAGCTAAATTGATTGCATCCAACGACCAAGCATTGAAGAGGACACCAAGGCTAAAGGCCGTAGCTCAATAAAGCAGGTTTTAGGGCAATGAAGGACAATCCCCACTACCAAAGAATATATCCCCACAAGTTGTTGGGCAAGGACAACGAGAAGGTTGCCATTACAAGAGGAAATTGTTTGGAACCAAACCAATACTTAATTTTTTGGCTCTGAAACTATATTAGATGGAACGACGTCGGAAAATCAAGTGGTCTAGGTATTTGAATCACTCCAATAGGAGTCCGGATAAGGAAATGACGTCCATTTTACAATCCGAGCTCAAATAGACAAGCTGAGCATCAGGACGGGCGTCCCAGCATCAGGACGCTCGACCTAAGCTCCAGGATTGTTTCTTCACAGCTCCAAGATGCACGACCTGCTCAGGGGTCTTGGAAGGAGTTAGTCGTGTTTGGTGGGCATAGCCTTCATTTAAGCCTATAATTAACCCTGAAGCTTACTTACTATATATACCCCTCTTGTATTTAGAAGGAGATTAAGTTCCCTTAGAGTATATTAAGCCTTCTTAGGAGTAGATTAGAATAGAATTATTCTTTAATCATTCCACAAATTGCACTTTAATCTTTCCTTAATTATTTCTCAAACAATCTTAGATCTAGCCTTGTACTTGAAGAATTCTTGGGTTTGTATTGGGGAATTGACAACTCTCCACCATTAATCAAAGGGTTTCTTCTATTGTTCTTCCATTTCCTTTGTTCATCTTAGAGGTGGCAAACAGGTCAATCG
This sequence comes from Silene latifolia, assembly GCF_048544455.1. Classification (NCBI taxonomy): domain Eukaryota; kingdom Viridiplantae; phylum Streptophyta; class Magnoliopsida; order Caryophyllales; family Caryophyllaceae; genus Silene; species Silene latifolia. Next base: position 71,151,735 of record NC_133537.1, on the reverse strand, counting down.
GATCGGTTTCGGTTGAGGTTCATTCGGATCAGGTTATTTCAGTTTATCTTTTTTTTTTCGATTTCAGTTCGGTTCAACTCAGGTTGGATTCAGTTTTCACTTTTAATCGATTGTAGATATTTCGGGTCGGTTCAGCTTCGAGTTGGATCAATATCGGTGCAAATAAGGTTCGAGTCGGGTCAATATCAGAGCAGATGAGATTCGAGTCAAGTCATAATCAGATCGGATGTCAAGGGATTAGGTCTTTATTCAAAACATTGGATATAATACAAATAATTTTTTTTTAAAAAGTAAAAAATATTGTTTTTTTGTATAACTACGATATAATATTAATTCATAGACGTCAAAGGGGTGACACTCATGTACAAAACGACACCCTAAATGTGATGCCTAAGTACATTCGGGTCATTTCGGGTTTCAATGTTGGGTTTCTGTCATTAATGTATGGGTTGAAATCGGTTCAGGTATATATCGGTTCAGATGAAAATAATTCAGGTTGAAACAGTTCAGGTTCATTCGATCTTGGGTCTATTTCGGATATTACAAATTCGGTTCGATTTCGAATCAATTCAGGCCGATTCAGGTTTCGGGGTGAAATTCAGTTATACCTTTCGGGTGTACGGTCAGGTGTCGAATTCAGATATTTTCGATCGGTTTTTCGGGTTCGGTATACTTTTGCCAGGTCTAGTTTATCTAAAGTTATTTACATTTGGATCTCTTGGGTATGTATTTGCAGACTAAGTGACAAGTCTCCATCTTTATTTAAGGATTCTCCTTTATTTATGTTCATCTTTACTTTCCAAGTTGGTAACCTTCTTAATCCCTCTTTATTTACTTGTTAATCTCTTTTTTTATTACCTTTGTGATGTTTGACACTATTACTAACATAACAATCATGATGTGTAGTGAGTAGTCTTCTAGCTAGGGTTAGTGGGGGATTATGGGAGTAATTATGGGATAGATCTATGCTTAATGAGTTCATATGAATGCTTGCTTATTGTACTTTCAAATTATGTACATGTTATGTTTGATGAAAAGCTTGATTGACAATCTGGCATGATTCTCTTATCTTTTCAACAAGACTTGTAAGACATAAACTAACTCAAGGCTTGTTAGACCATGCATATAGTTGAATAGGGAGAACTAAGTCGATGTAGGTGTTGTAAAGTTGTGACCAACTCGGCTCCGAGACCTAAGTCTCCCTAGGAATTATAATACATAAACTAACTCGATTCCAACAATAATAATTGTCTGCATCTATATGACTCATTTTGTGACACCCCCATACTCCAAGTGCCTTACCAGGACCACTCAGGTATAAAGATGTCACCATCTCGGTTTCCCGAGGCAATGATAATCAAAAGACAATAAAGAAACAACATTTAAATAGTATAAAATTTAGTGAATACAAACCAAACCAACTGATAAAATACGGTTACATGTTCTCAAACCAATAAGTCTAACAACTAATCAAAAATGTCTGATAAGCTACTCAAACTACAGCGGAAGACTCCATCATCTCGTGATGACACATCCCAGCTAACCCATATGTCTCGACTCATACCTGCTCAACAACTGCTCACCATCCCCGAATAGATGACCACAGGTTTTCAAAACAAAGACGGGGTCAGTACTAATCACACAATCATATATAATTACTATAAAACAGAAACCAACACATCTCAATCGTCAAATAACCCAAACTCCATAAACAACTCCTCATCACTGACTACACACTAAAGTGTGTAGTCCTGCCAGAGTACCCATCGCAACAGGTAACTCCACTCCGCCAATGGGGGACCGCAGCCGTTCCCACCTAAGCCCCGCTCATACCATAGAGCGACAAACCCAAATCCATTAATATGCACATCCCTTCTGTGGTGGGTTCCAAAGAAGGCGAATAATGGGCGTGAAGCCACTCCCGCAAGTAACCCCACTCAGCCAGGGACGCACCCCGAAGATCACAGACAGATACAATCAATCACAACTATCAACAGTAACCAACTCCAACAACCGTCACAATACGAGTATGATATTATACAACAATCACAACCAACAATCAACACATTATGTGACTAATACTGAGTAGGGAAACCCTGCCTGGAATGCAACACACACAGACGATCTCAACAGCTGTATCAAAAAGCCTCTTCTACGAATCCTCCTCCTAACACATCATCACATAATCACTAACCACACAAAAACTAACACAAATCCCTAATCCCCCAAATTAGGGTTTAAACAAACTTGACTAAATCCTATAAAATTGGTACGTAGATCTTTCCCTCGACGCAAGGATCACAAGGATGCAAAGAACGATGAAATCCGACCTCTCAAGCTTCGGGATTTGTCAATAACACGGATGAATGCGAAGAACGTAACTTGAATCTCTTTTCAATGTGATTAGGTTTGTAAAAGTGTATTATAAAAATGACGGAAAGATTTATATATTAATCCGTGTTATTAACAAAACCCGACAAAACATTACTCGAAAACCGAGCTATTCGATCGAGTGCCACTTACTCGATCGAGTGCCCAGGCTACTCGATCGAGTACCCAACAGGCAGAATACTGTTTTAAAAAACAAAACACCCTTACTCGACAGAGTAAGGCCCCCTCGATAGAGTACCCAGAGACTCATAAAACCGTAGTATTACAGTCTTCCCTCCTTAAAAAGAACTTCGTCCCCGAAGTTCAAACTAAAACAAAGAAAAGACATACTACCATACTCCCGACACAACAACCAAAACAAAACTCAACACAAAACATGTTACCAACCAACTCAACCCTACTCAAACCACTACTAACTATACCGACACAACACAAAAAGGTGCAAAAACTCTTCGCGATCATCTCCTACCCCCCTAAAAGACACAAGGTTACGTCCCCGTAACAATACATACCTGATCAAAAAGGAAAGGGTAACGCTCTCTCATGGCCTCCTCTGCCTCCCAAGTAGCTTCCTCGACCTCATGATTAGACCAAAGGATCTTAAACAAGACTGTCTCACCATGTCTAGTCTTCCTAACCTTCCGGTCGAGAATCTGCTTAGGCACCTCAAGGTAAGACAAGGACTCATCTAGCTCTATGCTCTCTACCTCTAACACATGTGATGGGTCACTCACATACTTGCGCAGCTGAGATACATGAAACACGTTATGTACCCTATCCAAAGAAGACGGTAAAGCCAAACGATAAGCAACCTCTCCAACCCGGTCTAGGATCTCATATGGTCCTATGAACTTCTGACACAGCTTGCCTTTCTTCCCAAATCTCATAACCCCACACATAAGAGACACTTTCAGAAGAACCTTGTCCCCAACCTGAAACAATATAACCCGGCGATGTAGATCTGTATAACTCTTTTGCCTATCCCGAGCTTCTCTCATCCTCTCTCTGATCATCTTAATATGCTCAACCATCTCATGTACCATCTCTGGTCCTAAAACCACTGCCTCAGCACTGTCGTCCCAACAAATCGGACTCCTACATCTCCTCCCGTATAAAGCCTCAAATGGCGCCATGCCAATACTAGTGTGATAGCTGTTGTTGTAAGAAAACTCAATCAAATCGAACCTCTGCTCGCAGCTACCACCAAAATCCATCACACAAGCTCGTAACATGTCCTCAAGAGTCTTGATTATTCTCTCTGTCTGACCATCTGTTGCAGGATGAAATGCTGTACTTATCTTCAATGTCGTTCCCAAAGATTCCTGCAACTCTTTCCAAAACCTTGAGATAAACCTCGCATCTCTGTCAGATACTATGTCTTTAGGCACCCCATGTAACTTTAGCACATTCTTCCGATAGGCCGTAGCTAATTGTGCCTTAGTCCATGTATCTTTCATTGGAACAAAATGAGCTGACTTGGTCAGTCGATCCACTATAACCCATATCATGTTGTTACCCTGTTGACTCTTTGGAAAATCCACGAGAAAATCCATAGAAATGGATTCCCACTTCCACTCAGGTACCTCAAGAGACTGAATCTTACCTTGTGGTCGTCGTTGTTCCCCTTTAACTCTCTGGCATTTCAAACAACGGGCCACAAACTCAGCTATTTCTTTCTTCATCCCAGGCCACCAGAACGTCTTCTTTAAATCCTTGTATAGCTTGTCACCACCTGGATGTACCGAATATGGTGTACAATGTGCCTCTGTCATGATTGTCTTTTTCAGCTCCTCATCATTAGGGACACACAACCTCCCATCAAACCTCAAACTACCATCGGTATGAATAGAGAATCTAGACACTGTCCCTTTCTCTACTCCAGCTCTCCACTCCACCAACTTAGGATCCAACACCTGTTTACCTCGAATATCATCATAAAGATCGAAATTTTGTCTTTGTCACAAATCCCCCATGGCATCCCCTTTCTGGATCATATGTATCCCAAACTTCCCAACCTCATCTCTCAACCTCATCAAAGATATAGCTGTGCACAAAGCATGTACACTCTTCCTGCTCAAGGCATCTGCAACTACATTTGCTTTCCCTTCATGGTAGATAATATCCATGTCATAATCGCCAATTAACTCCATCCACCTCCTCTGTCTCATGTTCAACTCCTTTTGAGTAAAGATGTACTTCAGACTCTTGTGATCTGAAAATACCTTAAAGGTCGCCCCATAAAGGTAATGTCTCCAAATCTTGAGAGCAAACACCACTGCACCCAACTCTAGATCGTGTGTAGGATAATTCTCCTCATAAGGCTTCAATTGCCTAGAAGCATAGGCAAAGACTCTACCGTTCTGCATCAACACACATCCCAACCCATTCTTTGAGGCATCTGTATAAACCTCAAAGTTCTCACTCCCTTCAGGCAATGCTAAGATTGGAGCTTTGGTCAAATGCTCCTTTAATGTTTGGAATGCCGTCTCACAACTCTCATCCCAACGAAACCTGTTCTCTTTCCTCATCAAAGCTGTTATAGGTCTAGCAATCTTGGAGAAATCCTTCATGAACCGTCTGTAGTATCCTGCTAAACCTAAGAAACTTCTGATCTCAGCTACGTTCTTTGGTGCTTCCCACTTGGTAACTGCCTCAATCTTTGCAGGATCCAAAGCTACCCCATCCTTAGAGATCACATGCCCCAGAAAAGCAACTTTCTCTAACCAGAACTCACACTTGGACAACTTAGCATACAACTCATGCTCCCTCAAGGTCTACAACACAATCCTCAGATGTTCCTCATGTTCCTCCTTAGTCTTGGAGTAGACTAAGATGTCATTTATAAAAACCACCACGAACTTGTCCAAAACCTGACTGAAAACTATGTTCATCAAATCCATAAACACAGACGGCGCATTAAATAACCCAAAAGGCATCACCACATACTCATAATGGCCATACCTCGACGTAAAAGATGTTTTTGGTATGTCCTCATCTCTAATCTTCACCTGATGGTACCCCGATCTCAGATCAATCTTGGAAAAGACTGCTGCACCACTCAACTGATCAAACAGGTCATCTATCCTTGGCAAAGGATACTTGTTCTTCACCGTCACTTGGTTCAGCTCCCTGTAATCTATGCACAACCTCAAACTTCCATCTTTCTTTTTCACGAAAAGAACTGGTGCTCCCCATGGTGATACACTAGGTCTAATGTATCCCTTCTCTTTCATATTATCTAACTGCTTCCTGAGCTCCTCCAACTCCTTAGGACCCATCTGGTACGGTGCCTTAGAGATTGGCCCCGTCCCCGGTTTCAATTCAACACTGAAATCTATCTCCCTCTTCGGCGGTAACCCCGGAATCTCCTCTGGAAAGACATCTGAAAACTCCCCACAATCGGTATCCGATCAATCGTTGTGGACTCTCTATCCGGTCATCTTTCACATGGCACAAGATCATCGGGCACCCCTTCCTCAGATAGGACTTCAAGGTCACAGCTGCAATCAACTTAACTTTGGGTTTGACAACAAACCCACGATAAGACACACAAATGCCCTTGGGGCCTCTCAGAGACACTTTCTTTTGATGACAGTCTATCTTAGCTTTGTACTTCCCTAACCAATCCATCCCGACTATCATCTCAAAAACTTCTAAAGGAAACTCTAGCAAGTCTACAGGTAGATCAACTTGCCCAAATATCATAGATACATCCCTAAACAACCTCCCACATGTTACAGACTCTCCCGAAGTGTAGATACCCGTATCCGTCGATATTGGAATTTATAGAGAACCCGACAAACACCCGATGATGATAGGACACATGTATTTATTAGTTCTCATTGTCATTATTTGGGTTCGTTTTACGATATAGAATGAGCGTTGTCGACGGAGTATTTTATTAATTTAAATGATATTTAAATTAAAGCTTTTTTAAGGTGAATTCATTTTACTTTATTTTGAATTTATTTTCTCAAGTTTATTTTATTGAAAATAAAATAAATAATTGATTTGAAAAACCCATTTTATGAGTGTATTTGATTTGAAAAATCATTTATTTTAATGTGTTAATCGATTTGAAAAATCGAATTTGAAAATCGAAAACTCGTTTTAACCACGCGTTTTGGAGCTCGATTATAGCTCGGTTTTTGAGCCCGTTTTCTTTACGAGTTTGCACGAATCTCGAGTACACTAACCAACCTAAGCCTCTACCCATCCAACCCCAGTTCGAACCCCCATACCCACGTCCCAAATCTCGCCCCAAACATACACAAAGCAGCCCAACTACTTCCCCTTACCCGCGTTAGCCCTTCCTCTTTTCCAACCCGTTTTGTGTGCTTCAAAGCTTGACCCAAACCCGCCACAACCAACCCAATTCCTGCCCCTAATTACCTACAAACAACCCATCACTAAACCCACCACGAAACCCATCCAATTCCCTGTAGGTTAATATCCGTATACTACCCTTCGAATTAAGGATTATAACGCAAAATTACATGTGAATATGGTCATAAAACGATAAACATAAAGAAACGACAAAGATTGTAGGAATAACCTTCGGTCCTAGTGCAATAAGGCAATGAGAGATTAAAGCAAATCTCCTCCTAAACGATGCACCCAAGAAGTCCGAGTAATGCCCTTGTGCTAGAGAACAATCCCCTAATTGACTTGCAATATCGAGGGGATTAGTTTTGGTGAATTTGTGTTGGATGAGAGATCCGGAATTTAGGAGGCACAATTCCCAAAAACCCTAATTATTTTTCAAGAATGAATTAGGTTTTTAGTGAAAGGAGAAAGCTCTCCTTATGGTCTCACCAATTCGGCCAAACCGTGGAGAGGGAGCCCATATGGGCTTTTCATTTTCTCTTCACTTAAATTCGTGGTCCGGTCCATAATTCGCTAAGTGTATATGACGCGGTTTCATTATAAATCATTATCGGTTATCGGAAATTAAGGCATCAACTAATAACACGGTCGATTGAATTCTTAATGCATGTCCGACAAAACAAAAGATTGTATAATTATATTCAATACACATTTTATTTAAATATAAAACGCTTATATTTAAATTTACGAATTAACTGGTTAATCCGCATTAGCCCATGATATTTAATCCGTATTAAATATTATATCTTAACATCACATTTAACTAATTATTAGTCAAATAATTCAGACTAACTGGTTAGTCAAATTTGGCATCTACATGACTGTATTTTCATACCGTCACATCACTCAAGACGTATCCTATAGGTGTGACTTTTAGGGACCAGTTGATCACCGCCATCTGTATGACAATAACGTCAAACTTATCTAGCAAGCCAACCGTTATTGATAAACGTGGATCAACTGATTATAATACAAAGTATACCCTTTGATCCTTTTAGAGGTTTATAAGTCCTTGCACTAACTGTTAAGGACACCAACCCCAACAAGCTCCCACTTGTCCGTACAAGTGTATGTGCAATGACGTTATCCGCACTAACTGGAGGACACTACCTCCAACAAACTCCCACTTGTCCGAACAAGTGTATGTGCGATAACCGATTCTCATATTCATTTAAAATTTCTCCCACTCAATGTAAAACAATTTGCAGATCTGGATCCGCAAAGGTCGTATTTTACAATCGATCTGTATCTAGAGTGGTTTCCCCGACTAGAGAGTAACTTAACTGATAAAACGAATCCGTATCCGAGCATGGCCATGCATTTCGATTCTGACTCCTCGAGTGGCCCTGAGAAATATCGAGTACCCGATAAAGGCTGAATATTTCCTTCAACTCGACTCCTTCCGATCTAAGCACAATGAAATGACCCGAAAAAATCTACTTGGCCCCCTACGGATGACCGTGAGAAAGAAACCAAAGTCACCCAAAATCGCCTTAGTCTCAAGAGACAACGATAGTTAAAGAATCGACTCTTAGGATCACCATGGAAGTCCTATCCACGACCGGGCAACGAATGTTATAAAACATTTAGGACTCCACGTCGATGTCACAATTGTGTCCTACGAAATATCCGTATAAATCGCCTCTGTGATTGGTCAGTCAACCTGTTGACTTATGGCTAGTTGAACCCACCATCAACCAACGTCACAAAATAATTGCCAGAGTTATCAGCTCATGTGGGCAATCAAGGACTAAAAGAATATAATGTTTTTGCAGTTCACTTTGTGGTGTTCAAAATTTGTCGTACAAATCCACATGAAAAACAAAATATATATATATTATCAAAACGATGAGGTCGTATAGAGTACAAAAGCGAATGAATCTAATCCATAAAAGAGTACTACAACTTAGGAACACGTTTAATTCCCATGGAATTAACGTGCCCTTCATGCTTATCTTGTCGTAATGCTTTAGTGAGAGGATCTGCTATGTTGTCATCTGTAGCAATCTTTTCTATCACTACTGTCTTTTGCTCCACGTAATCCCGGATTAGATGAGCTTTCCGTTGTACATGTCTAGACTTGTTGCTAGACTTTGGCTCCTTAGCCTGGAAGATGGCACCACTTGTTGCCCTACTTCTACCCTTCGAAACTCCTTATAAATACCCCCCCTTCACCATACATTCAGTTCTATAAGTTCTCCATACATACTACCATCACTTACAAGCTTTAAACTCTAGAAACAAACCCTAATTGCCTCTCAAAAACCCTCGACAAAACTGACATACAAAACTGAGAATCAGTTTGTGTGTCCTCTTTGGAACCCTTCGTTCAACCCTCAAACCTCCATCAAAATTCGAGTTTCTTGTTCCTAATTAACCACACAACATCCATCTACACATTAGACAAATATTTACGAGCCAAATTGCCCTTGAGAGTACACGAATCCCCTCGAAAAACAGAGTGTTATACACTCTGTTTTCGCGGCTTTTCCTGTCTGTCCAGTTCTGTTTGTGCTCTTTTTTCGTGCCCAATAACTCAAAACAAGCAGGGATTGTTTTAATATCTTTGTTCTCCTCTCTTTCTAATTTTCAAAACATCTTTTAAATCGAATTTTCACCGTGAAACGAGAGAGAAATCACAGTTTGAAAGTTGCTGTCCAGATTTGCAAAAAACGTGTTGTTGCTTTGTTCCTTCGTCGACGACGGCCTCTCGAGATAAAATCTACCATCGATTATGACCCAAGACAGTGTCAACGATACATGTAGGTTAAGGGTGTATCAAATCCTCCACTTCTCCCTTTTATTTTGTTATTTTATGTTTGTTTTTTTATAGTTCGTTTTTACTTTGTTTATCGTTTAATATCATTAACTATGAAACTAGTTTAGTCCGAGTATGAGTTAAAGTACCACCACGAACACCCGCGTTGACTTGAGATGGGAAAGAAATCCGCTACATCAGTCGGTCATATCCCCTGTCTCATTTACATATCCTCGTGTTGAAGGTAGGGCATTAATAAAACGAATTCTAACTTCGCTCTTCGCTTTTGACTCCTTGTCTGTTTCGTCCAATTCGACACACCCTAGGACCCTTTGCATGTTAGTTCGACCTCTGATTGTTAACATATGACTCATTTAGATGACATTAGATCAATTTAATAACCTAATTAGACACGTTAGGTGGCATCGACGTAGCTTTAAAAACCGATTAACAATTCTGTAACTTAATTGAATGCATCTTTCTCTTTCACATAATTTCTCGCTAGCATAGGAGTGCGTGATTAGAACCTTCCTATTAACACTCGATGAGTAGCGTTAATATCGTAACTTCGTGACCTAATTCGACCCCTTTAGGCCGTGTAGAATACACATTCGCGTGACATCTTCTCAATCGATCACCGTCGTTTCTAACTTGTTTTCTAGCCCGTTTTCGAACTCGTTTCGCAATTATTTGATCTAACTAATGAACTCGACCTAGGAACTAGGATGGTCGTGGTTTGGCCGTGAGGTTGGCCGATTCCTTTGTCCTTCTTGCTTCGTTTTTTTGTACCAATTGTTCTTTGTTGTTTCGTTGCTTGTGATTTATAATTTGTCCATCGAGTTGTAACTGTCAAGTTTGTTTTACTTTTATCGAGTCAAAACTTCTTCAAAAACCCTTAGTCTCATTTGGTTAGATGGTTGTGCTCCAATTCTTGTAAAAGCGTAGTAAATCGCATGTTGTTTAAAGCGACATGGCCCGATTTATGCTAATGCATGCTTTGGTGTGTGGCCCTATGTCTAATTCGATACGATTAAGTGAAAGCACGCATCACGAGGAGTGACCCAAGGCCGTGAGTCATGTAAGCCGTGGGCCACCCCCCTGTGCACGTTTCCCTAGGCCGAATTGTCCGTGTAATGTGTCGTGTATGGTTTTGTGTATAGCGTTGTATTTTAGATCGAGTTGTATCTTTAATTTCTCGTTGTGTCGGCATGAAATGCCTGGGTTGTAATAGGATAGATCCCAACGGCTCCCCCATTCCCCCTAAGCCTTGTTTGCTTTGTTTTGTATGTTGTTAGATCAATCAACCCACATGCTAAATTACAACTTTGACAAAGTTAGTTTAGTTACATCTAAATCAACATAGAAGCTTCACATGTTAGGGTTTTAAAACAATGTTTGCATATCATATATCGTAGTAGCTATGACCTTGTTTGAAATCCGACACTTGACTTAGTAGAGGCCGTTATTGACGGGCGGGGTTAGGTGTCCTTATGGGCTTCCTAACACGTACCCTCACCCCTTACTCAAGATCTATGGTTTGCGGATCCGTCTAAATACCATTGGATTACGAGAGTCATTCTAATCGAGTGATATAGGGTACAAGTCTTTATCTTTAATCACTCGTAGTCGATTGGCTTTATGCTTTTCGATGAAAGGTGTAAAGTTGACTTGAACGGTTCCAAGTTCCCAAAAAACTTGGTGGCGACTCTAATTTGTCTTAATTCAATTCGAAAGAACCTCGAGTCGATTATGCCTAGTGTGGATCCCGCGGACGCAGTTATTCCGAGGGCCTTGTCCACGCTTTGGCGACTCACTGGGAAAAAGAGGACTAGTTACACTTTGTTTCTAGGGTCTTTTCCTCCGAGGTGAAACTTGAAAAGAAAGTATTGGAAAGTAAAACATTATTCATAGTGCTACGATTCATGCATAAACCCTTAAGGACTTTCCCGGGCCGTCCCAGCGTTTCTTTGTGATGCGTGGGGGGCGATGTCCCACTATGCCAGGAACTTGCACATTGCTTGCTTCCGCTCCTCCTCGTCGTGGTTCTTGATGGTGGGGATGCTCTTCTAGGTACTCTACCTAAAGGCCCTTGCTCTATAAGACCCAAAAAGGATGGAGGGCATAGACCTTCTTGTAGAAGACTTGCCGAGACTTAGAGATGTCTAGGAGCATACATCCTTATAACATGTGAATGACAATGTGCGAAATGAATTTCCCGAGTCTTTTCAAAATTTTCCATATCAATTTCAAAACCGAACTTTTGAACAACTTACTTTCAAAATAGCATGGTTTTAAAAACGCGGAATGCTGCCCAAATAGGACTAGATTTTTCGGCCCAAAATAAGCTTTTATAGCTAGATGTCGCCCATTTCAAATCTCATTTTCAAATCAATTATTCGTTCTTTCAAATTCAATCCAAAATGTTTTTCGAACCTCAACCAAGCATGAAATGCGTCGAGTCGTGTCCGGGTCCTGGCCGTGTTAGGCCAGGCGTGTTTCGTTCTAAGAGTCTAGAACACGACCTTGTTGGGTCACCCAAGCTCACCTCTTGGGCTTTGAGTCATGTGGGTCGACCAATTGGTCTAGGATAGTCCACAGAAACGCCCAAGCTAGGCCATTTAGAGCGTTTCACTTAAACCTATGGGCTATGTTAGTCTAATCACGGGTTTAGTCACACCGAGTCCAGTTTAGAATCGAGCTATGACAGCTTGAGTCATGTCGTCTTGTCGAGTCTAAAATGAGTCAAGGTCTAAATCCAACCGTGAGTGGAACCTTTTGGTTAATCAGTCTCAAGTCGAGTCTTTGCTTGAGTCAAGTTGGTGTCGTGTCCTTAAGTGTGCAGGGGCTCTTATATTTGAATATTGACTCGGTTTGGGGTTTTCTTGTAGAAAGGCCGCCAAAAACCCGACTTCAAGCAATGGAAGATGCTGTTAACAAACTCACTGAGGCCGTGAACCTCATGATGACCAGAATGGATGCGATCGAATCCAAGCTGGGTGAAGATTCCTCTTCATCTACCCCACCTCGATCGATCCGGAGAAACGGTTCAAGTTCATTGAAGACCGTCTGAAACTCTCCCCGGGGAAGAACATCCACTACGAAAATGCTAGGGCCTATGCCCCGATTCCAGATAAGTTGCCCACAAACATGGTACTCACCGATATCCCAAAGTTTAAGGGCACGAAAGATCCGATTCACCATGTTAAGGCCTATAAGGGGTACTTAGCACAAGGGAGTGCTCGCGACATGCTCTCTGAAATTTTCGCTCAATCTCTAGATGAACACCCGAAGGCGTGGTTCTACAACTGGACCTTAAGAACTTCCCCACTTTCAAGATTACGGTGGAGTTCTCGCAAGCACTATCTTTGATAATGTCGAGATTCAAACCAACATAAGAACATTGGAGGTGATGACACAGAAAGAAAAAGAAGGCTTTACTGAATTCCTTGCAAGATGGCGCGCTGAAAGCGTGAAGTTAGCCAAGAAGCCTGACGAAGTTGAAATGGTAGATAAGTTTGTAAAGAATCTACGACCTATTTACCGCAATGCTCTGAAATACCAGAATTTTGGCTCTTTCAAAGAATTGATAAGAATCGGGATAAAGGTAGAAGATGATGTCAGAATGGCAGAGGCTGAAAAGCCGAAAGGGTACCAAGGGGCCTCATCGTCTAAGGCCAAGGCCCCAGCAACGACCCATATTGATGAGCCATCAATCTCTTAGAAGGGCAATCGAAGAAGTCGCAGCGCCAAACACCTAGGGCATTCACCGATATCGGATGCACTTATACATACGCTCTCCAAAGGCTCATAGCCCAAGGAAAGCTGAAGCCTATTGGTCCAACTCCAGACCCTCCCGCTGATCAACAAGGTAAATGGTATAAACCAAATGCCTACTGTGCCTTTCATCAAGGGAAAGGCCATGATACTGAAAGGTGCTATCGACTAAAGCACGAAATTCAAGACATGATTGAGAATGGAACACTCCCGATCCCAACTGTTAAACCCAATAACATCACCAATCCATTTGGCGATCACACCAACTTTGTTTCTGTCGAAGACAATGTCGATTATTCCCATCTGATCCGCCCATGTCACTTTAAAGGGGTGTTTATCGGGAAAATATTTGTGGATTGCTTTGAATTCTTGCCAAGCCCGGAGAATGAAATTCAAGTCGGGAGTCTTGCTCTAGAATGTACTCCTCTCATTAACAAAGTTAATAAAAGACAATTCGATTCACCAACCTCCATCACTAGCGTAGATCCTCAGAGGACTACCCCGGGATGGAGGCAAACCATCACAGGGATCAAGGACAAGAGCCGAGCATCTAAGCTGACAGCTGAACAAGGGAAAGCTCATGATCAGATTTGAAATTATGAGTCGGGATCTGTTTTCTTATTTTAGTTGAGTCGAGTATAGGACTTTCTTTTCCTGAAGTTGAGTCGTTTGTTCCGCGATGACCTAGGGTGTGTCCTAGGAATCATTCCTTTGAGTCTATTAAGCATTTGTCATTCCAATAAAAGTTGCAGTTTCGTTTCCAAATATGTCTTGTTTCCAATCCTCAATCATTCCGGAAATATGATAAAATGCACAACACACTCAAAGGCATCCCTGGGGTAGAAATATATCCTGTTTCAAAATGTAAGGTACACTAGGATCCCGTGTTTGATTCCTTTACCTATTCCATGTCTGGTGGTAGAAAACCTCCATCTGAACCAATGTTTGTGACAAGCTTTTAGATGATTCTATGACAAACCCGGACTAGCTCCTTGTTTCCCCTATCGATGATGGAAGGCAAGCCTTTTCCCCAACAAAACCATCCCATCTCGAAGAGAGAAGATATCAACCCGTTCTAACAAGGAATTGTTAGTTCCTACCCAAATTAGTTGGCGAAGCCCAGTTTCAAGGTGTATCCATTTATGACCAAGAGAATGAATAGAAGGTCATTTTCAAAGAGAGAAAAAAAAAGGGTGAAAAAGAATGAAAAAATGAGAAAAAGAGAAAAATTGGAAAAATGAAAAAATGAAAAAAATAAAAAAAATAGAAAAATGAAAAAAGATGAAAGAAAAAGAAAAAAGAAAAACAAGATGTTGAAGTTATTGCGGAATGCTTTTTGGTTGAATGTCGAAGTTACGGAAGCCAGAAGTCAAGTCAAGTACCCATAGTTGAAGTTCAATGGGCGAAGCCCAAAAGCTTAAGTAGTAACCTCTTTACCCTCTAAGTCCTTCATGAGACAGTTACAAAGGGATAGTCGGGAATTTTGAGAATTATTCCACTTGTGCTGTTACACCCAACCTTTAGGGTCCAGACATGGAAATTTGAACCCACATCATTTTTCAACCCATTTGCACTCGTGGTTCATCAAACCCGAGACACCCATTCCAACCACATAAGCAGCCATAGCCCTTGGCCTTAGCACCACAAAACGAACCTTCAGAATGATGGTTTACCTTTCAAGCCTTATGTTACCAAGCTCCACATCCCAAAGAACCACAACCTTTTGTACCAACCCTAGACACAGGATTTAACGGTACCTTACAGGCTAGAATGGGATACGACATGATACCTTAGGTGAAACCTTCAAGTGTGTACACACAATCAAAATGCCATGTTTATGCACCATGATCGAACTACGTCGAATTTGATTTCGCTCCACGCGAATACGTAGGCAGTCCTTCAGAATAAGGGATTCAATCCACCCATCATCCAAGTTATCATCTTGTCGGTTTCTTACGGGTCTTAACCAAGTCCAAATGAAGCCACCTTTGTTTGAGTTGGTATTAGTACTCGATGTAAGCTAGGATAAGGATATAGGTTCAGATGAATAGTATCAAGTCTCAGAATGAGCCTTATCGAACGGTTTAGGCGAAGATACCGAGTCGTATAGATGTAGGTTTGTGTTGGGAACAGAAAATATGAAAAACCCGCTGAAAAGAAAGAAGGCGTGGAAGAAAATTAGTAAAAGCCCGCTGAAAAGAAAGAAGGCGGTGGTAAGAAATGATGAAAAATCGCTGAAAAGAAAGGAGGCGAGGAGAAGAGTGACAGAATGTTCCCAACAGAAGTCATGTGTGATGTCTAAGTGTTCTCATAAAATCAATCTGTGTTTAGTGTCTGGGCGAAGCCAACGTTGTTGCTCCATGAGTTTAATCCACCTTGTCAATGCCAAGTGATCTTGATTCCCATGTGCCCTCGGGAGCACGCCCATGCCATACGATATCCTCGTTCCACGTCCGACAACCTTGTGATTCCCATTTGTCATCTTTTGGCACCAGAATGGCCAATTTACTTTTCTACCCCCAACAAGTCAATAATCGAATTAAAACCCGGGCACACTTACGGTTTTATTTTCCTTTTTTGTTTTACGGTAGCGGGCTACGCCCACGTTGTTTACGGGTCATACGGAGTGTCTGAGTCGTATTTCATGCTCAGCCATCAAGGTTCGATTTCAAAAAATTTCAAAATTTCAAAATTCCAAAAACTTTTTGCAAATTGTGGATAGATGATCCAAGTAGTAGAATCTTTTCGGGTCGATGGCCCAATCATTCAAAATTTTCCAATTCAATTTTTGAAGGGCCAATGGCCCAACATTCCAAGTGATGTCAAATTCAAACTTCGGGTCGATGGCCCAATTATTCAAAATTTTCAAATTAAATTTTTGGGTCGATGACCCAATATTTCAAATGATCCAATTTTAAGATCGATGATCCAAATGTGCTTATGTAATTATTATTGCTAGTACGTTTTTGTGTTTCAAATGTAGCAGGATATGCTTCAACTGGGGGCTCTAAAGTCTTAGACTTTAGAGCCATTATCAGAATCAGGGCTCTGCCGTAGGCTTCAGAGACCATTATCAAGATGTAAAGGATGACATCCACGAAGAATTCAATTCAATACAAGAGTATGAAATGGAAGAATTCCATAACTGAAAGCAAATGATGAAAGTGGCGGCAACCTCCTCGGAAAGTCCCGTCCCATTTAGGCACCTTCTAGCAGATGATAAGTTTTGGGCAAGTGTCAACAGATGATGAATTTCGGACAAAAGCAAAGTGAGATGATAAACTTTGGGCGTGTGTCGCGCTTGCCGAACTACGACGCAGGTTTGATTCCGTCAGAAACGGATACGTAGGCGCCCGAGGATAAGGCTCAACCCACCATATATGCAATTTATGGGTCGACGACCAATGATTATAATTTGACGCAACAGAAGCAAGAGTCAATCCCCAGCGAAGTTTCAGGTATGCTCTCTTCTTATGGCTGGCGAGCTTATATACGCAAGTCTAATGGACTATAAACGACCATGGAATCCTCGGTCGAGAGGGACTGGGGTATACTTTGACTATCGCCTTGTCCAAGCCTCGGTCAAAGTGGGGGCTCAGAGATACCCATATCCGTCGATATTGGAATTTATAGAGAACCCGACAAACACCCGATGATGATAGGACACATGTATTTATTAGTTGTCATTGTCATTATTTGGGTTCGTTTTACGATGTAGAATGAGCGTTGTCGACGGAGTATTTTATTAATTTAAATGATATTTAAATTAAAGCTTTTTTAAGGTGGATTCATTTTACTTTATTTTGAATTTATTTTCTCAAGTTTATTTTATTGAAAATAAAATAAATAATTGATTTGAAAAAACCATTTTATGAGTGTATTTGATTTGAAAAATCATTTATTTTAATGTGTTAATCGATTTGAAAAATCGAATTTGAAAATCGAAAACTCGTTTTAACCACGCGTTTTGGAGCTCGATTATAGCTCGGTTTTTGAGCCCGTTTTCTTTACGAGTTGGCACGAATCTCGAGTACACTAACCAACCTAGGCCTCTACCCATCCAACCCCAGTTCGAACCCCCATACCCACGTCCCAAATCTCGCCCCAAACATACACAAAGCAGCCCAACTACTTCCCCTTACCCGCGTTAACCCTTCCTCTTTTCCAACCCGTTTTGTGTGCTTCAAAGCTTGACCCAAACCCGCCACAACCAACCCAATTCCTGCCCCTCATTACCTACAAACAACCCATCACTAAAACCACCATGAAACCCATCCAATTCCCGTCCCAAACACCCAATAAACAGCCCGCAAATAACAAGCAGCCCCCCTCTGTTTTGCGTGCTCAAACCCGAGTCCAAAACCCGCTCCAAACACCACTTAAACCCGTGCCCATTAACCCTACACCATACCCTATATCCTACCCATATTACCTTAGCTTAACCACCAATTAAACCCCCCATACAAACCCTAAAAACCCCACGAATAGCTGATGGACAGCAGCTATGCGAAACAGGCCCGACTGCTTGTTGCCCTACTTCTACCCTTCGAAACTCCTTATAAATACCCCCCCTTCACCATACATTCATTTCTCTAAGTTCTCCATACATACTACCGTCACTTACAAGCTTTAAACTCCAGAAACAAACCCTAATTGCCTCTCAAAAACCCTCGACAAAACCGACATACAAAACTGATAATCAGTTTGTGTGTCCTCTTTGGAACCGTTCGTTCAACCCTCAAACCTCCATCAAAATTCGAGTTTCTTGTTCCTAATTAATACCACAACATCCATCTACACATTAGACAAAGATTTACGAGCCAAATTGCCCTTGAGAGTACACGAATCCCCTCGAAAAACAGAGTGTTATACACTCTGTTTTCGCGGCTTTTCCTGTCTGTCCAGTTCTGTTTGTGCTCGTTTTTCGTACCCAATAAATCAAATCGAGCAGGGATTGTTTTAAGATATTTGTTATCCTCTCTTTCTAGTTTTCAAAACATCTTTTAAATCGAATTTTCACCGTGAAACGAGAGAGAAATCGCAGTTTTAAAGTTGCTGTCCAGATTTGCAAAAAACGTGTTGTTGCTTTGTTCCTTCGTCGACGACGGCCTCTCGAGATAAAATCTACCATCGATTACGACCCAAGACGGTGTCAACGATACATGTAGGTTGAGGGTGCATCAAATCCTCCTCTTCTCCCTTTTATTTCGTTATTTTATGTTTGTTTTTTTATAGTTCGTTTTTACTTTGTTTATCGTTTAATATCATTAACTATGAAACTAGTTTAGTCCGAGTATGAGTTAAAGTACCACCACGAACACCCGCGTTGACTTGAGATGGGAAAGAAATCCACTACATCAGTCGGTCGTATCCCCCGTCTCATTTACATATCCTCGTGTTCAAGGTAGGGCATTAATAAAACGAATTCTAACTTCGGTCTTCGCTTTTGACTCCATGTCTGTTTCGTCCAATTCGACACACCCTAGGACCCTTTGCATGTTAGTTCGACCTCTGATTGTTAACATATGACTCATTTAGATGACATTAGATCAATTTAATAACCTAATTAGACACATTAGGTGGCATCGACGTAGCTTTAAAAACCGATTAACAATTCTGTAACTTAATTGAATGCATATTTCTCTTTCACATAATTTCTCGCTAGCATAGGAGTGCGTGATTAGCACCTTCCTATTAACACTCGATGAGTAGCGTTAATATCGTAACTTCGTGACCTAATTCGACCCCTTTAGGCCGTGTAGAATACACATTCGCGTGACATCTTCTCAATCGATCAACGTCGTTTCTAACTTGTTTTCTAGCCCATTTTCGAACTCGTTTCGCAATTATTTGATCTAACTAATGAACTCGACCTAGGAACTAGGATGGCCGTGGTTTGGCCGTGAGGTTGGCCGATTCCTTTGTCCTTCTTGCTTCGTTTTTTTGTACCAATTGTTCTTTGTTGTTTCGTTGCTTGTGATTTATAATTTGTCCATCGAGTTGTAACTGTCAAGTTTGTTTTACTTTTATCGAGTCAAAACTTCTTCAAAAAACCTTAGTCTCATTTGGTTAGATGGTTGTGCTCCAATTCGTGTAAAAGCGTAGTAAATCGCATGTTGTTTAAAGCGACATGGCCCGATTTATGCTAATGCATGCTTTGGTGTGTGGCCCTATGTCTAATTCTATAAGATTAAGTGAAAGCACGCATCACGAGGAGTGACCCAAGGCTGTGAGTCATGTAATCCGTGGGCCACCCCCCTTGTGCACGTTTCCCTAGGCCGAATTGGCCGTGTAATGTGTCGTGTATGGTTTTGTGTATAGCGTTGTATTTTAGATCGAGTTGTATCTTTAATTTCTCGTTGTGTCGGCATGAAATGCCTGGGTTGTAATAGGATAGATCCCAACGGCTCCCCCATTCCCCCTAAGCCTTGTTTGCTTTGTTTTGTATGTTGTTAGATCAATCAACCCACATGCTAAATTACAACTTTGACAAAGTTAGTTTAGTTGCATCTAAATCAACATAGAAGCTTCACATGTTAGGGTTTTAAAACGATGTTTGCATATCATATATCGTAGTAGCTATGACCTTGTTTGAAATCCGACACTTGACTTAGTAGAGGCCGTTATTGACGGGCGGTGTTAGGTGTCCTTATGGGCTTCCTAACACGTACCCTCACCCCTTACTCAAGATCTATGGTTTGCGGATCTGTCTAAATACCATTGGATTACGAGAGTCATTCTAATTGAGTGATATAGGGTACAAGTCTTTATCTTTAATCACTCGTAGTCGATTGGCTTTATGCTTTTCGATGAAAGGTGTAAAGTTGACTTGAACGGTTCCAAGTTCCCAAAAAACTTGGTGGCGACTCTAATTTGTCTTAATTCGATTCGAAAGAACCTCGAGTCGATTATGCCTAGTGTGGATCCCGCGGACGCAGTTCCCGAGGGCCTTGTCCACACGAAGGTATAAAAACTCTCTCACTTATAGACTCATACTCTCTCAAACCCAACTGTTTAACATGACTCGAAGATACAAACGACTGAGACGCCCTCGAATCAAACAAAACAAAGGTGTAAACACCATTAACAAGAAAAGTATCAGTGATAACATGTGTGTCGTCCTCAGCTTCTTGTTTCTCCATCATAAACAGCTTTCCACTGGTCTTCTGCCCACCTCCTTGGATAGTACTGGCAGAGGTAGTCGGCTTAGCACCCGACCCCTGGTTGTTGTTGGTGTTCGTAGCTGGCTTCTGATAAGAACTACCTCCATTGCGGTTACCTCCCTCGTTGTTGCTCTGACCTCCCCGATTGTTCCATGACCCAGCTGGTCTGTTACTCGCAAAACTCTGTGCCGGCCCCTGAGAAAAGCTCCCTTGTCCTGGCCTCTGGTAACCCCCGCTCACCGCACTGGTGCACTCATGTCTCTTGTGGCCTGCACCGCCACAGTTAAAACAGGTCAGCCCCCAGCTGCCGCTACTGTTCCCACGACCACGCCCATAAGAAGCCCCTGTACTAAACCCCGAGCCAGATGAATATACTCTAGCCTGAGTGTGGTTTCCTTTCTTGTAGCTATATTGGCCACCACCCTCGCTCTCAGCCGTTTGTTTTCTCAGCACCTCTCTCCCGGGCCATCTATACCAACCTCTCAGCTCTCCCAGCTCTCTCATAAGCTTCCTTAACATCAGTAAGGACTCCCACGGGTAACTTATCCATTATCTTGGGGGTCAACCCCTTCTCAAACCTCAGAGCTAGGTTCTCCTCACTCAATCTCATATCCTCAGCATACCTAGACTTCTCATTAAACCGTTTATAGTACTCACCACGGACATCTCGGAGGTCATCTTGAACCCATCAAACTCCTCCCTCATCTTACTCCTCACATGCTCCGGCACGAACTCCCTCTTTATAGCTTTCCTAAACTCTTCCCAAGGAATAGCAGGCAGCCCCTGCTTCTCATACATATCTCTAGCGTTCACCTTTACCTTATCCCAGCACTCTCCTGCTGCCTCCCTCAAGTAGAACGCAGCTTGTTCTACCCTCATCTCATCCGGACAATGTACTAAATCCAAAATGTTCTTCATCTCACGATGCCAATTGTCAAGAAGAATTGGCTCCCCGGTTCCCTTATTGTAATACCCCAAATATTTGAAATATTCCTTTTAATATTTTAATTTCATTAAGACTATTTGATAAATAATTTTATAATAAAAAAAAATTGAAATATTTAATGTGAAATTTGGAGGTGATTATTTATTAAGTCGGTTCCTTGTACTTATCACTTTAGGGGAAGGAATCTTAATTTATATAAGACCTTCACCAAAGCCCTCATCCCGAAGGAATGAATTCGGTTGTCCAGCCATTTCGTTCACTGCATAGCTACTCCTTTCTCTCTGAATTGTTCCTCATGGATGGCCTTATGGTCATGGCCATCATTTATTAATCTATAATCATCAACTTATTTTGCTATCAATCGGTGGCCATGTTCCTTTCATAGCAAGCATACCGCTTTGTGCAATTAATTTTGAAGATCATCGCCTCTGCATCTTATTCATCGAATTGGAGGGTTTAATTACTATTGATCGGGATATTGGAGCAAGTTATGAAAGATTTATTATTAGTTTCTGATCGCTATTTTAAGGTAACACGATTCTACCGTCTCTAATACTCTTATTATTGTTCGGGGTTGTGTAGTATAATTGCTAATTATTATTAGCTTGATTGATTTATGTTCTGAAACTTTAATGAAAGTATATTATTGTTGTTGCTATTACTTAAATTAATTACATATTTGGTACTTAAAAGTTAGTCTTTCGTTGAGATGGGTGTCTATTTCTATTAAGTTGGAAGTAGTAATAATGGAATAAAGCAATCTTTTGATTGTAAAATAATGGAATACGTAGGATTTGATTTTAGTATTTTTGGAACAACAATTATTAAAGCCGTCAAAATAACGTACTTAGAGGAGGAGATCGATGTATTTGCCCTCTTGTGAGACTTTGAGCGAAGGCTGATTTCATTTTGTTGATCTGGAGATTAGAATGATAGTGATCACATTTGAAGTGAAATATTTGAAAAGGGGGTAACAAAGAGATATGGGCAGAAAGACGGAGGAGATAGCTTAAGGCTGAACTAGTTTCATCTGTATTTGAAGTTGTTTCATTATCACACAAGATTTATTATTACTATTTGGGTCATTTAGAATATTGTGACAGTGGGTTTAAGTATCATATTGAGAACTTCTATTTGAGTATTGGTATTTTCGATGGTATTCTAGCAAATTTTCAGTTTGTATTGTATTTGAAATTTCGTTTCATTTGACCTTAACTCGTGGGTGATTAGATTGGAGTTTATACTCCAAGTGTGGAGCATGGTTCATTATTGAGCCTTTGACAATATGACATTCAATTTGAGATTGGTTACTAGTATTGAGTCACGGGGCCTTTGTGCCGAGTTATAGTATATGGTCTAGAGAATGACCAAGGTTATTGAGTTATATACTATGAGTTGAAATCTATATTGAGAAGTAAATATAGTATTACTGGCTTGGGTAGTTTCTGATATGATGTATGTAATTTAATGAATTGCTAACCCGGAGATAAGTTTCTTGTACATTGTTCGTGTGTAGCAAAGATGGCTCATGTGAAGTGCAGCTTTGTCAAACTCATGTTATGGCCTTTGTTAATGCTGAACTTGTACAGCCATACAAAGAGAGGCCAAATGAAGGATCATTTTCTATTTTTACGAGTTCTCTCCTATGACCGAGACTATCCATCATTTGAGGTTGGGCGCCTTGGAGAGTCAGCGGTGGAATTGGGCCGTATTATATGCATATCCTTCGCATTTTCCTGCTATTCATATAAAAACTTCGTTTTTAAATCAGTCTCAGTGCTACAGTTTGCATTTCCTAGATGTCCATTTCTTGGTTGGGATATAATTTATTGTCACTGAGGTTTTAGAGCCCATACTAGAGCAACTAATGTTGCTGAACTATGAAAGATGAAAATGGGTAATACTAGCCACTCTTATGATCCGTCTACTGCCGGTTTAGCATAAGACGTGTAATTGTCGCCAAGTTAACATGTTATGTGGGTGGGAATTTGAGAGTTCGGTAAATAATAAGTTGTTCAGAATATGTTTACTCATTACTCTCCCTATTTCTATCATAGTTTACGTTTGCTTTTGGATTTTATTTATGCGAACACATGCAACTAGCTAGGAGTCGAATACTCACTTACACATGGCTAGAGGAAAACACAAACTATTTGACGATTGTTTGCTTTTTTATTTACACGTAGTAAGTGCCCGGGTTATATTATTTTTGAAGTAATTATACTATTTTCCTTGTAATATAACAACTCAACTTTGTTTCGGATTTTAGCATTTATTTAGTGTATCCGCTAAATTCAAAGTCATAAGACTAGAGGATTATAGTTTGGCTCATAACTCGCAGTGGCGAGCCAGGCATACAAAAATGCCTAGAGAATAATAGTTGGCTCACAACCCGCAGTGGCGAGACTGGCATGAAATAATGCCTTAGTAGTTGTATGGAGTGGATTGATCCCCACTTCCGCCATTAGATGCTCTTATCCAGGCGCAGACCTGGTGTAGAGGTGTGCACACTAAGTCTATGGTCAGTTGTCAAAAAGAAGATAAGAGAACATAAAAGGTTCTTGTGTACCAATGTTTATGGTATATACTTGAGAAACCCAAGTCTTGTGAAAGAAAGGATTTCAATTATATTGAAAAGTATTGTTTCATTCTAAATATTTTTTTAAGAGGCTTCATTCTGTGAGTTGTCAATGATTTGATTTTGGGTACACTGATGCAAGAACGAAAGATTAGTTTTAATACTAAGACAATTATATGTTGTGTTTTAGGTGCTGATGAGATGGTCGACATATTAAGCTGAAGTGAATAATTAATGGTAATACGATGGTAAAAAATTGTATCGAGACTACTGATTCACTTTTATAACGAGACTATTATTTTATAGAGATGACATATTTTGAACCGTCTTATTGTATTTTGTTTCGTACCCTTCCACATTAGACTTGTGGGAGAGTGAGTAGCCGGGGATTAAATGTTGAACAATTCTTTACAAGCTTATATATATATTTGACAATATGAGTAAGTATGAGTAAGACATTGATATTGAGATTTGGATGCAAGTATTATATTGAGTTATGGGTCTGTCGATTGTGACTATGGATATTATTATTATATTATCTGTTAGTCGTGTTACTTGGAAGACAGTTTTCTGTTCAAAAAGATATTATTTCAAGTCAAGTTTTTATGAGAGACCATGTTTTTATGGAAGACCTTGTAAGATTTTTATTTCATTTTTTTCTAAAGAAATGTAAGAGTTCTATAATGTCCCCGTATTTCAGCTAGGTTTGTACATTAATGTAATTTTTAATTTAGCCGAAAATCGGGGGTGTTATAATTGGTATCAGAGCGGGTTCTTTTTTGGTTAGGTGTTGAGATCGTCACATCTTAACACCGCCCTTTTATCTTTTGAAAGTTTTCTTAAATTTTTAGTTGTCATTTTATTCATTTTGAAAATTTTACGTTGGAGGACGAACTTTATTTTTAAGATGGGTAGAGTGTAATACCACTCAAATTTTATAGTATTTTCAAATCCGAACTTCGGGGACGAAGTTCCTTTTAAGGGGGGAAGATTGTAATACCCCAAATATTTGAAATATTCCTTTTAGTATTTTAATTTCATTAAGACTATTTGATAAATAATTTTATAATAAAAAAAAATTGAAATATTTAATGTGAAATTTGGAGGTGATTATTTATTAAGTCGGTTCCTTGTACTTATCACTTTGTGGGAAGGAATCTTAATTTATATAAGACCTTCACCAAAGCCCTCATCCCGAAGGAATGAATTCGGTTGTCCAGCCATTTCGTTCACTGCATAGCTACTCCTTTCTCTCTGAATTGTTCCTCATGGATGGCCTTATGGTCATGGTCATCATTTATTAATCTATAATCATCAACTTATTTTGCTATCAATCGGTGGCCATGTTCCTTTCATAGCAAGCATACCACTTTGTGCAATTAATTTTGAAGATCATCGCCTTTGCATCTTATTCATCAAATTGGAGGGTTTAATTACTATTGATCGGGATTTCGGAGCAAGTTATGAAAGATTTATTATTAGTTTCTGATCCTATTTTAAGGTAACACGATTCTACCGTCTCTAATACTCTTATTATTGTTCGGGGTTGTGTAGTATAATTGCTAATTATTATTAGCTTGATTGATTTATGTTCTGAAACTTTAATGAAAGTATATTATTGTTGTTGCTATTACTTAAATTAGTTACATATTTGGTACTTAAATGTTAGTCTTTCGTTGAGATGGGTGTCTATTTCTATTAAGTTGGAAGTAGTAATAATGGAATAAAGCAATCTTTTGATTGTAAAATAATGGAATACGTAGGATTTGATTTTAGTATTTTTGGAACAACAATTATTAAAGCCGTCAAAATAACGTACTTAGAGGAGGAGATCGATGTATTTGCCCTCTTGTGAGACTTTGAGCGAAGGCTGATTTCATTTTGTTGATCTGGAGATTAGAATGATAGTGATCACATTTGAAGTGAAATATTTGAAAAGGGGGTAACAAAGAGATATGGGCAGAAAGACGGAGGAGATAGCTTAAGGCTGAACTAGTTTCATCTGTATTTGAAGTTGTTTCATTATCACAAGATTTATTATTACTATTTGGGTCATTTAGAATATTGTGACAGTGGGTTTAAGTATCATATTGAGAACTTCTATTTGAGTATTGGTGTTTTCGATGGTATTCTAGCAAATTTTCAGTTTGTATTGTATTTGAAATTTTGTTTCCTTTGACCTTAACTCGTGGGTGATTAGATTGGAGTTTATACTCCAAGTGTGGAGCATGGTTCATTATTGAGCCTTTGACAATATGACATTCAATTTGAGATTGGTTACTAGTATTGAGTCACGGGGCCTTTGTGCCAAGTTATAGTATATGGTCTATAGAGTGACCAAGGTTATTGAGTTATATACTATGAGTTGAAATCTATATGGAGAAGTAAATATAGTATTACTGTCTTGGGTAGTTTCTGATATGATGTATGTAATTTAATGAATTGCTAACCCGGAGACAAGTTTCTTGTACATTGTTCGTGTGTAGAAAGGATGGTTCATGTGAAGTGCAGCTTTGTCAAACTCATGTTATGGCCTTTGTTAATGCTGAACTTGTACAGCCATACAAAGACAGGCCAAATAAAGGATCATTTTCTATTTTTATGAGTTCTCTCCTATGACCGAGACTATCCATCATTTGAGGTTGGGCGCCTTGGAGAGTCAGCGGTGGAATTGGGCCGTATTATATGCATATCCTTCGCATTTTCCTGCTATTCATATAAAAACTTCGTTTTTAAACCAGTCCCAGTGCTACAGTTTGCATTTCCTAGATGTCCATTTCTTGGTTGGGATATAATTTATACTCACTGAGGTTTTAGAGCCCATACAAGAGCAACCAATGTTGCTGAACTATGAAAGATGAACATGGGTAATACTAGCCACTCTTATGATCCGTCTACTGCCGGTTTAGCATAAGACGTGTAATTGTCACCAAGTTAACATGTTATGTGGGTGGGAATTTGAGAGTTCGGTAAATAATAAGTTGTTCAGAATATGTTTACTCATTACTCTCCCTATTTCTATCATAGTTTACGTTTGCTTTTGGATTTTATTTATGCGAACACATGCAACTAGCTAGGAGTCGAATACTCACTTACACATGGCTAGAGGGAAACACAAACTATTTGACGATTGTTTGCTTTTTTATTTACACGTAGTAAGTGCCCGGGTTATATTATTTTTGAAGTAATTATACTATTTTCCTTGTAATATAACAACTCAACTTTGTTTCGGATTTTAGCATTTATTTAGTGTATCCGCTAAATTCAAAGTCATAAGACTAGAAGATTATAGTTTGGCTCATAACCCGCAGTGGTGAGCCAGGCATACAAAAATGCCTAGAGAATAATAGTTGGCTCACAACCCGCAGTGGCGAGCCTGGCATGAAATAATGCCTTAGTAGTTGTATGGAGTGGATTGATCCCCTTTCCGCCATTAGATGCTCTTATCCAGGTGCAGACCTGGTGTAGAGGTGTGCACACTAAGTCTATGGTCAGTTGTCAAAAACAAGATAAGAGAACATGAAAGGTTCTTGTGTACCAATGTTTATGTTATATACTTGAGAAACCCAAGTCTTGTGAAAGAAAGGATTTCAATTATATTAAAACGTATTGTTTCATTCTAAATATTTTTTTTAAGAGGCTTCATTCTGTGAGTTGTCAATGATTTGATTTTGGGTACACTGATGCAACAACGAAAGATTAGTTTTAATACTAAGACAATTATATGTTGTGTTTTAGGTACTGCTGAGATGGTCGTCATATTAAGCTGAAGTGAATAATTAATGGTAATACGATGGTAAAATATTGTATCGAGACTACTGATTCACTTTTATAACGAGCCTATTATTTTATAGAGATGGCATATTTTGAACCTTCTTATTGTATTTTGTTGCCGTACCCTTCCACATTAGACTTGTGGGAGAGTGAGTAGCCGGGGATTAAATGTTGAACAATTCTTTACAAGCTTATATATATTTGACAGTATGAGTAAGTATGAGTAAGACATTGATATTGATATTTGGATGCAAGTATTATATTGAGTTATGGGTCTGTCGATTGTGACTATGGATATTATTATTATATTATCTGTTAGTCGTGTTACTTCGTGTTACTTGGAAGACAGTTTTCTGTTCAAAAAGATATTATTTCAAGTCAAGTTTTTATGAGAAACCATGTTTTTATGGAAGACCTTGTAAGGTTTTTATTTCATTTTTGTCTAAAGAAATGTAAGAGTTCTATAATGTCCCCGTATTTCAGCTTGGTTTGTACGTTAATGTAATTTTTAATTTAGCCGAAAATCGGGAGTGTTTACTTATACTCTTTCGGGTTAAACCTAGCTATGTAGAGACTGATCTTAGAATGATCAACCTCCTTATCCTTTCCCACTCTCTTTAGCGCTTCCGTAAGAGCATCTTGATGCTCCAACATCTTAACTATGTCATCAACGTTCATGCTCTCAGCTCTCGCATACAAGGCGGTTTTTTTTGGCGGCATCTTGAAACTATACAAGAAAAGGTAGATATAAACATACATACTATAACCCAAAACACGAAAACAACCTGCACAGACCCCACTCGATCGAGTTGAGGCTACTCGATCGAGTGCCCAACATACTCGATCGAGTTCCCCGACTCCAGACCCCAAATAGACCTTCTGATCTCTTACATACTCGATCGAGCTGACAGGCCACTCGATCGAGTGCCCCATACTCGATCGAGTGCCCCTATGTACTCGATCGAGTACCCAAAAACACGGTTCTGACCATAAAAATGTCAAACTATCCACTCGATCGAGTTAAACCCACTCGATCGAGCACCTCACCTGCTCGATCGAGGGGCCCCCACTCGATCGAGTCATGCGGACTCGTATACACTACCCGCATGTTATCTCACTTACCTCAACATAATACGCAATTTTTATAAACTCGACATTATAATTATTACTACGCATGCAAATATACACAAGTTCTCATATGATCATTAAAGCATTCTACTTCATATTATCAAAATGCCACATTATAAACACCCAACATGCTTCTTCATTCAATTCACATATAAAACATATCTTTTCAACCTTTAACCATACTTTCAATTCTCCACTTCCAACATCCAACAATTCACAACACATACTGTTATATACACATACGAACCAAAAGACAACACATATGACCTTGACACATACCCCCCATGTGACCGGTTCAAAATTGCAGGACGAGTTCGCGACTTTAGGACGTCTCCCAAGCCTTTGCATTAGCTCCTAAAACTTTTACCCCGGGTTCATTTTAATTTGACTCCCTATGTTCATTAGGTTCATTGGTTATAGGTTTCAGGATCGTCGCTCTGATACCACTTTGCGACACCCCCATACTCTAAGTGCCTTACCAGGACCACTCAGGTATAAAGATGTCACCATCTCGGTTTCCCGAGGCAATGATAATCAAAAGACAATAAAGAAACAACATTTAAATAGTATAAAGTTTAGTGAATACAAACCAAACCAACTGATAAAATACGGTTACATGTTCTCAAACCAATAGTCTAACAACTAATAAAAAATGTCTGATAAGCTACTCAAACTACAGCGGAAGACTCTATCATCTCGTGGTGACACATCCCAGCTAGCCCATATGTCTCGACTCATACCTACTCAACAACTGCTCACTATCCCCCAATGGATCACCACAGTTTTTCAAAACAAAGACGGGGTCAGTACTAATCACACAATCATATATAATTACTATAAAACAGAAACCAACACATCTCAATCGTCACATAACCCAAACTACATAAAAAACTCCTCATCACTGACTACACACTAAAGTGTGTAGTCCTGCTAGAGTACCCATCGCAACAGGTAACTCCACTCCGCCATTGGGGGACCGCAGCCGTTCCCACCTAAGCCCCGCTCATACCATAGAGCGACAAACCGAAATCCATCAATGTGCACATCCCTTTTGTGGCGGGTTCCACAGAAGGCGAATAATGGGCGTGAATCCACTCCCGCAAGTAACCCCACTCAGCCAAGGACGCACTCCGAAGATCACATACAGATACAATCAATCACAACTATCAACAGTAACCAACTCCAACAACCGTCACAATACGAGTATGATATTATACAACAATGACAACCAACAATCAACACATTATGTGACTAATACTGACTGGGGAAACCCTACCTGGAATGCAACACACGCAGACGATCTCAACAGCTGTATCAAAAAACCTCTTCTACGAATCCTCCTCCTAACACATAATCACTAACCACACAAAAACTAACACAAATCCCCAATCTCCCAAATTAGGGTTCAAACAAACTTGACTAAAGACTATAAAGTTGGTACGTAGATCTTTCCCTCGACGCAAGGAACACAAGGATGCAAAGAACGATGAAATCCGACCTCTCAAGCTCCGGGATTTGTCAATAATACGGATGAATGCGAAGAACGTAACTTGAATCTCTTTTCAATGTGATTAGGTTTGTAAAAGTGTATTATAAAAATGACAGAAAGATTTATATATTAATCTGTGTTATTAACAAAACCCGACAAAATATTACCCGAAAACCGAGCTACTCGATCGAGTAACTGACGTACTCGATCGAGTGCCCAGGCTACTCGATCGAGTACCCTATAGGTAGAATACTGTTATAAAAACCAAAACACCCTTACTCGACAGAGTAAGGCCCACTCGATAAAGTACCCAGAGACTCATAAAACCGTAGTATTACACATTTATGCTATCTTACCATGATTCCCCTATGATCCCATGATCCCCTAGTATCTTTTATCATTTGTTCACATCTGTTGAATCATATAGCTTATATGTTTATGTTTTGATGATGTCAAGGTGTTTTATATTTTATATACTTGTTGCGTGTAATCGTTTGTCAAAGTGTTTTAGAATTAACTTATTACAAACGAGCAACAAAGAAGATTGTGACAATTGCATGAAAAGTTAAAGCCTTCATTCAAAGATCAAACGGTTAAAGATTCATTCAAGAATTATGTGAAGACGAAGTCCGTCTAAAGATTAATCAACCTTGGATGATGACGTAGCCTATACTCGAAGATCTCCTTGAAGATTAGAATAGTACAGGTGATTATCTTGTATCGGTAATCAAGAACGAGTTTCTTGATTTGGTAAAGTTATAGCTTTACATCTATAACATTACTAGTAAAAGAGCTCAATGTTATAGCTCTCCTACTATAACATTGAGATGCTGAGTTTTATACATGACTTTTATTGTTTCGAAAATTGTTTTGAAAATTGTTTAAAGTTTATTTTAAATGTTTTAATAAAAGTATTTATATAATAAAGCCCGGTTTAGTGCGGAGTTTGGTTTTATGTTGGACGTTGACTAGTAGCTATTTTGGACCAACTTATGAGTTGGACCATGCTACTAATTAGGGTTTCAACATAGCCTCTCTTAAAACCTAAATTCTAACCCATATGTTAAGACTAGGGTTTGCACGAGTCACGAGGCATATGAGCCGTGACATCTCGTGTTACCTAGGGTATGTTTGGTAAAGATTTTATTCTATATTAAAATCTTTACATATCTTATATATCCTACTTAATATATTTGTTTATGATAAAAGATATTCTTGTTTTAGGAAAATCTTATCATAATCTTGGAATTTATAGTAAAGATAATATTTAAATAGATTATATTCTATCTCTTGGAATATTTTTTATTATCTTTTAAGGCTTTTAGGAAAGAGATAATAAGAAGATATGATTTGTTTACATATCTTATTATTTCGGCTATTAGGGTTTGTGCAAAAACCGTGTGTCCTACTCTTTTCTTTCCAATAAATAATTTTCTATTTACAACATCTAAAATAGAGACCTTAAGCATAAAAATTGATTTTTATTTTACAAAGCAAACCGTGTGTTTTCAAACAGAAAAACCGATTTGTTATTTTGAAAGGTCGTGTGTTTTAAAAGCTCGCATACTTGTTCTTATTTTATCGTTATAAGATAATAGTGCTTAGTTGATTTCTTACTTGTTCATTAACGTGAACCATTGTTAGAATCATTAGTGCTTTCTTATTAACGTAAGTTAGTCACTCGAGTATTTAACGGTACTCATTGAGTTACAGCTAGAGTTAGTTGTACGAGTTGGGTTTGTAAATTTGTAATCCGTAGAAAGGTACTAAATTTATTAATCGAGAATAGTGGACGTAGGTTTCGACTTGTGAAACTGAACCACTTCAAAAACCGTGTGTCTCTTCGTTCTTTCGTTTGTTTCGTTTATTCTGTTTACTTTCATTAGTTGATTACTTAAAGTTTAATCAATAAACTTTAAATAATCAATTACATACGCATAATCGAAAAAGCTTTAAAAAGTTTTAAATCCTCAATTCACCCCCCCCCCCCTCTTGAGTATTTTGGATCAATAGACTCTTCAATTGGTACCAGAGCCTCGTGCTCTTGATTGCCTAACCGCAAAGAGGCTGATCTATCTTGTTTTTCATTCATCTTATCGTTTTATATTCCGCTGCCTATCACGTGATAAATGGATTCCAAATATCTCAAGTGTCCCGTCTTTGATGGGAAGAACTATGGATTATGGAAAAACATGATGACTCACTATGTGAAAGGTCACGATTGGGAGTGCTGGAGGATTATCCAAAACGGACCGCACAAAATTCTTGTGGCATCCGAGGAAGGCACTACCTATGAAAAGGAAGAAGAGGACTATGTCGAGGCCAACTACAAGAAGGCCGAAAAGAACTTCAAAGCAATAAGTCTTCTGCAAAACGGAATGACTTCCACAGAGTTTGATCGGTTTTCCTCATGCTCTACGGCCAAGAAGATATGGGATGGGCTTGAACTAGCTTATGAAGGTACTTCCATTGTTAGGAAGCACCGAATAGATTTGCTTATGCAAAGATATGAGCTATTCATTATGGAGCCTAATGAGTCTCTAGATAATATGTCCGCAAGGTTTTCAAGCATCATAAATGAACTGAAAAACCTAGGTAGGAAATTCAGTACTGAGGACATTGCTAGAAAGGTTCTTAGGAGCCTGACTAAGAAGTGGCGTGCTAAGGTCACTGCAATGGAGGAATCACGAGATCTTGAAACCCTATCCTATCATGAACTCATTGGTGCTCTCATGGCCCATGAAATTACTCTTAACAAAGATGACACTGAACCAAGCCGTAATAAGAGTATGGCCTTAAAAAGCGAAGAAGTTGACTCTGATCTAGAGGATGAAACTGTTCAGTTTGCACGCCGTTTCAAAAATAAGATATTTCGAAACAAACAAACAAAATCATCCTATAACAACAATAACAACAAGTCATTCAACAAAAAGGTTACTGACTCAAAGTCGTCCTTCGCAAATAGAGGTTGCTTCAAGTGTGGAGAATCTGGTCATATGATCAAGGATTGTCCAACATGGGAGAAGATAAAGGACAAGACAAAACGTGAGAAGACAAAGAGAGAATTAAAGCAAGTTATGATGGCTTCGTGTTGGGGAGACCTTGACTCAGAAGATGACGAGGAATCTGAAGACGATGAAGTAGCAAACCTTTGCCTCAGCAGTGTTAGTCTTGACCTAATCTCCTACAGCGACGATGAAAGCACAAACTCTCATTCAAACTATTGCCTTCTCGGAGAATCAGACGAAGATGACGATGAAGAGGTAAGCTATCTTGAGCTTAAAAAACGTGTTAAGAAATTGTCTAAAAGTGCCTTAATTGAATTCTTTGAACAATCTCATGATAAGTGTCACGAACAGGACTTGGAACTAAAAGATCTGAAGGAACAGATTCTCGAAATCGCAGAAGAGAACCACACTTTCAAGGCCAAAGCTAAGAAGCTGAAATCTAAGGTTATAGCTGAGAAAGAAACAACGTTAGATTCGACTATGGCTGAAAAAAAAGGAATTAGAGCCCAAAGTTATAGCCAATGAAGCAATAACTTCAGACGTAAAGCTTAACATCAAGCACCTTCAAGCCAAAGTTATAGCTAATGAAGCTATAACTTTAGAACTTAGAAAAGCCAGAGAACTTTTGGAAACTAAGGTCACATCTGATGAAGCAGTGATCTTAGACCAAAAGAAAGAGATAGATTCTCTTTTAAAGCAATTGAAGGAATCTAAGTCCGATATGATCAATGTTAAGAAATAACACACCGATGTTGTGTTCATTCTTAACAAATGATTCCAAGACTTTCGTGATAACTTTAAAAAGGACAATGATGTAGATCACACGAAATGTCAAGAGGAAATTAAAACCCTAAAAGACCTACTTCTACACGCTAGAAAGGTCCATGATAAGTGGGAAGGTAGCACAAAAGTCCTAAACTTCCTAACCGAACAATCAGACAATAATATGAAGATGGGGTTAGGACATGAGTGCTACAGCCGTAGAGATCACTCTAAATGCAAATCAACTCCTTTGGATTTTGATTTTAGGAAAAGGAATTATGTTGATCTTCCTGAATACTTGATTTGCAATTACTGTGGTCATACGGGTCACATCCAAATCAATTGTGTCAAAAAGGCTCACGATATACGAAAAAATGCTGACCATGCTAAAACTGTTGACACAGTTGATGAGAATGATGAAACCCCCATTAAAGAACCTAACGAAGAAAGGAACAATAAATTTCGTTGGTTCTATAACATGGCCTTCGACTATAGCAAGAAACCTAGTACATCACAGAATCCTTGTCGACCTCAACCTAGTAAACCTATTCACAAGGGAAATAGTCATAATGAACCTAGAGAAATTCCTAGACCGAAAGAAAACCCTAACCATAGAACTCCTCCCAAGCCAAATAAACCAAGGGTTAGAAAAACGGTTATTAGACAAGTTTGGATTAGAAAGGATTTAGTTTATAGAGTAACTAATCATAAGGGACCCAACTTAGCTTGGGTACCTAAAAACTGTATCTAATCCTTTATGCAGGAAGAAGTGAAAGAAAACAATCAATGGTATCTTGATAGTGGATGCTCAAGACACATGACCGGAGATAAGAACCTGTTTCTTTCACTCAAGCCCTTTAACGGAGGAAACGTGACGTTCGGGGACAATAAAAAGGGAAGTAATCGGCATTGGCAAAATCGGAATTTCTAAATCTCATGCAATCAGTGATGTTTATCTCGTGGACGATCTAAAACATAACTTGCTAAGCATATCTCAACTATGCGACAAAGGTAACAAAGTAATTTTTCATACTAATATTTGTCGCATTATTATTGAAGGAACTAGCAATGTTATTCTAGAAGGCCTCAGGAAAAGAAATGTTTATATGGTAGATTTAAATGCTGTGCCTACTAACTCTTTTTCATGCATGAAAGTCACTCTTGATGATCCTTGTTTATGGCATAAACGCTTTGGTCACATTAGCTCACTAACCTTGAACAAACTCAAGAAGTGGGACTTGGTTGAGGGGTTACCTAAGATCAAGTTCGACCAAGAAAAGATGTGTGACATGTGTGCAAGGTGCAAACAAGTAAGATCATCGTTCAAACCGAAAAGAGTAGTAAGCACAAATCAAGCCTTGGAATTGGTACACATGGATTTATGTGGACCTATGAAGGTAAGGAGTAGAGGAGGATCTAGGTACGTCTTTGTTCTTGTAGACGATTACTCAAGGTATGTATGGCCTATCTTTCTTCATTCAAAAGACGAAACTTTTGATGAATTTGATTGTCTTATGAAACGTGTTCAAAACAAATATAAGACTAATCTTGTATCTATTCGTACGGATCATGGTACCGAGTTTGATAATCAAACCTTTATAGAATATTGTAGAGTTAATGGTGTAGGGCATAACTTTTCTGCACCAAGAACTCCTCAACAAAACGGTGTCGTTGAACGTATGAATAGAACTTTAGAAGATATGGCACGTACAATGCTTTTGTGTAGTGGTTTACCTCGTAACTTTTGGGCTGAAGCCATTAGTACTTCTTGCTACATCCATAATCGTGTTATGATCCGACCTATTCATAAGATAACCTCCTACGAACTCCTTAGAGGTCGAAAACCTAATATCTCCCATCTTCGTTGCTTTGGGAGCAAGTGCTTTGTTCATAATAACGGTAAAAACCATTTAAGTAAATTCAACCCTAGGAGTGATGAGGCAATTTTCATAGGATACTCAGATTATAGCAAGGCTTACAAAGTTTTCAATAAGAGAACTCTCTGTATTGAAGAAAGTGTCCACGTTATTTTCGATGAAGATAACGTGTTTGATAAGCCTTTACAGGATGAGGAAGAAGACTTGGATGAACCCGACTTTCGTCTTTCAAGAGACGATCCCCCAGAATTGGAATTGGAATTGGAATTGGAATTGGAGGATAATGAGATTGAGGGAATAAGTGATGAACTTAATCATTCCTTAAAAGATAAAAAGGAGAAAAGCAAAGTTATAGTTGATGATACTATAACATTGACTCAAGATAAGGATTCCCAAACCAATGTTATCGATAATGTTACTACAATATTGAATCCAAATCAAGGTGTAGAGTCTGAGGTTATATTCGGCTCTAATACAACACCCGGATTGGATTCAGGGGGAAGTTCCACCAATTCCGAACCAAATGAAGTTGGGTCAAGCTCAAATAACGATGAAGAACCAAGCACTTCAACAAAGTGGAAATACAAGAGCTCACACCCCATGGACAATATTCTTGGGAATATTAAGAAGGGTGTTCAAACAAGACGTTCCTTAAACAACTTCTGCTCTTTCTACTCTTTCCTATCCATGATCGAACCAAAGAATATCAATGAAGCTCTTGCTGAATCTGATTGGATTATGGCTATGCAAGAAGAGATACAACAGTTCGAAAGAAACAAGGTTTGGCATTTAGTTCCTAGACCAAAAGATCGTTCAGTCATTGGAACAAGGTGGGTCTTTAGGAACAAACTAGATGATGTCGGAGTCATTTTCAAAAACAAAACAAGATTGATGGTCAAGGGTTATAATCAATAAGAAGGAATAGATTATGACGAGACCTTCGCACCTGTCGCTCGTCTTGAGGCTATTAAACTTCTAATAGTCTTCGCTGCACACAAAGGGATGAAGCTCTTCCAGATGGACGTAAAGACAGCATTCTTAAATGGATATTTACAAGAAGAAGTCTTCGTTGAACAACCTCCCGGTTTTAAGAATATCAAATTTGAGGATCACGTTTTCAAATTAGATAAAGCCCTATACGGATTGAAGCAAGCACCTAGGGCATGGTACGATAGATTATCTAAATTTCTACTTGACAGTGGCTTTAGTAGAGGATCTGTCTACAAAACCCTATTTCTAAAAACTGAGGGTTCTGACCTTTTGGTTGTTCAAATTTACGTCGATGACATTATCTTTGGATCGACCAATCGAAGCCTATGTAAATATTTTTCCGAGTTGATGACTTCCGAGTTCGAGATGAGTATGATGGGAGAACTGAAATTCTTTTTAGGTCTGCAAATACAACAAACTAAAGAAGGAATTAAAATCCATCAACAGAAATATATTAAAGAGTTAATTCGGAAATTTGGGATGGAAAACTCTCATGCAATGCCTACTCCAATGGTCGAGAAGAAGAAATTGACATTGGATGAAAATGGTAAATCAGTTGATGAAACTACTTACCGTGGGATGATTGCGTCATTGTTATATTTGACCGCAAGTAGACCAGATATTATGCTTAGTGTATGCGTTTGTGCGAGATATCAATCATCTCCCAAAGAATCGCATATGACGGCCGTAAAACGAATTTTACGATACTTGATTGGAACGGCCAACTTATATCTATGGTATCCAATGGAGTGTAATTTTGATCTAGTCGGTTATTCTGATGCCGACTACGCAGGATGTTCTCTAGACAGAAAAAGCACGTCGGGTGTCGCCACATTTGTCGGACCATGTATCATTACGTGGGGTTCGAAGAAACAAAATTTGGTTGCTCTCTCAACTGCTGAAGCCGAATATATTGCTGCAGGACTGGTATGTACTCAACTTTTATGGCTTAAGCAACAATTACGTGATTATGGTATTGATGTAGGATGTATTTCTATTTTATGTGATAATACTAGTGCAATTATTATTTCTAAAAATCCCGCACAACATTCACGTACCAAACACATTGAAATAAGACATCATTTTATTCGAGACCATGTTGAGAAGGGGGATATAAAACTTGAATTTAGTAGTACTGAAAAAGAATGGGCAGACATTTTGACAAAATCATTAGCTAGAGAACGATTTGAGACTTTACGGTTGGAAATTGGTTTAATCAGTGGTACCTAAGTTTCTATACACGCTCAATTTCCCTATCACTGACTAGTTAAGATAAGATTGTATGACTGTGTCCGTATATTGCGTTGCATGAATAATTTCGTTATTGAATATATATTTGTTATATATTTCTAACTGTTATTTAGAGTTTTATTATTTATATAAACTTAATTCCTTATAATATACATATGGCACACCATATCCTTTATTTTTCCAATTCACAAAAATCTTTCCTAAATTGCTACTCATTGTATACGCCTAAAATATAATCCACATACAATTCTATTTCCTAATTCTTATCTTTTATCTTATTAAATCTATCACTTAAATTCCTATACCTACCATAACTCCTATTCCTAATTAACACTTACCATAATTGCTTTCCACTTGTTAAACCTAGACCTAGACTACACCTATATCTACCCCTCCCTTGCGTGTAACCCGTCCAAACACCCCCACTTGCATACTTTTTATCCTCTCAAAATTTTACCATCATCACAAATCTCCTTCTTTACACAACCATCACCATCACCTCCTTTTTCAACTATCACCATCATCATGAATCCAACCCATGCAAAAACCACCCGATCATCAACCCGTCACCACCAAAACCGCCACTCTCATAATCAAACATCACCTCTACCACCACATGATCCCAATTCTACTAACTTTCCTTCATCTCAACAAAACCCAACTACGCCCCTGTTTCGTGGTCGAGACGAGTTGATGTCCGAAGGTAAAAGACGCCGTCTTTTCAAAGGAAAAAATAAGGTAGTTGTCGATGCATGTGAAGATGTGGAGGAACCGGAGGTTATAGTTTGGAATGGTGTTGCTCGTACCTTGCTTCGGGATGTTTCGAAAGCCGCGACCAAGAAAGGGTTAAATTGTGTTCGGATTACTTGATGCGTGTCCTAAATATGTTGTTTTACACCCTATTTTACACGCATTTCAGAGCTCATTTGTGTAGTTTAAGCTACTATTTTCCCTATTTCCGTCTACTTTTGTGTTTTTGTGTAATATTGCAGAAATGTGAAGAATTCAGCGGAAATCAAGCCGAATCCGCCCCGAGTACTTAGCATTACATTTGACATGGAGTAAAGACTCGGGAAGCAAACTTGGTGCGCGTATCGAGGCTCGAGAGACGAATTTACGAAGCTTTTGGAGCAACTACGATGAAGCGGTCGATAGATCAGTGTTTTGATCGATCGACGAGCACGACTTACGAAGCTCTTGTTCGAGTGCATTTGATCGATCGACGGTTCGATGGTCGATCGACCAAACCGTTAATCTGACGGGAATTAAAAGACGAAAAGTTAGAAGCCCATTGTAATTAGGTTATGAGGATTAGGTTACGTGATAGTTTCTATATAACGTAACTCCTCCTCAGCATCTATCATCCAGTTTTTATCATTGAGTTCTTAACATAAAATTCAATATTCATTAGTTTAGTTTAGTTTTCGTCAATAAAATTTACCTTTCGCATTAAGCTTTGGTTCTTTCCTCTGCAATTCTTCTTACGGTATTCTTCTGTTCTTTGTTTAGTTTATTGCTTTAAAATTCCTCCGTAGTTAGACTTGCTAGTTTAGATCTCCAAAAGCCGAATTATCGGTTCATGTTAGTTATTTATTTAGTTAATTCAATTATGCATTCAGTAGCTTTATTCGTTAACCTTATTGTCGTTTCTATCATAATCATGAGTAGCTAAATTCATCGTGCTAAGATGTAGGGAATCTGTAGTGTAGGCGGCATAAAATAGGAAGGTTGAAATCGCGCCATGGTCGATCGACTGACCAACATGGTCGATCGACCGGCTCACGTGAGAATACCTTCGACTTAATTAATTTAATTGCTATATTTGACGAATCGAGTGCACGCGACTAGTTGAATGCTTAGGAATTGACCGACCCGATAAGATTGAAAGATAGGGGAGGGAAATAGACTACTTAATTGAGACGACTAAATTAATAAGATCGAGAGATAAGTTAATTTAGGCATTTAAATCACTTTTCAGGACGAGAGTCAGCATTAGTGATATTAGGGACCCGTAGCTAGATCGAAAGATGCTACCTGATAAGAATAGACCGAGAGGACTTCTTATTTTTCCCATCTCACGTGATTATCTCATACTTACCTAGGATACTGCCGCCGAAACTACAGTGAACCGACCATCTTAGTACCCTTTTTATATTTGTTTTCATCCAGTTTCTTTTATCACTCATTTATTTACTTTAGTTATAGAACAATTCAAAACAAACCCCCACACATTTGTTACTTTAAGACTAAACTCGGACAACTATTAATTGCATCGCCTCTCTGTGGTTCGACCCTGACTGCCACTAGCTATGGTAGTAGTTTGGACTTATAAATTTATCTTTGGTACTCTACGACGGTATCAAATTTTGGCGCCGTTGCCGGGGACGTAATTGTTTAATTTTTAGTTGTTTTTATTTTAGTCTCTATCTTAGTTTAAGGGACATCTGTTCCTTAAACTTTTCTCATATTCTACTTGTAGTTTCCTCTTATGCGCAGGTCACAGGCTGGTGAATTGAGACCATTAGATCCTGAGATCGAAAGGACTTTGCGCGAGTTGAGACGATCATCTAGAGTATTACCGACAAAGGAAGAGCTGAGTACTCTGTCCAGTTACTACGAGAACGAGCTATTTGAGGAGGATCCACCTTCATCTCCTGTTTCTACTTCTTCAGTTGAGACCGTTACATCTCCAGATATGGTTGAAGAAGCAAGTATAGCCAGTCACTCCGAGCCTAAAGCTGAGAATCTCTATAAGGGATTCGCGTTGACAGCTGGGACGGAAAGGAAATTCGAGCCAAAACCGTCTTATATTAACTTGGTTGAGA
This sequence comes from Silene latifolia, assembly GCF_048544455.1. Taxonomy (NCBI): domain Eukaryota; kingdom Viridiplantae; phylum Streptophyta; class Magnoliopsida; order Caryophyllales; family Caryophyllaceae; genus Silene; species Silene latifolia. The sequence goes on along the minus strand of NC_133537.1, from coordinate 71,110,635 downwards.
GAAACCAATTTGGGGGAGCTGCAAATGAAGATGCAGCTAAACATATGGAGACATTCATTGACAACTGTTGTTCCATACCCCCACCAGCAGGTGTGACCCAGGACCAGGTGAAGGAGACGATGTTCATATTCTCGCTTCGTGATGCTGCAAGGGAATGGTACCGAGATTTGGATCGAGCTGCTAACGGGATTACTGATTGGAATTCGCTGGCCCTAGCATTTTACAAGAAATATTTCTCTGCCTCGAAGACCAATGCGATTAGAGCTCAGATCACGAGCTTTAAACAGGGTCCTGATGAAGATTTTCATGAGGCATGGGTCCGTTTCAAGATACTAGTGCGAACCATTCCGCACCATGGGTTTGAGAAATGGTTTCTGTGCAACCAATTCTACAATTGTCTTTATGACGATCAAAGAGCTATCCTAGATGCTGCAGCTAATGGGAGATTTCAAGAAAATAGCGGTGAGACAAAGGGGTGGAAAATCATTGATGACATTGCCATCCATAAAGCTGAGCATGGAAATTCTAGAGGAAATCAAAGAAGATCGGCCGAATCTCCTGCTGTAGCTGCAATGGAAGCCCTTACTGCGAGATTTGACAAGATAGATTTTGGGGGATCTCAAAAGGGAGGTATATATAAAGTTAATGCAATTTCAGATGGTCCCTTTACATGCAAAAGATATGGAGCAGAGGGACATGTTTCGGAGTTCTGTCCTAGTTCGAATGAAACATGTGCTGCCTTTCAACATTATAGGCAAATTGGCACTTATCCAGACCCCTCTAATGTACACCCCAACTTGAGGTGGACTAACCAGAATGTCCTTAATCCGGGTCCACAGCAGCAGCAGCAGCAAAGCTATGTGCCCCCTAATAAGCAGCAGCAGTTTCAAAAGCCTCCATATGTGCCTCAGCAGCAGCAATTTCAAAGTTCTGACATTTCTGAGTTGAAAAACATGGTTCAAAATCTGTCGGGTTTGCTGCAAAAGGAGTCTCAAGCTAGAGAGACTTCTACAAAAATGTTGGAGAGTCAAATTGCCCAACTGGCAAGCAAAAATGCAACTCGAGCTCCGGCAATTACTGTCGTCGCAATGGATCAAAAAGAGACCCTAAATGCTATCACTTTGAGGAGTGGGTCTACCCTTGATGGGCCCGCTATGGTCGAAGATGTCACTGAAAAAGATGAGGCGGAACCGAGCAAGAAAAAGGCCGTGATGAACAGTAGCAAGAAAAAGACGATCAACAGGTATGTTAGTCGATCGACTGACATACCCGGTCGATCGACCAGTCCACGAAACAGTACAGCTTCTGGTTCAGAGAAGGTCAGTCGATCGACTGACCAACATGGTCGATCGATTGAAAACGCTGCTGATCGTGAACCTTTTCGTCCTCCAATGCCAGATAACTTGAGGGACCACTTGTTTCGGGGTACGACAACTCCAAAATTATTAAGGCAAGATCCGAATGCTGATGGGTCTGTCCCGGTTCCAAAGTATGACGCAATGACGATTAATGGTTCATTCTTGAGACGATCTGAAGAGGGTTCGAACTACAACAAGGAAAAAGTAGTGTATTTTCAGCCTAAGTCCACTGATGCCGGTATGAGAGACCTAGAGAAGAGGGCTAATTTGTTTCTTACATCCCCTTACCCAGAGAGATTGGTGCCGACAAAGGAACAGGTATCGTTTAACAAGTTTGAAAATGTTATTCGTAGTTTAAATGTCCAAGTTCCTTTCCTTGAATTAGTTAATTAAGTGCCTACTTACACGAAATTTATGAAGCAGCTTTTGTCTAAAAAGAAGTCACTTGATCTTTGTGCAATCGTCGCACTAATAGCGAGGAGTCATGTTCTTATTTGACTCACACTGCTCCGCATAAGTTAGCTGACCCTGGTAGCTTTTCTGTTCCTTGTAATATTGGTACCTTCTCAATTGAGAAGGCATTATGTGATTTAGGGGCCAGTATTAGCGTTATGCCTTTGAGTCTTGCTAAGAAATTGAAATTGACTAGGTTTGTAGTTACTAACATGACAGTACAGATGGTTGATCGCTCTGCGGTCCAGCCTATAGGAGTCTTAGAGGATATTCCTGTGCAAATAGGAAAGTTCTTTTTCCAAGTTGACTTCGTTGTACTAGATATACCCGAGGATGCTCACATTCCTATCATTTTGGGTAGACCATTTACGCACATTCTTTGGTGCGATTATAGATGTTGGCTCGGGGACATTGACCTTTAAAGTAGGGAAACAGTCCGTTATTTTTGCCCAGACCGTTAAGAAGAAAGATCCTATGTGGCCAGTCACTTGTAATACGATTTCTGAGAAGAAATCTTATTTTGTACTTTCTGACATGCCTACTTTGGCACCTATGCCTACTCCTGTTGTGACACCTCCAGCCCAGATTGGGAGCAAATTGGAGGAAGATTCTTCCGTTTTAGATATTGCAGGAGCTAGTTTGGGGAAGGAAGAGCCGTTCATTGCTCCAGCTGTGAAGGAGCCAATTGTTCAAAGAGGCGGTCTAGGATGTCTTAGCTATGGCACTGATGAGGAGCCTGATGAGGAGCCAGTCAAGGGGACGGAGTCCGATTTGGATTTTGACGAGCCAGACGAGGTCATTGATTGGGAAGATGTTAGAGACGTTGATCCGTTGAGTTCAGCGGATGTTGGAATTGATATGAGTGCCGCTGAGGAGATGAGCACTGTAGAGGCTACTTCTTGTAGCCAGAAGCCGAGCAAATGGGCCATTCCGTGGCCATTCTTGATCAACTATTAGTTGATTAAGACTTTTCTAAAAAAAATATTTTATTGCTTTTGTTAGACTTTTTATTGTTTTGGTTTGCGCGAGACTTCGCTTTTATAAGTTTGCTTAGGATTTTAAAGACTTCGGACTGTTACTTTGGGTTTTGCGCAATTTTAGGCGCGTTATTAGGTGCATTTGCAGGTTCATAGACCATATTAGCCCAATTTATTGAGCTAATTAGACGAAATCAGAAACTTACAGCAGGTTTCTCAATCGATCGACCGCTTTGAGTGGTCGATCGATCGATCACTACGACTACGAGCTTGTTCATGTCATCCTGGTCGATCGACTGGATGCTATGGTCGATCGACCATGTTCGCTGTTGTACCTGTTTTCGATCATTCCCCTGCTGTGTTTGGTCGATTTGCGGAGTTGAGGGAGTCTTTTCTCCACTTTATTCTCCGATTCATTTATGTTTTCTTCCATTTCCTTATTTTGCACATAATTTTGCGTTTCATAAATTGTTTTCTCGGAATTATGTGTAGTACTTTTGTTTCTTTTCAGGTATCTATGGTAGCACTGCTGGCTACTGAAACCTCCTAGCTCATGCTGGTTTGGGGAGGTTTCCTTCAGCTGCGCTTAAAGTCTTGTGAGTTTCCGAGCTCCTTTTCATGTCTTATTTAGTTAATTTTATCGCAAATTCCCGTTTCCCTTTTATTTCATTACATGATTTTGCACAATGGGGACATTGTGAGATTTGGTTTGGGGAAGGGTTTTGCACTGCATTCACATGTTCTATTGCATTTCTGTTTCACGTTTATTGCATTTCAGTTTGCATTTGTTATTTCATTTCATATATATATACAAAATTCAAAAAAAATGGAAAATTTCAAAAATTCAAAAAATTGCATGTTTATTTTAGCATATAGGTTGAGTCGGAACGGTAGTATTTCAATGATGACGTTGCATTTTCATCTGTTTATGCCTAAGCCGTGCTAAATTGACATGTTATTAGTAGAATCATATATGCATAGTCCACGAGTTTTCGTTAAGTTTCTTGCTGAACTTTAGACTTGATTTGGATTTTTGGCAAACTACATCATATTCTGAGATTTAGAGCCTATAACTGGTGTCATTCATGACCAGTTTATCTAGGATTGTGAGTAGTTACTCCTTGTGAGACGTGTTATATCAATATGCATAAATATGAACTTTATCTGCTTAATACCTGTATGCATTCGGGTTCGTGGTTAGTTGACACATGTGGAAGAGGTCGCCCCTTATTCATTTTGCCCATAAGCTCCACACTGCCAAAAATAGCCTTTTTGTCCCGTTACTACATCCTACATTTAGCCTGCCCTTGTCAAGCTAGTAGTTTATGTTCTCGGGATTGTTATTTCTTTTTTGGTGGCCAATGCTCATTTTGAGATGATGTTGGGAAGATGAAAAGGACAAGACAAGAAAAGAAAAAAAAAACGAGAAAAAAAATGATTCGAAAAATAAAGAAGACTCAGTCGGTCGACCGTCCCACTTGGTCGATCGACCGCTTGCTGCAGTAGCGAAAGAAAAGAAAATTCGAAAAAAATCAAAATTGCATAATTGAAGGTCTTGTTAAATGGCGATTTTCGCTCCCATGCTGTATTTGTATCTTATGGGGAGTTGACTATTTATGGAATCTGTGAGTTTTGTGCTTACTATTAGCACCGTTTCGATTGAAATCTTGAGCAAGAAGTTGGATGTTGTTATAATTTGGTTCCCTTAGTTACTAGCTTGGCTTTTAACTCTGTTTTTATCCAAATTTATCTTAGCCCCTTCCTGCCCATAGCCTTACATATCCATATGTACCTCGGCATGTGTCATGGTCATTTGTTTAGTTGGAATGCATATGTCAGTTGTAGAGATTATTTTCATATTAGATTGCAGCCATGTTCTTATAGGTCGTAGTTAGGTGAGTGTCACTACAAAATAAATTCTTTCTATCTTTTACATATATTCACCTGTGCTTATTGAGTGATATTAGCGACCCGTGAGAGTCCATAATGATAAGTCTCTATAGTTGATGGTTCGGCAGTTTTTAACGACTACATAACTCGTTTGCATGATTCATATTGCTAATTGATTGTTGGTTGTTGCATTAAACTGGTTTAGGCTTTGCAGTTTGCATTTCGCTCTGAGATTGAAATCGTTCCATTAGGTTTTAGGATCGAGTCTAGTTCTTGCTTGGGGATAAGCAAGGGTTTGGTTTGGGGAAGTTTGATGCGTGTCCTAAATATGTTGTTTTACACCCTATTTTACACGCATTTCAGAGCTCATTTGTGTAGTTTAAGCTACTATTTTCCCTATTTTCGTCTACTTTTGTGTTTTTGTGTAATATTGCAGAAATGTGAAGAATTCAGCGGAAATCAAGCCGAATCCGCCCCCGAGTACTTAGCATTGCATTTGACATGGAGTAAAGACTCGGAAAGCAAACTTGGTGCGCGTATCGAGGCTCGAGAGATGAATTTACGAAGCTTTTGGAGCAACTACCTGATGAAGCAGTCGATAGACTGGTGTTTTCAGTCGATCGACCAGAGCATGACTTACAGAAGCTACTGTTCAGTGCATTTCAGTCGATCGACCGGTTCTAGTGGTCGATCGACCAAACCGTTAATCTGACGGGAATTAAAAGACAAGAAGTTAGAAGCCCATTGTAATTAGGTTATGAGGATTAGGTTACGTGATAGTTTCTATATAACGTAACTCCTCCTCAGCATCTATCATCCAGTTTTTATCATTGAGTTCTTAACATACAATTCAATATTCATTAGTTTAGTTTAGTTTTCGTCAATAAAATTTACCTTTCGCATTAAGCTTTGGTTCTTTCCTTTGCAATTCTTCTTACGGTATTCTTCTGTTCTTTGTTTAGTTTATTGCTTTAAAATTCCTCCGTAGTTAGACTTGCAAGTTTAGATCTCCCAAAGCCGAATTATCGTTTCATGTTAGTTATTTATTTAGTTAATTCAATTATGCATTCAGTAGCTTTATTCGTTAACCTTATTGTCGTTTCTATCATAATCATGAGTAGCTAAATTCATCGTGCTAAGATGTAGGGAATCTGTAGTGTAGGCGGCATAAAATAGGAAGGCTGAAATCGTGCCATGGTCGATCGACTGACCAACATGGTCGATCAACCGGCTCACGTGAGAATACCTTCAACTTAATTAATTTAATTGTTATATTTGACGAATCGAGTGCACGCGACTAGTTGAATGCTTAGGAATTGACCGACTCGATAAGATTGAAAGATAGGGGAGGGAAATAGACTACTTAATTGAGACAACTAAATTAATAAGATCGAGAGATAAGTTAATTTAGGCATTTAAATAACTTTTCAGGACGAGAGTCAGCATTAGTGATATTAGGGACCCGTAGCTAGATCGAAAGATGCTACCTGTTAAGAATAGACCGAGAGGACTTCTTATTTTTCCCGTCTCACGTGATTATCTCAGACTTAGCTAGGATAATGCCGCTGAAACTACAGTGAACCGACCATCTTAGTACCCTTTTTATATTTGTTTTCATCCAGTTTCTTTTATCACTCATTTATTTACTTTAGTTATAGAACAATTCAAAACAAACCCCCACACATTTGTTACTTTAAGACTAAACTCGGACAACTATTACTTGCATCGCCTCTCTGTGGTTCGACCCTGACTGCCACTAGCTATGGTAGTAGTTTGGACTTATAAATTTATCTTTGGTACTCTACGACGGTATCATTACTCATGACAAAATCATCCTAGTTAATCGAGTTTTACGGTATTTGATTCATGGTGGAAGGTACTATCCGAAATCTTGGTTGGTTAATGTTCCCGCTCTTAAATTCTTTGTTGATTTTCAAGGGTGGAGTCACATTAGTCAGTTTTCGGGTCCTATTTATCCAGTTGAGGTGGTTCAATTCTTTGCTAGTGTATCAATTAAGAAAGGAGTCTTGCATGCGATTGTTAATGGGGTTGATGTGACGGTCTCTGTTTCGGATTTTTGCTCTGCTTTTTCGGTCCCCGATGACGGAATTGAAGTAAATCCGAGTCTTGAATGGTCTAATGTGGTGAGCGAAAAAGAGTTGTTAATTAAAAGGTATTTTGAGGAGGTTGGGACGGATTGAGGTAATATTGTGGTTCGTCCTCTCTCGGCAAAAATCAAGTTCCTCTTGAACTTTTTGTGGAACACAGTTGTGCCGAGGAGAGGAGGTCGTGATAAGGTGTCGAGTTATGAAGCTATCATGGTCTATTCTTGGTTGGAGGGACAGAAAGTGAATTTGGTTAGTGTCGTGTTGCACCGTATAATCCAAACAAGTATCACGGTAACAAAAGAGAAGTTGAGCACCATAATCGACTTACCATATGGGATGTGGGTGTCTCAGTTGTTGGAGATAAAACGAGTGGTGGGACAAGATAATTACGGTGTTAGTGCACGAGATTGTATGTGTGATAGGTTGATCAAGCTTATGGGTCTTGTTGTTGATGGACCCGAGTTATTTCTTGTTAAGGATGTTGAGAAAACCCCGGGTGATTCGGGTTTGGGAGCTATGGAGGCAAAATTGGAAGGTTTTATGAATGGCTTAATGGAGAAGTTTGAGGAGCATTCAAAAAATTTGGCTACGGTATTGTCTCAGGTTGGACCGTCTCGGTCTTTAGATTCGGGTTTGGATGCTTCTCGGGTTTATTCTTGGATGGAGGCAGTGGATAAGAGATTAGCGGGTTTTAAAAGGGAACTGAAGGCAATTCGTGGGGAAGTGTTCCCACACGGTGATCGTCTTACTTTCCTTACAAGTCAAGGTGGAGCGTTGGTCATGCACGGGAAAGCTATGGCAAGTGATCAATCGCTTACATTGGAGGCCACGAAAGCTCTCTCCCTGAAAGTGCTTAACTTTGAAAGGAGTATTCAGACTCTTTCTCAGCTTATGCGGAGTTCTTTCGATCGTCTTGATGCTTTAGAGCATCGTACTTGGCCCGACTATGTGAACCTGTACCGTACCCGCAACATTTGATCTCTCTCTGGCTTACCATATCTAGCCCTTACCTTATTTAGCTTTCTTTTTATTTTCTATTGGTGTGTTCAAACTTCTCATTCGGCCCATTTTGGCCATGCACTTGTGGTTATGGCCCAAGTGTTTCTTTAAACATGCATGTTATTCGGCCCATCGGCTTTATGCGTGTTTTCTTAAGTTTGTTTAATAATTAAACTTCTCGATGCTTTTAGTTATGTTTAATAATATTAATTTCTATGACGTTTTATCTCTTGTCTCGTCTTATATTATTCTAGTCATTTTTGATTTGTTCTTAGCTTTTCGATGATGTCAAGAGGGGGAAAGAACGTCTATAGTAAGCATCTACCTAAGCTTGCTCCTTGTCAAGACCAATTGTCTCTTAAAGTCCTTAAAGTTTCGGTTTTTGAAAAATCGTTTTGATCTTGCGTTGATCTTTATTATTAAGCTGACGGTATTATATTGAGGGGGAACTACATACTTAGTCACAATTTTAGAAGGCTTGCCATCATCAAAAAGGGGGAATTTGTTGAATCATATAGCTTATATGTTTATGTTTTGATGATGTCAAGGTGTTTTATATTTTATATACTTGTTGCGTGTAATCGTTTGTCAAAGTGTTTTAGAATCAACTTATTACAAACGAGCAACAAAGAAGATTGTGACAATTGCATGAAAAGTTCCAGCCTTCATTCAAAGATCAAACGGTTTAAAGATTCATTCAAGAATTATGTGAAGACAAAGTCCGTCTAAAGATTAATCAACCTTGGATAATGACGTAGCCTATACTCGAAGATCTCCTTGAAGATTAGAATAGTATAGGTGATTATCTTGTATCGGTAATCAAGAACGAGTTTCTTGATTTGGTAAAGTTATAGCTTTGCAGATATAACATTACTAGTAAAAGAGCTCAATGTTATAGCTCTCCTAATATAACATTGAGATGCTGAGTTTTATACACGACTTTTATTGTTTCGAAAATTATTTTGAAAATTGTTTAAAGTTTATTTTAAATGTTTTAATAAAAGTATTTATATAATAAAGTCCGGTTTAGTGCGGAGTTTGGTTTTATGTTGGACGTTGACTAGTAGCTATTTTGGACCAACTTATGAGTTGGACCATGCTACTAAATAGGGTTTCAACATAACCACTCTTAAAACCTAAATTCTAACCCATATGTTAAGACTAGGGTTTGCACGAGTCACGAGGCATATGAGCCGTGACATCTCGTGTTACCTAGGGTATGTTTGGTAAAGATTTTATTCTATATTAAAATCTTTACATATCTTATATATCCTACTTAATATATTTGTTTATGATAAAAGATATTCTTGTTTTAGGAAATCTTATCAAAATCTTGGAATTTATAGTAAAGATAATATTTGAATAGATTATATTCTATCTCTCGGAATATTCTTTATTATCTTTTAAGGCTTTTAGGAAAGAGATAATAAGAAAATATGATTTGTTTACATATCTTATTATTTCGGCTATTAGGGTTTGTGCAAAAACCGTGTGGCCTACTCTTTTATTTCCTATAAATACTTGCCTATTTACAACATCTAAAATAGAGACCTTAAGCATAAAAATTGATTTTTATTTTACAAAGCAAACCGTGTGTTTTCAAACAGAAAAACCGATTTTTTATTTTGAAAGGTCGTGTGTTTTAAAAGCTCGCATACTTGTTCTTATTTTATCGTTATAAGATAATAGTGCTTAGTTGATTTCTTACTTGTTCATTAACGTGAACCATTGTTAGAATCATTAGTGCTTTCTTATTAGCGTAAGTTAGTCACTCGAGTATTTAACGGTACTCATTGAGTTACAGCTAGAGTTAGTTGTACGAGTTGGGTTAGTAAATTTGTAATCCGTAGAAAGGTACTAAATTTATTAATCGAGAATAGTGGACGTAGGTTTCGACTTGTGAAACTGAACCACTTCAAAAACCGTGTGTCTCTTCGTTCTTTCGTTTGTTTCGTTTATTCTGTTTACTTTCATTAGTTGATTAGTTAAAGTTTAATCAATAAACTTTAAATAATCAATTACATACGCATAATCGAAAAAGCTTTAAAAAGTTTTAAATCCTCAGTTCACCCCCCCCCCCCCTCTTGAGTATTTTGGATCAATAGACTCTTCAACATCCTTGATTTTGTTGCTTGTTTTACCTTTCATTGCTATTTATTGGTTTCATTAGTTTAGAATCATCAACTCAAATCAATTGTGACAAACCTAGTGCAACTACAATTAGATTGAACAATTCGAATACCCCCGTCTTTTGGGTTCGACTCCGACTTACTTGCTATGCTATTAGTTGGATATAAATGTGTTTGACGGCGGACAACGACCCTCCCATCAAAATGGCGTTGTTGCTGGGGACGGTGTTGTGTATTTGAATCGTTCTTTTGTCTAGTTTTAGTTCTGCTTCTTCTGGAGGGATCTTGGTTCCTTGAGAATTTTATTTCTTGTACTTGCTTTATTTCATATGTTCAACATGTCTACTTTCACTTTTTGGCAATTTGAAAAAGAGTCATTTGATAAGTATATTGCAAGATTTAAAGATTATATGACTTATGCTTGGCATCATGGTTTTACTCTTTCAAATTGTGAAGCATGTTGTATTGTTTGTGATGGCATGAACCTTGAAACCCACAACTTATCATTTCACTTGAGTGGTGGTAGAATATGTGAGATGAGTTGTGAGGAATTTTGGGAATTTGTTGAGTTCATGGCCACTGATTGTCTTAAACAAATTGTGCATGACATATTTGAAAGTGCCAAGGAAGGTATATTGGAAGCGATAAAAACCACATTTCAAAAATTCATTAAGGAAAACTTCAATGAAAATGAGATTTGTGAGAATGAGACACCTTCCTATAACCTTGAGCCTACCTACTATGTGAAGAAATTTGCCCCTCCTTGGGAAGATGGAGTGATAGATGAAGAGAGTGATGATGAGGAGGAGTACATTTTTTATTGTGAAACCAATGCTTGGACCCCGTTATCTTACTCTTCTTGTGTAACAATGAACCCAACTTCCATGAAATTTTATGTTAATGGGCAAGTTAAGAGTGAGATGGATGTGAGCTTGAGTAAAAACTCACCCCTTGAGGATGACATGTTGAAGGGAGACAAATGTGTTGAGCTTGGTGAAGCTTTGTTTGAGCCTTGTTACGACAACCTCTTTGATAATGGTCCTCATTGGGATGAGGAATATGATAACATTTGGGAACCCCAAATAGACACCATTGAAGTCACCTTGGATGAAAGTGAGAGTACTTGCCTTGAATGTGGTGATTTTGACTATTTGGAGGACAAGTTGAGTGAAGTATTAAGCAACTACTCGTTTCATGTCCCTTCCATCCATCATATCTCCTATAATTTTTGTCATAATGTTCTTCACATGCTTGTTCGGTCTATTGCTTGGGCATTATTTAACTGCATAATCTTGTGTTGTTATTCATGTCTATTTATGTCCCACTCCCAAGAATTTGGCCGACTTCTACGAGCTTTGAGTGCTAGTGATATTTTTGTATGAAATTATTAATTGACAATCTTTGGTTTATTGGAGTTCCCCATTAACCACTAACTTGTATATAAGCATTTAGTGTCATTTTGCATACATTCATTTAATTATTGCATGAGAGATAAAAGGGAGGGATCTCATATTTTAATTGAGCATTTTGAAGGAAAATGATGAAAATGAGAAGATAGAAAATGCAATTTGATTGAGATCGTAATTGTAAGACTCCCTTCTTTCCCTATCTCTCATGTATAGTTGCATTGCATTACATTTTAGATTAGATTACATTCTAGTTTACATCTCATTGCACTTGCATTTAGCCATATATTTACATATACCTTGCATTTACGTAGTTACCTCATGGTTAAACCCCTTTCTTCCTACATTAGCAATAGTGTTTAAATTTGGTTTCGGGAGGTTCAACCATGAAGTAACATATATCATAGTTAATCAGATAGAGTAGACTAGCATTTGTAAAATATCTCATATCACTTTTGCATTAGTTAGTTTATATAGTATAGTTTGCATTATAATATATCTCACATGTCTCATATAGTTAATTCATGTAGCTAAACTTGCATTCATGCATAGTCAGTAATGACCAAACCCATTCCTTTCTACACTAGAAATACTGCTTAAATCGATTTGGGGAGGTTTGATCATAGGTGACCTAAGCTAATTTAAATTAGCTTCCAATTTAATAGAAAACATGCATCATCTAGTGTAGTTTAGATTGCATTCATTTGTGAAATTTGTTATATAGAATTGCATTTACTTAGAGCATGTATTCATTCATATCATTGCATTTGCATTTATATTTCAATTTCCATAAATCCAAAAATCCAAAAATCCAAAAACATGTATTTTCATTTTATTCCTACTTCTACATGAACATTGAGGACAATGTCCAAAATAAAGTGGGGGATGAGAATTTATATTCCAAAAACTTATAAAAATTTGAAAAATCTTGAAAAATCTCAAAAATATGCTTTTAATTTCATAAAAACAAAATCCCTAAAAATTAAAAAATTTCAAAAACCAAAAACATGTTCTTTCATTTAGTAGTGTAGAATTGTATATACTTGTATGTATTATTCTCTTCTCATATAGGTACGCCACTCCATTTGAAACATATCCTAAGGGAATAAGAAGGCCGTATGGTATAATTGTTCTAATCCTTTCTCCCTTCCATTTCTTTTTACTTATAAGGAGGATGGGCTATATGTGTGGTGTGGAACGATGTCGTCACTCATCCAATCAAACACATTTATAATACTCAACATACAACTAGTTAGCGGTAAGTCGAGGTCGATCCATGGGACGGTGTGCTTTGGGTTCTAAGTCTATCTATCTCAATTTATGCTAGTGTCACATTTGGTTGGGTTTGTAGTTGTGTCTATACTAATGCAAGCAATAAGGTAAAACAAGCAATAAAGGAAAGATGTAAACAAATGATTAAAAGTGCTAGGATATCATGGGGTCATAGGGGGTTCATGATGTCGATCATACAAACATGTTTACAAAGTTGCAAGCAATTAATGTTGTAAAGGAACCGAGTTGGGTTATATCTTACGGTTCTTAGGAAGAGTTGGGTCCCGGAGCCGAATCGATTAGATTGTACAACACCTACAAGTCGACTTACTTTCCTCCTAATCAACTTCTATGCATGGTCTAACAAGACTCGAGTTGGTTTATATCTTACGAGTCAAGTTGAGTAGATAAGAGATGGTAAAAATGCAAGGATTCATAGGCTTAGCATTTCATCAAACATAACATGTGCATAAAGTTGACATCACAACAAGCAAGCAATTTAATCATGTGAACATATTAGATTAAGCATGAATCAATCCCATGTTGGTTTCCCCTAATTACCCATTAATCCTAGCTTTTAACTACTCACTCATTATCATGGGAAACATGTCATTAATGGTGTCAATCATCACAACAAGTATAAACATGATAATAGAATGAAGAAATGAACAATAAAGATTAAAGAGTAAAGGAATTATACCAACTTAAGATGATCCAAATAATAATGCAAAGAATAATAGAAGAACTTGATGATTGATGGAAGGTTGTCAATCTCCCAATAATAACCCAATAATCTTCAATTACCCAATAATAAACTTGAATAATAAACTTGAACAATAATTAAGGAGAGATTAATGTGTAATTTATGGAAAGATTAAATGATAATTTATTCTAATCTACTCCTAATCTAATCTAAGAGAATTTCCTCCTAACCACCACACTGATTAATTACAAAGATGGGGTATTTATAGTGGAAATTAGGTGGATGCAATTAGGGTTAACTAAGGGCTAAACTAGTAATTACACTTTTGGTATTTGAGCAAGGAGAAGCCGGTATTTTCTGAGAGAAGGGCTTCTCTTTTCGTAGCTTGAAGAAGACAACCGTGCTGTGAGGGAATCCGTGCGTATTGGAGTCGGGACGGGCGGATTGTAGCAAGGGAATCCGAGCGGATTTGGGACAATCCGGTCGGATTCTGGCGGGGCAATCCGAGCGGATTCAAAGCAAGACGCTCGGATTGTGTAGTGTGGAGACGGGCGGATTGGAGACAATCCGCTCGGATTGTTCTTCAGCAACGATTCTGCTTCTTTTCTCCCCTTTTGCTCATTCCTATTTTATTCTTGCGGGATTGGTCTTTAGTCTTTGCTTCCTCTTCATACTAGTCCATCTAGTGTCGTCAAGTAGCTTCCAAATATGCATGAAAGACGGGGATTTCCGCCTCATTTATCTCCTTTTCTACAAAACATATGAATTTCGATAGAAGAGCAAATAGGAAGGTTTTGACGGATAAAATGGCCATAGAATGTTATAATAGTATGCAAAATAGGCTCAATTAGGGGACTAAATGTGCGCAAATAATGTTCACATCAAATATCCCCAAACCGAACCTTTACTCGTCCCGAGTAAAGAGGTGACTAAAACTAGACCTTTATTTAAACTAACCTAATAATATAGCCGATATGAGACAATTAGCGGGTCTCACTCCGCCCCTTCAACTCACAACAAGACAACCATGAGGTAGGATGCCTTCTTGCAAGGCAAGGTAGGGCTTGCCAAAATGGCGACACATCCAAACATTAAAGCACATGAAATCAAGTAATGGATGCATCTACAAAAGAATAGCCACTTTCCTCATCTAAGTGGCGGAAATTATCTACAAGGGAATCAATTCAAGGGTACACAATACTTCATAGATGCAATTTGTTCAAACTACTAAGCCTAGAAGGATACCAATAAATCACCTCCAAGTTGTGTCAAGTTAGGATACCTTTGTCCTCAATCGTTAAATGCTTTTGTCAAGAATAGACTCCCTATGGTGTTAGAAACACTGGAGGATCGCGGAATTCCCCCTCTTGCCTAGACAAGAAGAAGGGTCGTCCCCTCTCTACCATGCACAAAAATGGATACAATGGATAAAGGGATCGATAGATTTTTGAGTTTCATTTTGGGAGTTTGCTTTTGTTTTTGTTTTTCCCCCCAAATTCATGTGGCATATAACATTTTGAGAACACTTTCTTGCCATTTCTTTTTGATTTTTGGCATTTCAACACTTGACAACTTTTTGCATTTCTTTTTGAATATTTTCAAAGTCACCCCAATTAGTAACGAGGGTGCCTTGTATTTGAAGCTTTAGGAGTTCTATTTTTGCTCCTCTTTTCTTTTGATGCATTTTTGCAAACTTTCTTTCATTTTTCATTTCATTGAACTCAAATTGATTTCTTTTTGTGCCCATTCCCTTTTGTTGACAAAATGTATGGTAGAACATGGATGAATGATGGATGCATGGTTTCAAGGGTCACCTTGGAATAAACGGTAGCCAAGGAGTTATCACACCACAAGGTACTCTTGACTAGGCCTTAATCCATGGGTCAAAGGATACTAGCATGACACATCCTAGGGTGTTTTACAAGTATTCTAACAAGCAAAGTCTTAAGAAGAAAAAGCATCTACTAGGGCCTATATACACTTGTCAAGCTTCCAAAGTAGACGGTTTCGCAAAAAAATTTCTATCATGCAACTACATGCCATGATGCAACTAGCATATAAACATCCCAATACATATGATTCTACCAACTAATATGTCATATAAACTAAATGCAAGTCCTAAGTTCACATTGTTATACCGCATCAATCAAAATAAAGCCACATAGTCATTAACATAAAGAGGAAAAAGGAGATTGGAAAGATCATACCATGCGGTCTTCATGATCCTCAAGTCTCGGATGTGGCGTAGTCGATCAATGTGAACAAGGATAAAACAAACAAAATATATACAACTATATATACATGACTACACTATAAAGGAAATGAACATGTTTTTGGATTTTTCAATTTTTCAAATTTTTATGGGTTTTGTTTTTATGAAATTAAAAGACATATTTTTGTGATTTTTCGAAATTTTTCAATTTTTATCATTTTTTGGAATATAAATTCCCATCCCCCACTTTATTTTGGACATTGTCCTCAATGTACATGTAGGAGTAGGAATAAAAAAGAAAGTACATGTTTTTTGGATTTTTGGAGTTTTTGAAATAAAGTACAAATGCAATGATATGGTATGAATGAATGCATGCTCTAACTAAATGCAATTCTATATGACATATATAACAAATGAATGCAATCTAAACTATACTATATGATGCATGATTTCTAGTAAACTATGGTCACTTATGATCAAACCTCCCCAAACCGATTTAAACACTATTTCTAGTGTAGAAATGAATAGGTTTGGCCATTAGTAACTATGCATGAATTCTAATCTATATGCAACTATCTACATGAATTATATTACAATGCAACTATACTATGAACTAACTAATGTAAATGCAATATGAAATATAATACAAATGCATGCAAAAGCAACACTAAATGCAATGTATATACAAAAGAGAGAGGGAGAGATGGGTATCATACAAATGGAAGTGGTGAATTAGGCCTCTTTCACTCGTCATCCTCATTTTGATCATAGCCATAACCATGAGAACTTCCGGCTTGATTATATCCGGGTGCTTGGCCCCAATATCCTCCTTGGTCAAATCCTCCTCCTTGACCCGAGTACCCTCCGCCTTGGCTAGAATGCCCTCCGTCTCCTCGACCCCAAGCTTGGTCCCCATAATTTGGGAACAAGAGCTCCGGTTGTGCCCAAGAGGGCTTAGGACCATCGGGGTCAATATACCCTTGTTGAGCCATGTTATATTTCTGCACGACTAGACATAGTTGTGCAAAGGCAGAATCTTTCAAGGAGCCGATGATCCTTTGTGACAATGATTATACCATTTTCCTGTTCCCGAACCACCCCTCGGTAATAATCCCTTTCCTTTACCTCTGGCTCCCTCCCTATAAGGAACCACTTCGACCAGCCCTTGCACACCATTGCCATGTTTTTCTTTTCCTCCCTCCCAAGTCGCTCAAACAAAATTCGGAGCAAAGGCCGAGTAGTAAGGAAATAATGTAAAGGACTCTTTGGGAGATGGTACATCCATCTCCACAGGAATGTCATCTCCATCAAACCAGTTTGAAGAAAACTGGCTTACTTTCCATTCCCTATAATGGTCCATGAAATTTTGTTTGTGAGCATCATTCTTGTAGGCAACTATCGTGCATTTTGAGTAGTCCATTGTTTTTTTTTAAAGAAAATTAAATACTTTTCTGAAGAGATTAAAAGTTTTGGTTATTGGAAAAGGTTTTAGAAATGAAGGTAAGATGGAAAAGTAATTGTGTACTCCTTGGTTTATATAGTGGATTAATTCAGTATAAGAGATTAAATTCGGTGAACAGTTGTGTCTTTTCAACTGCCACAAACATAATCATGGTAATTAATAAATTGGGTGAAGTTATCTATGTTAGTTAAATCTCTTGCATAAAACAGTATATGCACACTATAAAAATACGTAATGGACATTTGAATTAAACTGAAAGCACATTTATTTTCCAAATAATGTTCCATGTTCTTTTTTAAATAATTTAATGTACCTTTAAATATAATATAATGTAGATTTTCCAAACAGTGCTTAATGATATTTTAGTTGCACCTAATTATCAGAAAATGCAAATTATGAATATAGATAGTGGACAATTTATTTGATGGAACATGTTTTTTTATAATTAATATAATGTACATTTAGAATTAATATTCAAATTAATGTGAATAGTTGTGTCTTTTCACCACTTAAGCAAGTTACAAACCGTCATTTGACATATTGAACAATTGCAAGACCACTTGCAAAAGGTAATAATTACTTGCACATCCTTATTATATATAATGCACATTTCACTAAGACTGATTGGACATTTCCTTATGAAACGTGTACAAAGACAACACAACACATTATTTTTACATGCAAAATTACTTTTCAGTTACTTCAAATTGAACACTTTTCCTTTCTCATTATTTTTAGTACATTTTTTCTCACCACAAAGTACATTTGCATTTATCATCCTCCTAAAATCAAACAAACAAACTATAAACCCTAATTTAACACTTTTCATTATAAAATTAATGTTTTTGTGATTCTGTACATTAAATCTAGTTAACTAAATTTAATCAAATCCGAAATTAAGTTGAATTTAATCAAATTCAACTTTAACATCATCATAAAATCAATTCAACAACGATTCAGAAAGGAATTAAATAACATTGAATGAACATACCTCAATA
This sequence comes from Silene latifolia, assembly GCF_048544455.1. Taxonomy (NCBI): domain Eukaryota; kingdom Viridiplantae; phylum Streptophyta; class Magnoliopsida; order Caryophyllales; family Caryophyllaceae; genus Silene; species Silene latifolia. The sequence goes on along the minus strand of NC_133537.1, from coordinate 71,092,668 downwards.
TTGACTGTAGAAAACAATAATTCCAGATGAATGATGAAATCAATTCCGATTTTCCTTACAAAGTTTTGATCTTGAAATAACTGAATAGGCCGATGAATGCAAAAGTTTGAACAAATTGACTCGATTTGCGCTTGAACACAACAATTGATGATGAATAAACGATTTTAGATCACTAAATTTGATATCGAAAGACAAAAATTTACAAATTAAGGTAGGATTAATGATGAAATCGATTGATTTTGTTTCGTGTGGTTTGATTTTTATTACGTAGGCTTGATATTACCGACATGTACAATCTTATTTTTGTATTGCGTGAAATTATAAGAGAAGCGCGCGTCTAATCTCGATCGTCGTCTCTTATTTGATGGACGGTTGAGAGTCAAGCTCTCTTAAGTTCTCACGATAAGCCCCGTTCTCACCTGAACTCTACCCTAATAATAATAATAATAATAATAATAATAATAATAATAATAATAATAATAATAATAATAATAATAATAATAATAATAATAATAATAATAATAATAATAATAATAATAATAATAATAATAATAATAATAATAATAATAATAATAATAATAATAATAATAATAATAATAATAATAATAATAATAATAATAATAATAATAATAATAATAATAATAATAATAATAATAATAATAATAATAATAATAATAATAATAATAATAATAATAATAATAATAATAATAATAATAATAATAATAATAATAATAATAATAATAATAATCCACTATTTCTAATTACAAAATCATCGACTTAAACATCGACACACACAGCCAAGTAAAAGGAGTGCGACGGGGCCCCAGCCGGGCCACCGGCCGCCAGGGACATGGCCGGCTGGGAGGTTGCTGCTTCAATGTGTCGATTTTCACGTGTTGGGTGCCCAGCCGGTGGCCAAGCGGCCGGTGCCCCGGCTGGGAAGTCGTTTGCTGCATTCCGAGTTGAAGAGTGAAGGGGAGGTGCTGGGAGCCGGTTCGCCGGCCGCCGGGGTCATGACCGGCGGGGAGACTTCTGGAAAATGGAGGGAGTTGTGGAGAGTGTGTAATACTACGGTTTTATGAGTCTCTGGGTACTCTATCGAGTGGGCCTTACTCTGTCGAGTAAGGGTGTTTTACGATTTAAAATAGTTTCTGACCTGTTGGGTACTCGATCGAGTAGCCTTGGTACTCGATCGAGTAGGCGGCACTCGATCGAGTACGTCAGTTACTCGATCGAGTAGTCCGGTTTACGGGTAATGTTTTGTCGGGTTTTGTTAATAATGCGAATTAATATATAAACACTTCCGTCACTTTCATAATACGCTTTTACAAACCTAATCACTTTCAAAAGAGATTTCAATCTACGTACTTCGCATTCGTCGCATTATTAACAAATCCCGGAGCTTGGAAGGTCGGAACTCATCTTTCTTTACATATTTGTGATCCTTGCGTCGAGGGTAAGATCTACGCACCGAATTTATTATATTTTATTAAGTTTCGTTAAACCCTAATTTTGGGAATTAGGGAGTTGTGTTAGTTTTATGTGGTTAGTGATTTATGTGATGTTATGTTAGGAGGAGGATTCGTAGTGGAGGCTTTTTGATAAAAGCTGTTGAGATCGTCTGACTGTGTTGCTTTCCAGGTAGGGTTTCCCTACTCAGTATTAGTCCCATAATGTGTTGGTGGTGATTTGTGTTTGTTGATTGTTATCATACGAGTATTGTGACGGTTGTTGGTGTTGATTGGTGTTTAGTAGTTATGATTGTTTGTATCTGTCTGTGTTCTTCGAGGCGCGTCCCTGGCTGAGTGGAGTCACTCGCGGGAGTGGCTTCACGCCCATTATTCGCCTTCTGTGGAACCTGCCACATAAGGGATGTGCACATTAATGGATTTGGGTTTATCGCTCGACGGAGATGAGCGGGGATTAGGTGGGAATGGCTGCGGTCCCCTACTGGCGGCGTGGAGTGACCTGTTGCGATGGGCACTCTGGCAGGGCTACACACTTTAGTGTTTAGTCAGTATTGTGGAGTTGGTGATGGAGTTCGGACTATATCTGTGACGATTGAGATGTGTTGTTTGTTGTGTTGTTGTATTATATAAATTGTGTGATTAGTACTGACCCCGTTTATTGTTTTAAAAACTGTGGTGATCCATTCGGGGGTGGTGAGCAGTTATTGAGCAGGTATGAGATGACGCGTATGGGATAGCTGGGTTGAGTCATCACGTGGCAGTTAGAAGTCAGACGATGTTTTATAGCTTTGATAGTTTTATCAGTAGATCGTCTGAGAACCTTGTATTTCAGTTTGATAGTTTTGGTTTGAGACATGTAATCACTTAAATTATATTTACTTTTAAAGTACGTTTATTTATTGTCTTATGATTATCATTGCCTCGGGTAACCGAGATGGTAGCACTTCCATGCCTTAAGTGGTCCTGGTAAGGCACTTGGAGTATGGGGGTGTTACAAAATGGTATCAGAGCGACGATCCTGAAACCTGTAACCAATGAATCCAATGAACATAGGGAGTCAGATAAAAAGAACCCGGGATAGAAATTGTAGGAGCTAATGCAAAGACTTGGGAGACGTCCTAAAGTCGCGAACGCGCCCTACAATTTTGAACCGGTCACCATGGGATATGTGTCGGGATCGTTATGTTCTTATTGTGTGCTTTGTGTATCTATGTAGTAGTATGTTGTATGAATTGATGGATGCATGCATGTGGAGGATGGGAGATCTGAATTGAAAGATGATGATGACGTGAATTGTATGTTGGTTGATTGTAAAGCATGAAAGTATAATGATTGATACATGTAATTTGGCTTGTTATAATTATGTAAGGAAAAGTGTTTTGTTTATTTATATATATATATATATATATATATATATATATATATATATATATATATATATATATATATATAAAGCGATGCGTAAGTATATATGTTGTTGTTGTTGTCATTTTGAGTAAGGGTCCAGAAAGTTGGGAGTGTGAATTGAACATGTGTTGGGTGAATATGTTGTACGAATATGGTGGATAAATATGTGGCATGATGGATGAATTAGTGGAAAAAGATGAATAATCGTTGCATGATAATATGATTTTTGATTCAGCATGTTATATAATGGAAGTTATTTTATAATGTTGTTATGCTAGTAACATGTGAGTAGGGGATTTGATGTCATGTATTTGCGATTTTGTTTACGAAAAGTGATAGAATAAAAGCATGTGGGTAAGTCATGATTGGCAAGTTAAATAAATTATGTGCATGATGAATGTTGTTGCTTTGATTTCGAAAATAGTAACATGTGATTGGGACTAATGGTTTTATGAGTATTGGGTTGTTTTTGTTTACCTTGTTGTCGTTTAAGTTGTTTGGAAGTAAAATCAAGTAATTGTGTTTTTTGATTATAAAGAGGTTGTCTTTAAACTGTTATAACTTGAGATGTATAAATGATTTTGATGTGATTCTAATTGGAGGTGATAGCTTGTTCTTTTACGATTCTAACGATAGGTCACACGCCCAAAACGACCAAGAAATGAGTGAATTATGACCGTTTTACGAAAACTGGATAGTGCTGAGAAATGCATAGGGTACTCGATCGAGTGGCCCTTACTCGATCGAGTGCACCTTGGTACTCGATCGAGTACCCCTTACTCGATCGAGTAGCCCTGGTAATTTTTATATACGTGTCTCTGACTTTCACCTACTCGATCGAGTAAGTGATCGAGTGGCCTGTACTCGATCTAGTGACCCCTGTTTTGGGTCATATGCTTATCTTTTGACTTCGTTGCATATTATGTTTAATTCAAAGGTGTTATTTTGCTTCTTTATGTATTGTTTTATATGTATGTTGATCCTGATGCGTAAGTTACCCAATCTTATGATGTAAGGAATGGCACTTGTGGTGAGTATGAGTTCGGTGGGAGGACATGAGTTATATGTGGTTGTGATAGATAGTGGAAAAAGAAAAGGAAGATCGTTATGACTTAATTGAGATATAGAGCATGTTTTCTAAGATGAGATGAGTGATATGATTGTGTGTTGAGTAACGTAAAAGCAAGTGAATATGGGCAAGGGATGATGTGAGTCTAAGGAACGTGAGAATAAAAAGATTGAAAGTAAGGATGTGGATAGTGGCAGCTTGAGATGTGTAAAGAATTATGGAGGGATATGGTTAGAAGTCGTGTGGGTTAAGGATATATGTAGTGAAAGTTCGTTTTAAAGGGGTTGAGAAGAGTGGTATACAGTGAACTTTATGGAGACATGTCGCGAGGTAGATTTGTACACAGTTAGTGAGTTTGGGAGATTTGGTTTATTAAGAGATGAAACTACTGTGTGATTTCCTTGGGCAATTAACGGTATGAAATGAATTCTGATTTCTAGAGAGGTACAAAGGAGATGCAATTGTTTGAACAGTGAACATTGATTTTATGGATAGATTAGTGGCAAGTGTGAGTGATAGCATAATAAGAGAAGATCCATGGTAAGAAAGAGTGAGATGATATCGATATAAAATAATGGGATTTGAGTTTTGGAGCGATGAGAAGGTAATTGGAGCACTAAAGAGTTAGGTAGAAGTAATAAGGAGTTGAGCTATTAAATGGTATTGTTGAGTATAAAGAGAAAACAAGGATAAAAGTAAGCTGAGAAAAATGTTCACCGGAGTTATGTGACATAAAAGTAAGGAATCGTCGAGATGTATGATACTATCAAGAGTAAGTAAGTTAATGGTTATACAGAAGTTTCAGGACAACATGATTAATCATGGGTTTCGAGGAATTAAGGGAGTATGAAGTTGGTGGAGTATTTGCACGATACGAGATTTTCGGTGGAGAGTTAGATGATGATACAATTAAGGATAGTATTGGGAAGAATGTTGAGGTAATTTTGTTCATGGATTCGATGTTCGTTGTTTGGGATATTAACCAAAGATAGGAAAGAAATCGTGATGTTTAGAGATGAGTGTAAGAGGTTTGATGTCCGAACAGTGGTAGTGTTATGGTTTGTGACTAGTGGTTAAGGGTGATGGTATATTAGAAAGGTAGCAATTTTAAAGAGGTTGATTTTGTAGAGACCAGATAGATATGTATGGTTGTGAGAGAGTATAAGATGTGGTTATATGAGGCGGTTGTTAGTAGTTGAGTATTAATGGTATGGTTACAATTGGCAGGGGGTGATGGATATGCGAATGGGAGAATATGTTATAAAGGGTATACGAGTTAAGCTCGGGTGAGAGGTAACTTTTATCAGGTGGCAACTTACGTGATCAGGATTGACTAGGTAGATGTGATTACGCGTCTATGATATGTGTAAATGTTTGTGTGAGGTTCTGACCTCACAAGAAGTGGTATGGTGTGATAATTATAAAGTTGTTATATGATGGTTTTGTAATTTATGTTGGGTACGGTATACTAATGGAATGAGGTTCAAAATGTAATAATTTGATTGATCTGGCATGGATAGTTAAAATTGTATGTGTATTGATGATACATGTTTATTCCGTGAAATGGTAAGGATGATGTTCATGAGATTCTTGTCAGTTTATTCCGTATAATATGTTGTGTTATAATCTAGTAAAACGGTTTTGAGTGAGTTTTCTTGTTCGAAATGTCATACTGAGTTAGTGTTTATGGGAATTATATGTGATTGTGATGTTTATCGATGTGGTTGTTGTGCCTCGAGTCGTGATCCGGGCATGGTACTTCATGTTGTGATGTGGGTATTTTCGCACTGCGGTGCGGCTGTTGGTGGCGGTGTTGCGATGCCGTCATCGGTTGTGGTGGAGTAGGCGGGATGATTATGATTCGAGTTTCGAAAGTACATACCAGTTATACATAGATTGTTGCTTTGTTTGATGTTGCTCCCTGCAAGTTTCAGTTTGTGCAGATAGACAGTTGTCTTGTTTATTGATGTTTTCTTTACCAGGTTAAGTTTGGGAATGAGGGTAGAGTATGATATGAAATAGAGTTGTATATGTTTTCGTTGTTGTCATGGTATAGTGATATTCTGTGATGGGACACGGTTGTGAGAGGTTATTCTGATAATATTGATCTTGTTCTAGATAAGGCTTTAGTGGACATGGTAATGGCAAGTGATTCGTAAAACATGTGTGATAATGACCTGAAAGATGCAGGTAGTTCATAATCCTTTGTTGAGACAGTGAGTGTAGGGTGTTGGGGGAATTAGTGTCATGTTAAGTTATGTATGAGTTTTGCGGTAATGAAGGAAAGAACTTGAGGATCTAGTGTGAGTGTACGTAACGAGTGTGGATCGTGAGTTATGCTTTTGGGAGATAGGTGCTTTACATAGAGAGGTATGTTGTTTTGCAGTAATAATGGAGAGTTAGTATGGTGATTTTGCTACGAGTTTTATGGTATAGGTTAGGTGGTGTGCCGAATGAGTTGAGGTATGAGAAATGTTTAAGTAAGAGAGCCTTGGATATATGCATGGCGAGTGTTTAGATTATAGGTGGTTATCTTTGACATGCGGTGGTGATGAGGATAATGAGACGATATAGCTAGGATCTAGTATTAGTGAGTTACGAGGACGTAACATTTATCTTAAGAGGAGTAGGATGCGATAAAAGAGATTTTGATGGTTGTACATATGGTAGTATATTTGGAAGTAGAGTGTTGGTGTAGCATAAAGGACGGATATTTGTTTTGATTGATTTTATTAAAGGTCATGACAGTTGGATGATGATGTTATGAGTGTGAGTAAACTTCGAGGACGAAGTTCCTTTTAAGGGTGGTAGAATGTAACATTCCGTTTGATGTTATGAGTATCTTGATATTGGATTATCTAGTGGATGATATGTTACGGAGCTAGCAGCGTTTGTGTTGGTAGTGTATAGAGTTAGTGTTGAGAGAGATATAATGTAGTTGATACGATATCGTGAGACATGTTGTGGAGGTAGGCGTGGTTGGTGGAGTTGGTGTTAAGAGTTCATGTTTCATAGGATGAGGTTTTGTTTTGAGTTCTTAGTTGCGTTGTTGTGTCTTGGTCGAGTTGGTAGGTGTGTTTTTATGTATGGGTTGAACTTCGGGGACGAAGTTCTTTTTAAGGAGGGAAGACTGTAATACTACGGTTTTATGAGTCTCTGGGTACTCTATCGAGTGGGCCTTACTCTGTCGAGTAAAGGTGTTTTACGATTTAAAATAGTTTCTGACCTGTTGGGTACTCGATCGAGTACGTCAGTTACTCGATCGAGTAGCCCGGTTTACGGGTAATGTTTTGTCGGGTTTTGTTAATAATGCGAATAAATATATAAACACTTCCGTCACTTTCATAATACGCTTTTACAAACCTAATCACTTTCAAAAGAGATTTTAATCTACGTACTTCGCATTCGTCGCATTATTGACAAATCCCGGAGCTTGGAAGGTCGGAATTCATCTTTCTTTGCATCTTTGTGATTGATGTGACCATAATTGGCGCATATTTAGCCCCCGAATTACCATTGTTTCCATGCTTTTTAGTACCTATTTGGGTCATTTCTTATCTTTAGTTCTTTGTTTTGCATATTCTTTGAGATTTTGATCCCTTGGTAGGAAAGGAGTAAGAATCTTGCATTTTCATGGCAAAACAAGGCTAAATTGATCATATTTAATGACCAAGCATCAAGGAGAGACAAGACTAGAAGGCCTTTGTACATAGCATAGTAAAAGAGCATTGTTGAGAAAAGGATCCTTGAGTCCCCAAGGAAATCCCCAAGGAATTCATGAAGAAAAGGGAAGAAAAGAAGAAGAAAAGATGCTGCCAGACAATCCGAACGGATTGTACACAATCCGTCCGTCCGCCCAAGCCCAATCCGAGCGTCCCTCAAAGGAATCCGCTCGGATCCCCCCTCGCCAATCCGAGCGTCTTGCCCAAGTATCCGCTCGGATTCTCCAGCCCAGATCCGGCCGTCCCGACTCCCATCCGCACGGATTTCAGTACAGCACGTTTTCATTCTTCAAGCCACGATAAGAGAAACCCTTCTCTCGGAGAATACCGGAGTCTCCTTGCTCAACTTAAAAAGTGTAATTACTAGTTTAGCCCTTAGTTAACCCTAATGCATCCTCCCTAATTTTCACTATAAATACCCCATTAGTCTAATTAGAGGAGCATGTTCTTCTTATCAATAATTAGTGTAGTTAATATTAATCAAATCTCTCTTCAATATTGCAATCAAGTATTAATCAAGTTTTAATCCAAGTTTTAGTTCTTTAATCTCTCTCTTGTTCTTACTTTATTTTGGGTAATTGAAGATTATTTGGGTTATTATTGGGAGATTGATAACCTCTCAATCTAGGATTCAAGTACTTCTATTATTCTTGCTTTATTATTGGAATCATTAGTAGGTATAATCTCTTAATCCCTTTTTAATTATTGCTAATTACTTTCATTTATTCATCATGTTTCATTATGTTAGTATGATTGACAACCTTTCTAGCATGATCAATATGATAATGAGTGAGTAGTCTCTTAGCTAGGGTTTAATGGGTGATTAGGGAAACCAACATGGGGAATGATTCATGCTTAAATTAATATGCTTTCATATCTTATTTGCTTGCTTGTTTTGATCTTAATACATGCACATGTTATATTTGATGAAATGCTAAGCTTATGAATCCTTGCATTTACTATCATCTTCTATCCTTTCAACTTGACTTGTAAGACATAACCCAACTCGAGTCTTGTTAGACCATGCATGTGTTGAGTAGGAAAGATTAAGTCGACTTGTAGGTGTTGTACAATCTAATCGATTCGGCTCCGGGACCCAAACTTTCCTAGGATTGTAAGATATAACCCAACTCAATCCATCACAACAATAATTGCTTGCTTATAATTTGAGAACATGTTTGTATGATCATATCCCATGATTCCCCTATGAACCCATGACACCCTAGCATTTTTAATCAATTGTTTACACCCCTTATTTTATTTACCTTGTTAGTTTATTTTCATTGCTATTTTAGTTTAGTAACCTTCTACATCAACCCAATTTGTGACACCCCTTAGACACTACTAGTTACAATAGAATTCTCATTTCAATACCCGTCCCTTGGGATCCGACCTTTACTTGCCTCTTTACTAATTGTAGAGTTGTTTGTGAAGTATAAATTGTGTTTTGTATCGACCATTGACCAACGACCACATATGCTTAATTTGTGAAACGAAATGGACTCGATCAAAAATGGCGCCGTTGCCGGGGACGGTGTTTAATTGATTTAAGATTTCTTTTATTGTTTTTAGTTGTGTCTTTTTCACCTTGGGGAAGTAAAACTCCTCAAGGTTTGTTCTAATTGTTTTCGAGTTGTTTGATATTTTGCATGTCTAGAAGGTTACAAAGAGATTTGTTACCTTTTGACCGTGAAATCGAAAGAACCTTGACGAATAATAGGAGACTTGTTAGGAGGAATTTGGGAGGTGTTGGTGAAGTTGTTCAACCCACTAGTGAGTTTGTCAATCCTTTCGCAATAGAAGGAGAAGAAAACCCATTAAACAATACCACACAAAATCCACCTACAATGCCTAAATTCTCGTCACACTCTATACCCACCGAGGAGGATTTACCAAATGGTACTCCTACCCCACAACATCTTACCGGAAACTTTATTGCCAAGTCCGCCTTCATTCAACTAGTTGAGAGGAGCCAATTCGGGGGAATGCCTAGTGAGGACCCTCATTCTCATATGGAAACCTTTTGCGATTATTGTGAAGCTATCTCTCAAACGGGCGTGACTCAAGACCAAATAAGATGGGTCTTATTTCCTTTTTAGTTAATCGGCACCGCAAAGCAATGGTTGAAGGGCCTTGATAAGGCCACCCTTGGAATAGATTCTTGGAAGAAGCTAGCTCCAGCTTTCTACCAAAAATTCTACCCACCGGAAAAGACCAATATGCTAAGAGCTCAAATTACGGGTTTTAAGCAAAGGGATGAAGAATCCTTGTATGAAGCTTGGGAGCGGTTCAAAGGTATTTGTCGCTCATGTCCTCACCATGGACTTAGCGAATGGTTTTTAGTGCAACAATTTTAGAATGGTTTATATGAAGATTCAAGGAACATTCTCAATATGGGATCAAATGGAATGTTCACCGAAGTTGATGACAATCAAACATGGAACAAGATTGAGGAAATGGCGGTCCATAATTCACAATATAGTAGGCCTCGCAAGGCTACTAGAGGAGGAAAGTATGAAGTGGACACCGTTACTCAATTGGGTGCTCAACTTAGTGCTCACATTGACACAATCAACTTGAAGTTTGAACAAGCTATGGCTAGACTTGAGGAAAACTCAAAATCATCGAAGCATCATGTCAATGCCATGACGGCATCCTCATCAATCCCAAGCGGGATATGTGAGAATTGTGGAACCTTGGGTCATGACTCAAGTGAATGTAGGGGAACAACCGAACAAGTTAATGCTTTCCAAGCTTACAAAAGTGGTACCCCTTATTCAAATTTTTACAATGAAAACACCAAGTTCCATCCAAATCTCTCATACAAAAGCCAAAATGTTCAAAACCCTCAAACAACATACACTCCACCACCCATGAGAAATCAAAATCAAAGACCCTTTTACAATCAAAACCAAGGCTACCAAAATCAAAATCCATACAATCACCAAAATGACCAAGGTTTTGATGTCCAAAAAGCGGTCCTCCAAATGCAAAAGAATCAACAAGAATTTTTCACCCAAATGCAAAAAGATAGTCAAGCAAAAGACACCACCATCAACAACATTCTAGCTCACACCAAGATGTTGGAAACACAATTGACCCAACTAGCATCTTCAAGCTCACAAAGACAAAAGGGGCAATTACCACCTCAAAGTAATCCCCTAGACATGAAACGGTTAGTGCCATTCACTTGAGAAGTGGTACAAGATATGAAGCACCGAAGAAGCAAGTTGAGGATGAAGTTGTGAGAGCTAGTGAGAATGAAGTTGTGGTGCAAAGCCCCAAAGAAGGGGAATCATCAAAGGAAGAAAGTTCAAAGAAAAATGAAGACAAAGCCAAAGAGAAGGAGCCCATTGTGATTAGACTTCCTTTTCCAAGTCGTCAAGCCAAGCCTAAATTTGATGATCAACTTGGGAAGTTCATGGAGATTGTGAAGAACTTAGAAGTCTCAATTCCTTTCACGGAATTAATCAATCACGTTCCGGCCTATGCAAAGTACATGAAAGATATCCTCACAAAGAAGAAGTCGATCAGGAAACTTGAGACTATCGCCTTCACTAAGGTGAGTAGTGCAATACTTCAAGGGAGTTCACCTCCAAAGTTAAAGGATCCGGGAAGCTTCTCAATACCGTGTACCATTGGCGACACAACGATCAACAAAGCCTTATGTGATCTAGGGGCTAGTGTGAGTGTCATGCCGTACTCGGTAAGTAAAAGGTTGGGAATGGGAGAGCTTAAATGCACCAATATCACTCTTCAAATGGCCGATAGATCGACGAAGACACCATTAGGGATATGGGAAGATGTCCCCGTGCGAATTGGGAAGTTTTTCATCCCGGTAGACTTTGTCATTGTTGATATGGAGGAAGATTCCAACATTCCAATCATCTTAGGAAGACCTTTCCTACACACCGCGGGTGCGGTGATTGATGTGAAACATGGAGAGCTCACTCTAGAAGTGGGATATGAAAGCATAACTTTTAATCTTGACAAGACCATGAGAGCTCCTCGTTTGCATGAGCCATGTTTCATGATTGATCATTATAGCCGGAAAGATGAAAGGAAGAAATCGGAACTCCAATGGAGGAAGAAAGTTGAAGATGCTCCACTCAAAGAGCAAGTGAATTGTGACAAGGAGAGCTTGCAAAGCTCATCAAAATCAACCAAGGAAGAAGATGATGGCCTCATTGGCCAAGAGAAGAAATTGGGAGAGTTGTCTCCATCTAAGCAAGAGATTTTCAATGATCAACTCAATGAAGTTTGTGGTCTTTGGGACGACGAATTTGAAGGGATCTTTAATCCCTACATTGGGCATGCCATCGATCATGATCAACAACAAGGGCCACGGTCTATTGAGGACCTCTACCATAACAATGAACAAGCTTTTGATTACTTCTTCAAGGTGTTGAGCAACATCAACAACACCTTGAACATGCCCCCTTGACATCTCATCAAGAATGAGAGTTTGGTGGAGTCCTCCCTAAACCACCACTTGTAAATATTTCTAACTCCCTAACTTGCATTTCAATTTTTGTATTGCATTTTTTTTGTCATTTTTGGATTTTTATTTACTTTGATCAAAATAATTGTCATGAAAAAAGAGAAGTGAGGGAGGGACTAAAAATTTTAATTGATGTGTAGTGCTTTACCTTAGTGTGGGGATGGCAATTGCCTAGGCTATTCATGCCTTAGTAGTGCCCCCACAATGAAGAACACAAGATTTGAAAGAAAGAAAGAAAGAATGATAAGGGAATGCATTTGTGCACGGATGGAACTGAATCCGTGTACACAAGGACCAATCCGAGCGGATTCCTGAGAATCCGCCCGTCTGAAGAAGATCCGAGCGTCCTGCTGAGAAGACGCCCGTCCTGAGCTGAGCTGAAATTGTAAATTTTCTTGACTGTCAAAGAATCCGAGCGGATTTCTGGAAAGACGCCCGTCCCGCAGAATCCGTCCGTCTTGTGAACAATCCGCCCGTCTTGCAACTGAAGAAAAACAAAGAAAAATCTCTGGACTAGAATCCGTCCGTCCTGCACGAAATCCGCCCGTCCCATCTCAGAAGAATCCGAGCGGATTCCCCAGAATCCGCCCGTCTCTAGGCGGTATTTTGAAAAATTTTGAAGCTGTAGAATCCGCACGGATTGCGCCCAATCCGCACGGATTGTCCCTGCGTCCTAAAATTGTCGAATTCTTTAAATACCCATCCCACCTTCATTCATTCATTCATTCATTCATAAACACTACCCATAACATCAAAACCCTCATCCTCTCCATCTCAAAAACAAAAACCCTCAACAAAATCCACCAAAATCAAATCAAACCATCTTTCAAACAACAAATCAATCACTCCATCTTCATTAACAATCAAAACCAAGAACAAATTCTTCAACCTTTGAATCGATTTTTGTTTTTATAAAGGCAAAGCCTTTCACCTTCAAAATCGATTTGGGCATTCTACAAATTGAAGATTTTTGATTCTTTTCTTGGTTAGTTCATCAAATGGCAAGAACAAAGGGAGCAACAAGGGCAACAAAGGCACCAAAAGCAAAGGCTCTCTCTCAAAGGCAAAAAGCTCTACAAGCAAAGAAAGCTTTGGCAATGGTGGTATCAACACCAAACTTGGTAGTGCAACAACAACAACAAATTCCTATGGAAGCATCACCTTCTACTCCGGTAATCGATCAACTCTTGCATTTTCCGGAGGTAAAATTCATTTCCGATACCCATAGAAATACATTTGTCAAGTTTGCTATGAAACAAATCCAATCCACCAAATTCATATGTCAAGATGCCTTAGAGAAGTTGGGTGTTCTTGAACAAACAAGAGTTTTTTTCAATGCCATGGGTTTGAAGAAATTGTTTGAAATGAAGGAAGTAACATACCCCTCCCTTGTCTTGGAATTCTTAAGTTCTTTAAAAGTGACAAAAGTTGAGAATAGGGAAAATATTGAGTTTCGTCTAGCTAACACTAGTAGACGCATTACCTTTCCGGAATTGGGTGAAATTTTGGGTCTTAGCGATGAACATAAATATTATAAGCAATATGGGAAGTATGATCCCGAGCCTCTTTGGGAGGCAATCTCCGGGAAGAAATTTGAAGATTTTCATGCTTGTCGTGCTCTTTTGGTCCATCATCCGGGCATAAGAATATGGCATAAAGTTGTGGGAAATACCATAATTGCTAGGAAAGACACCAATCATTTCACGGGACTCGATTTTATTCTCCTTGAATCAACTTTGAATATTGGAAGAATTCACACCAAGCCTTACAATTCTTTGAGGCTATTGGTTGATAGATGGCTCCATGTAGATAGTGGGAAGAAGGGTCAAACCGTTATTGTTAATGGCGGCCTTGTCACGGTCCTAGCCAAGCACTTTGATCCTAATTTCAATAAGGATAGCAAGTACAAGGCTAAGGATGGTGGCCATCTTATTGATATGTCCATCTTGATTAACAAGTTTAAGTGGGTTGCTCACAATCCCCTTGATACCAAGTATGGGTGGCTTACTAGTGAGGCTCGATCATTCACTTTACCCGCAAAGATTTACCGTCTTAGTGTCCACCGGACCAACTATTTACTTCCCCTATCCGAAGAAGCCGAGTACATCATTCAACAACAAAAGGGTGATCATGAAACTCCCTCCTCTTCCATTGTTATACCACCTTACCCCTTTGTGTATGAAGAGTTCAAACCGCAAGGAGTTGAAATTGGAAAAGACTATGTCACTCTTCTTATGCAAGCCATGCACAAGCAAGCTTATGAAGATCGGAAGAATTCATATTTGGCTCAATATCCTCCCCTCCTACATCTAGCTAGGCAAGGACTCCTTGATCCATCTTGTCCTTTGCCTAGTTGGGCGGATAGAGAAGCCTTATTTCCGGGTGCATCTAGGGACGTGGTGGAAGACAATGAGGTTGTTGGAAATGGTGAAGAAATTGATGATAATATTGAGGAAGAAGCAAGTGGAGATGAAGAAAGAGATGGTGAAGATAATGATGAGCAAGATGATGGAGAAAGTGATGAAGAAAGTGCCAAGGAAAGTGGCAATGTGACCGCTTCTCATGAGGGAAGTGGTGATGATAATAGCATGATGGAAGACTACCCTTGGAGACTCCTACACTCCCATGGTTTGTCTATATCTCTTTGTATTTTATTTCATTTTGATCATTGTTGGTTTAGTCCTAGCAACATCAAAGGACTCACACCTCGGCTCCTTTGAGGTGTTCTTTATTGTTCCCATTTTTGAAAATCCAAAATGACAATCTAGTTTCATGCATAGCATAGTGTGTGCATGAACTATACCCATGCTTTGACATTAGCAATAGTGTCTTATTCGGTTTGGGGAAGTTAATGCATACACAACGGGAGGTAATCTAAATTATCCTCTCCGTCATAACAAAAACCATGCATCATGTAGTATAGCTTAGTGTAGAATTTAATTTAGTATAGAAATCATGCATCATTTTTGCATAATTTCCATCATTTTGGCCATTGAGGACAATGCCCATATTAGTGTGGGGATGGGAATTCTAACACTTAACTTTTATTCAAAAACCATAAAAATTGAAAAATTTCAAAAAAATCATAAAAATTTGAAAAATTGAAAAACCAAAAACAAGTTCATTTCCTTTGTATATATTGTCTTGTATATATTGTGTTTGTTTTATCCTTGTTCACTTTGATTGACTACGCCACATCCGAGACATGAGGATATTGAAGACCGCATGGTATGATCTTTCCAATCTCCTTTTTCCTCTTTATGTTAATGACTATGTGGCTTTATTTTGATTGATGCGGTACAACAATGTGAACTTAGGATTGCATTTAGTTTATATGGCATATTAGTTGGTAGAATCATTTGCATTAGGATGTTTATATGTTAGTTGCATCATGGCATGTAGTTGCATGTTTAGAAAAATTTTGCGAAACCGTCTATTTGGGAAGCTTGACAAGTGTATATAGGCCCTAGTAGATGCTTTTTATTCTTAAGACTTTGCTTGTTAGAATACTTGTAAAACACCCTAGGATGTGTCATGCTAGTATCCTTTGACCCATGGTTTAAGGCCTAGTCAAGAGTACCTTGTGGTGTGATAACTCCTTGGCTACCGTTTATTCCAAGGTGACCCTTGAAACCATGCATACTTCTATCATTCATCCATGTTCTACCACATTTTTGTCATCAAAGGGAATGGGCACAAAACAAAAAGAAATTAATTTGAGTTCAATGAAATGAAAAATGAAAGAAAGTTTGCAAAAATGCATCAAAAGAAAAGAGGAGCAAAATAGACTCCTAAAGCTTCAAATACAAGGCACCCTCGTTACTAATTGGGGTGACTTTGAAAATGTTCAAAAAAGAAATTCAAAAAGTTGTCAAGTATTGAAATGCCAAAAATCAAAAGAAATGGCAAAGAAAGTGTTCTCAAATGTCAAATGCCAATGAAATTGGGGGGAAAACAAAAATAAAAGCAAACTCCCAAAGTGAAACCCAAATATCTATCGATCCCTTTATCCATCGTATCCATTTTTGTGCATGGTAGAGAGGGGACGACCCTTCTTCTTGTCTAGGCAAGAGGGGGAATTCCGCGATCCTCCAGTGTTTCTAACACCATAGGGAGTCTACTCTTGACAAAAGCATTTAACGATTGAGGACAAAGGTACCCTAGCTTGACACCTTTTGGAGGTGATTTATTGGTATCCTTCTAGGCTTAGTAGTTTGAACAAATTGCATCTATGAAGGATTGTGTACCCTTGAATTGCTTCCCTTGTAGATAATTTCCGCCACTTAGATGAGGAAAGTGGCTATTCTTTTTGTAGATGCATCCATTATGTGTTTTTGTGTGCCTAAAGTTTGGATGTGTCGCAATTTTGGCAAGACCCACCTTGCCTTGCAAGAAGGCATCCTACCTCATGGTTGTCTTGTTGTGAGTTGAAGGGGCGGAGTGAGACCCGCTAATTGTCTCATATCGGCTATTATTATTAGGTTAGGTTAGTATTGGTCCTAGTCTTTGTCACCTCTTTACTCGGGACGAGCAAAGGTTCGGTTTGGGGATATTTGATGTGACCATAATTGGCGCATATTTAGCCCCCGAATTACCATTGTTTCCATGCTTTTTAGTACCTATTTGGGTCATTTCTTATCTTTAGTTCTTTGTTTTGCATATTCTTTGAGATTTTGATCCCTTGGTAGGAAAGGAGTAAGAATCTTGCATTTTCATGGCAAAACAAGGCTAAATTGATCATATTTAATGACCAAGCATCAAGGAGAGACAAGACTAGAAGGCCTTTGTACATAGCATAGTAAAAGAGCATTGTTGAGAAAAGGATCCTTGAGTCCCCAAGGAAATCCCCAAGGAATTCATGAAGAAAAGGAAAGAAAAGAAGAAGAAAAGATGCTGCCAGACAATCCGAACGGATTGTACACAATCCGTCCGTCCGCCCAAGCCCAATCCGAGCGTCCCTCAAAGGAATCCGCTCGGATCCCCCCTCGCCAATCCGAGCGTCTTGCCCAAGTATCCGCTCGGATTCTCCAGCCCAGATCCGGCCGTCCCGACTCCCATCCGCACGGATTTGATGACAAAGACGTTTTCATTCTTCAAGCCACGATAAGAGAAACCCTTCTCTCGGAGAATACCGGAGTCTCCTTGCTCAACTTAAAAAGTGTAATTACTAGTTTAGCCCTTAGTTAACCCTAATGCATCCTCCCTAATTTTCACTATAAATACCCCATTAGTCTAATTAGAGGAGCATGTTCTTCTTATCAATAATTAGTGTAGTTAATATTAATCAAATCTCTCTTCAATATTGCAATCAAGTATTAATCAAGTTTTAATCCAAGTTTTAGTTCTTTAATCTCTCTCTTGTTCTTACTTTATTTTGGGTAATTGAAGATTATTTGGGTTATTATTGGGAGATTGATAACCTCTCAATCTAGGATTCAAGTACTTCTATTATTCTTGCTTTATTATTGGAATCATTAGTAGGTATAATCTCTTAATCCCTTTTTAATTATTGCTAATTACTTTCATTTATTCATCATGTTTCATTATGTTAGTATGATTGACAACCTTTCTAGCATGATCAATATGATAATGAGTGAGTAGTCTCTTAGCTAGGGTTTAATGGGTGATTAGGGGAAACCAACATGGGGAATGATTCATGCTTAAATTAATATGCTTTCATATCTTATTTGCTTGCTTGTTTTGATCTTAATACATGCACATGTTATATTTGATGAAATGCTAAGCTTATGAATCCTTGCATTTACTATCATCTTCTATCCTTTCAACTTGACTTGTAAGACATAACCCAACTCGAGTCTTGTTAGACCATGCATGTGTTGAGTAGGAAAGATTAAGTCGACTTGTAGGTGTTGTACAATCTAATCGATTCGGCTCCGGGACCCAAACTTTCCTAGGATTGTAAGATATAACCCAACTCAATCCATCACAACAATAATTGCTTGCTTATAATTTGAGAACATGTTTGTATGATCATATCCCATGATTCCCCTATGAACCCATGACACCCTAGCATTTTTAATCAATTGTTTACACCCCTTATTTTATTTACCTTGTTAGTTTATTTTCATTGCTATTTTAGTTTAGTAACCTTCTACATCAACCCAATTTGTGACACCCCTTAGACACTACTAGTTACAATAGAATTCTCATTTCAATACCCGTCCCTTGGGATCCGACCTTTACTTGCCTCTTTACTAATTGTAGAGTTGTTTGTGAAGTATAAATTGTGTTTTGTATCGACCATTGACCAACGACCACATATGCTTAATTTGTGAAACGAAATGGACTCGATCAGTGATCTTTGCGTCGAGGGTAAGATCGTACCGAATTTATTATATTTTATTAAGTTTCGTTAAACCCTAATTTTGGGAATTGGGGAGTTGTGTTAGTTTTATGTGGTTAGTGATTTATGTGATGTTATGTTAGGAGGAGGATTCGTAGAGGAGGCTTTTTGATAACAGCTGTTGAGATCGTCTGACTGTGTTGCTTTCCAGGTAGGGTTTCCCTACTCAGTATTAGTCCCATAATGTGTTGGTGGTGATTTGTGTTTGTTGATTGTTATCATACGAGTATTGTGACGGTTGTTGGTGTTGATTGGTGTTTAGTAGTTGTGATTGTCTGTATCTGTCTGTGTTCTTCGGGGCGCGTCCCTAGTTGAGTGGAGTCCCTTGTGGGAGTGGCTTCACGCCCATTATTCGCCTTCTGTGGAACCCGCCACATAAGGAATGTGCACATTAATGGATTTGGGTTTATCGCTCGACGGAGATGAGCGGGGATTAGGTGGGAACGGCTGCGGTCCCCCACTGGCGGCGTGGAGTGACCTGTTGGGATGGGCACTCTGGCAGGGCTACATACTTTAGTGTGTAGTCAGTATTGTGGAGTTGGTGATGGAGTTCGGACTATATCTGTGACGATTGAGCTGTGTTGTTTGTTGTGTTGTTGGATTATATAAATTGTGTGATTAGTACTCGACCCGTTTATTGTTTTAAAACGTGGTGATCCATTCGGGGGTGGTGAGCAGTTATTGAGCAGGTATGAGATGACGCGTATGGGATAGCTGGGATGAGTCATCACGTGGCAGTTAGAAGTCTTCCGCAGTGTCAGACGATGTTTTATAGCTTTGATAGTTTTATCAGTAGATCGTCTGAGAACCTTGTATTTCAGTTTGACAGTTTTGGTTTGAGACATGTAATCACTTAAATTATGTTTACTTTTAAAGTACCGTTTCTTTATTGTCTTATGATTATCATTGCCTCGGGTAACCGAGATGGTAGCACTTCCATGCCTTGAGTGGTCCTGGTAAGGCACTTGGATTATGGGGTGTTACAGAGTGTCCCATCTGGCCGTGGTGGCGGCCGCCGGGGTACCGGCTCAAGGAAGAAGAGAGTGCGAAAACAGGGGAAAAGCAGCGCGCGCAGGGCTCGAAAACTGAGTCGGGGATGCCACCTTGGTGGTCGGTGGTGGGCTTAGTTGGTGGTTTTGTGGAGGTGGAAGTGGGACGAGGTCATTGGTGGTCATGGGAGGTTGGTATGGTGGCTGGTGGTTGCTTTAATGGTGGTTGAAAGATGGTCGCATGAAATGGTTGTAATTGTATGTTTGTGGCTAGGGGTGGAAGAAGGGTTATTCGTGGTGGTTGTTGCGGTGGTCCATGGTGGTCGTGGATGGTTGGGATGTGATGTTGGAAGTGGAGGGTGGTCAATGGTGGCTGCCACGGTGGCCGGAGGTGGTAGAAAAAGCTCAGCAAAGACCGTCTGAAATTAGCAGCAGCTGCTTAGTTTATTTTTCCATGATTTGGCTTATTTTCACCTCCGCCATTTCTTTTCATAATCCCGTCTTGCTCTTCCGCCTCACTTTCCCGTCTTGCCTACACATTAAATTATATAATAATAATAATACTAATATTATACATAAATACAATTAATTATTAATTATAAACTAATACGACTAATTATTATAAATTAGTAATTAAATGAGCTTATTAGACAATTAAGCACACAAAATGAGTCGGAATAAGGTAATCGGACGGGGCTAAACTGTCCTAAATTAGGACAATATCACCATTTTGCGTAGTAATTATCATAGAATGAAGTAATATGTGTCATGTTTAGATGAAACCGTTGCGTTACATTTGAGTAGTGATAGTGTGTTGTGTACGAATATAATAATCTGTGACGATTTCCAAATATACTTTGGAATCAACACGAGTTGTTGTTTTGCAGAAATCGGCAATTAAACTCGTAACTTTTGACCTCATTCCTAACCTTACTCGACCGAGTATGAGTGCTTACTCCATCGAGTAGACCTCATTCGATCTAGTTGAGAAGTTATGAGATCGAAAAAGCTGAAACTGTCAGCGAAAACTCGATCGAGTAGCTCCAACTCGATCGAGTAGAGGCCACTCGATCGAGTAACTTACTTACTCGATCGAGTAAGATAACAGTACCCGAGTTTATGCGGGATTCATATCCCTTCTTCTCAATTCTTTCTTCTTATTCTAGTTCATTCATAAACCCTAACATCCTCTATATCTCTCTATTTGCTCTCAAACCTTGTTATTTGGTGCTTGAATCTTAGTGTTTTCCTTGTTTAATTTATCCTCTTTACTTGCTAATCATTCAAGGTAAGAATATTCATCCCAATCTATGGTTTTAATGGATTAAAAACATGTAAAATAGTTGGTGTTTGCTGAAAAATTCGATTTATATGGATAAAATCTTGCTTATAATTGTTGTAACATGATCTATTTGAAGGAAATGTAGATTCATATACATATTTAACATATTCTTATATGTTTAATTAATTAGTCATAAATTAAAACGGATCTTATGCATGCAAACAATAAAATGAATAGAGGAGAAATCATGTCCTTACATATTGAATTTCGGTTATTAGGGCACAAAAGAGATCACCTTTCTCTTTTGTTCTTGAGCTTATTCCAATGGAAGAACAAAGATCTAAGAGTAAGATCTCTCCCTATGTATTATACCCAAGGCTCCTCTTAATTTAATTAATATTACAAAACTAGTATAATATTAATTATAGTAGAAAATTGAACCAAAAATATTTATAAACACTTAAGTATTTTCGGTTTTGATGAGAGATAAAGAGAGGATTTTATTTCTCTAGAAAACTTGTATTTTGGATGAATAGAATGAATGAATACTACTAAACTCTTTAGTGTAGTAATAGGTAAAATTATGTGAAAAACCAATGATGGTTTTTCACATAAAAACCGGGTGGAAGGGGGACTTTAAGGGGAGCCAATGCATGAACAATTTTGTCTTCACAAGAAAATTAGAGTTGCATGGCTAGGAAATAGGTAATCATTGTGTTCTTATAATAAATTAACCAAGCACAATATTAGCTACCACTACCCCTTCATTTCGGCATTCATGGATTAACAAGTGATCCATTTTATTTTTGTCAATTGTAAATATGTCACATGTCACATGTGATATATATATATATTTGTTATGTATTTTTAACATATTAAAAATCAACGTATTAATAAAAATACGTCACATACAAAAATCGACTTAGTAATATCATAATTACTTGTGCCAAAATATTTTACCAATTTATAAATCACAACAGATTGTATTTATAATAAATCATTCAATTCCGATTGTTTCTTTAAACAATAATTTCATCCGAGTAATTATACAATTTAATTACTCAGACCGTATCTTATTTAATCACATTTCAATATGATACGTAAATTTTACTTCCAAAATCGTCCGTCAATTTTCAAGCAATTTAATTAACTCGTAACATTATACGATTAATTAAATAATCAATTAAGAGGATTGCCCTTTAGGTATGACCTAGGGGGTCAACTGATCACCACCGTCACACGACAGTAATGTCAAACTCTAGTCAGCCAATCATTACCGATATATGTTGACCAGTTGACAGTAACAATATTACTTCCCAATTGTATTCATTTTAATGAGACTTAAACATGTGATCATCATGATCAACGATCGTGATCGCATTATTGTCGGAGGACACATATTCCAACAATCTCCCACTTGTCCTCGACAAGTGTGCGTCACCAATTCTCTTGTCCTATTACTATCTCCCACTCAATGCAAGGTGTCTTTCGGTCGTACTTGCAAGTGATCATATCGAGAGTGGTTTCCTCGATCCGAGAATAACCGATTGACCGGATTTATCCACTCGGATACCATCCGAGCGTGGCCACGCATTTACGCTCATTACTCCTCGAGTGGCCCTGAGATATTATTATAACCCTGACTAGGGATGGACAATTCCTATCGCACTCATTCCCTTCGACTAGCCACAGCCATCATAACCCAAAATATGCCCATTTGACCCCATTTACGAAGGTCGTAGTAACACAAATCAAAGTTAATCTGAAACTGTGCCATCTTAGGCGAATAGTCTTTAGTCAAAAGAATCGACTCATTTGAATACTATAGTAGCTCTCGCCACGACCAGGCTATATAAATTTGCCAGAACTCTATAAGCGGTCATTAGGCCCGACAAAATGTTCCTAACAGTCTGCCTATGTGATCGACTAGTCATCTCACATGACTGTATGGCACTTGAACTTGCCATCAATCGCCTCACACTCTAGTCACTTCGAGACGTCACCTCATATAAGTAACTATGGGCAAAACAATGTCAATCCATGTTCACTTTAACGGGGTTCAATTGTCTCTACAACCCGTTTGGATGTAACAATGTGCAAAGTGAGTTAATAATAATAACTCAAACGACAAATGTCGACATCACACTCGGGTAGTCAATATCATATTACAACCTTGTGATGTTTATCATAAGTGTAAACACTTATTGATTGCAATAGAAGTTTAACATCTCACGTGTCCATGTTTTCAAACTTCTTGCACTTGCAATTTCCTTCACATTCATGTTCTCTCTCATAGCATGAATCTTACCAAGTACACATCAAGGTTCTCGACCTTGGTTTTGGTTCTTTAACTTGAAAGAACTCTCTTACTGATCATTTCATAACGAACAAATTTGCGATGAATAATACAACTTGTACTGATCAAGTATTCATCCACACACAATGCACTAGGTATATGTTTTGTAGAATCTTGTAACAGTTGACAAGATTATATAGCTTGGCACTTCTTATAAGTCCTAGCTTTTACTAGGAAAGATTGTTTATGAATAACCTCTTATTCAATCAAGCATCTTTCCAAAACTTCTTATTTCTCTTTCTAGGCTTAAAAGATTTGGGATTCTCATAAATCCTCATATGTGTTCGGATTTTCTACAATATGTGCAACCTCTTGACACACAATAGAACATTCCGTCAAACACTCAAATCGCTCATCGGATTCTACTTGAGAATTCATGACGTTTCTATTTTGGCTCACCAAGTCTATCATCATGCTCTTATGCATATGATTTATGATTGGACATGTACGTGATTATTCTAATGGCGGAAACATTAGTTACTAATAATCATGAGATCAACCTTTCTTAGGTTCAATGAACTACCATGACTGCTAATGGTAATCCCATTTTCATTCATACGAATAACCTACGCGTATGCTGATTTGGTGTGTATCTCTTAATACTAATCCAACATCCCATGATGTAATTGGATTCATCATTGTCCATTTTCATCCAGAATTGAAAACTCAAATCTTCCTTTATGAAGGAAGGTATTAGCTCGTCATTCTTTAATGAGTGATGAGTTATAATCTTATTCAAGATGATTGCTCCCACTAAATTCCATGTCTTCACATGAGAATTTCCTAACTCCCACTCAATTCAACATATTTCGAAATTGACTTCTCAATCGAAATTTGTCAAGAATATAAATATAAATCGCTTTGCCAAGTTACTAGGATAAAACCATATATGTTCCCATCATATCCTTTCAAAATGCCTATTTTGAAGTGGTCTCATCTCAACCTTACGGAAAGAGATTTTAAATCTCTAACACACTCATGTCATAATGATGTGTAGCAATGTCATTATTCAAATACAAATAATATTTAGAATAGGTCCTTCGGAATACCCTTTCGGAAGGAGGTTTAACCATTTCATAGCGAGGTTAAACAATGACATTTGCGTGGTTAAAACGTTGGCTATTGAAGATATCGGAATATCAATCTTTGCAACTTGATTTTGATCATAACTAGTATGTTATTTTGATTCATTTAGGCTCTTAAGTAAAACTCATGATTGAAACTATTGGTCAAATGATTCATAACCTTAGTCAAAAGCTTGTTAAGACTTTACATTAGTCATTTTTTCTTCCAAAACTTCTTTTGGTCTCCTCGTGTAGTTATCTTGAGAATAAACTCTTATGATTACTTTACTTGGTCTCTTAAGTCATTTAGAACTAACTTGAGACTATAGATCTCATCTATTCGGTATACTATGTAAATAGATATACCTTCATTCAAATCATTCTCTCTTGCGTAGATCTTCATTTACACAAGTACACAATTATATCTTGCCTTGTGTGTTGTGTCCTCATTTTCTCCCACTCTATCTTTAGAATGAATACACTAAGCATTCAAAGATAGCATATGAGACACAAATTAATGATGTTGAAGTATAAGGAGAACTACCTCATATGTTGACTAATTGTTATTGATTTCACACGTGTACTTGGTGGTTGACATACCTTTAAGAGAGTTCATAGACTCAAAATCACTTTATAAATGATCATACACAAGCCTTAAGCATGTGGACATATAATGAAACCCGTCATTATAATTGTCTATTAGATCACTTTTAGTGAATAATCTTTATGTTTCAAAACGCAAGCATTTAAAGATGAAATTTTAGAACATAAAGGATAAATGATAAAACGGGTGACTTGGGTTTCAAACCAAGTCACCATCATCCAAAATACAAACCATTATCCAAAATACCTTTCCATGTCGAACACGGAAACTTAAAGTTCTAAAATCCAAAACATTACTTAAAATAAGACAATGAAAAACAAAGCTCCATAAAAGCTATCCTTAGCTTCTCCATGGTTTATCATGCTTGTTTTTCCTTTCCCTTGTCTTTGCTTGGTGGAGGCCCTATTTACAATAAAAAGGAGATACATTATCACAACTTTGCATCATAATACCATAGTTGAATTAGAAACATAAAAGAAGTGTAGTCATTTACCTACTGGAGTGATCTTTCCAGCTTTGATATCACCAAGATATTTGGAACAATTCCTTTTCCAATGTCCCATGCCATTACAATAATGGCATTTGTCAAGAGGACCCTTCTTGACTTTGGATGTGCTAGCTTCACAAGACTTAGCTTTGGTGAATGTGGGAGCTTGCTTTTTACCCTTTCTTCCACTCTTCTTGAACTTCCCCTTACTCTTTGCGCTTATATTAAGCACATCCTTGGGAGGGTTCACATTTAACCCCATGTCCCTCTCGGCTTGCACAAGTAACTTGTGCAACTCCTCAAGAGACACATCCTTGTCTTGCATGTTGAAATTCACCCGGAATTGCACATATGCCTTAACCTTAGACAAGGAGTGTAGAATCCTATCTACGATGAGTTCTTTGGGGATTTCAACCTTTTGAATCTTCAAGGTCTCGACAAGCTCCATGAGTTTGAGCACATGAGGGCTAACCTTTTGGCCCTCTTTGAAGTCGAGATCAAAGAATGCCGCGGCCGCCTCATATTGGACGATCCGCGGAGTTTGTGAAAACATGGTCACAAGTTTGGAGTAAATCTCATTAGCATTGCCCATTTTGAAGGCTCTCCTTTGGAGTTCCGCCTCCATCGCAAATATCAATACATTTTTCATTGCGGCGGACTCCTTTTGGTAAGCCTCATAGGCTTCCCTAGTGGCCGCGGTGGACCTAGTGGAGGGCTCGGGTGGAGAGGCCTCGGTAAGGTAACGAAGCTTGTCGTCACCCTCGGCTAATTTGAGTTGGGCATCCCACTCGGAGAAATTTGACCCATTCTTTTCAAGTTTACATCGATCCATAAAGGATCGGAGCCATGATGAAGTAGCGAGTGGTGTAGCATTAGGAGTTGGTGTTGCCATTTGTTATGAATAAGAAGTGGTCTACAAAACAAAATATAAGGAGTAAAACAAATGTCGTTTTAATTATACTCGTAAAGATGTATGATTTAAACAAGTTTTATGCATTTTTCTAGTGACCTCTACCCAACTAGATAAATGATTCCAAGACCCAAATTCATATCGACTTAGGCACGGTATGGCCGATGAAACCTTTATCAATATAACTCGGTGGATTAACATTTTAATCGATTCTACTTTTAGAACTCTTGGTCGATAAAATTACTCTAATAATTATCTATAGCCCGGAACACATGCAACTACGGTCGCGAATACTTCCGTTGAGCTCAATCCAAATTTCGAATAAATGTGTCCATTATCCAAATCCACATCAACTTGGGCACGGTATGGCCGATGAAACCCTCATCAATATGAACTCGGTGGATTAACACTCATCACCCACTTCCCCTACGTAACAAGGTTTGTACCCGGTAGGGCCGAGTGCACTCCCTCGCGAAATAGGTTTTCATGGTTTCTACTATTTGGTAAGGCTATGTCTCAATTGTTTTGTTTTAGCGAGAGGTCATGTCAATTTATTATCTATCACGTTTTAAGTGAACTAAAGCGGTGAACTACGATAATTCTAATTGACACGGTCGATAAACTCGATAAATAAGACAATGCATGTTTAGTTATGGCGATTTAGCGATGCATGTGACATAAAATAAAATGCAAGCATAAAATAAATAAATAAATCCTAGTATGGCCTTTCCTAAAATAGAAAAACTATTAATCTATTACATATTCGGAAACCAACTCCATTGGTCCCTTGAACTTCGGTTGTGGCACACATCTCGAGGTAACACCGTCTTTATGTATCGCCATTCTTGAAGAAATCCGTCTTTTGGAACTCCGGAATGAATAAAATTACATAATAAATTACATAATTTCCTATTATACATATGTAACTAAAATAAAATAAATCTATTAAATTACAAAACGGTGATGCGAGATCACAATAAAAATTACAACCGAATCGATATTCCCATTCATTTCGGGAAATACCAATTAAAATCTAAGGCCATACTAAGTAAAATTACATAATTCAAAATTACATAAATTAAAATTATGACAATCATAAAGAAAAATGCAGCATTATAATATGTATGAACATGCTCAATTTTTATGCTAAATCGCCTTTAATTAGCCAATATCGTATATTACTCGGTTTTTACGGATTTGCGTGATTTCAACATTTTATAATCACAAAAATACATAAACTCATATTTATGCATGAGTTAATTACCCTAACCTCTTAGGACTCAAAATATAGTCTTCACTAATTATTTTGACCATAATTAACTTTTATTTACAAAATTGTTCATAAATGGACCAAAATTACAAAAATAAGCTATTAAACTTCAAATAAATCCAAAAATTTCAAATAAATTCAAAATTTGAAATTTAAATTCATGAACATTCTGGAAAAATTCCATGACACTCATAATGTTCAAAATCTTAGGTTAAAAATTTCGAAAATTTTCCGGAAAAACAATGTTGCGGTTTATCGATATTTAATAAAATAATCATAAAAACATGGAAAAATTATTTTCATTAACTTTTCAATTTTAGATCTGAAAAATACAATAAAATGCAACATTAGACGTTTTTCCTAAGTCATAGAATATATTTTATTAATTTTCACTAATAATGTCACTATTTATGTCATTTTTCTTCAAAAATTCATAAATCATGCTAAAAGACTTCTTTATAGCCAATTATTTTACACACATCTTGTAAAATTGCATGTGACAACATATAAATTTTCTATGACCAGATTCGAAATTTAACTCATATTAACCTATTTTTCTCTTAAATCCATATTTAATAATGAAAAATTCATTTTTCGAGCATAACAAGTGCAAAAATTATGAAAAATTACAGGTTATCTCAAAATAATATGTGTGACAACATATCCAAAAACCAACTTAAAATTCGAAGTATAGCTAATTTTCGACCAAAAATGACATTTTTACTCATAAAATCACATTTAAATGTCATTATAATGAAATATGAACAATAAAAATCCGAAAAATTAACCAAAAAATCCTAAAACACTTTAGGACCAGAAATATTAACATGCATGTAATTATTTCGTGATATATCATAATAACACAAATTTTACAAGTTTTATTTTGTTATTCATATAACTCGGAAAAACTTTTAACCAATTTGCATGCAAACAACCGTGGCTCTTGATACCGATTGAAGGAAATGTAGATTCATATACATATTTAACATATTCTTATATGTTTAATTAATTAGTCATAAATTAAAACGGATCTTATGCATGCAAACAATAAAATGAATAGAGGAGAAATCATGTCCTTACATATTGAATTTCGGTTATTAGGGCACAAAAGAGATCACCTTTCTCTTTTGTTCTTGAGCTTATTCCAATGGAAGAACAAAGATCTAAGAGTAAGATCTCTCCCTATGTATTATACCCAAGGCTCCTCTTAATTTAATTAATATTACAAAACTAGTATAATATTAATTATAGTAGAAAATTGAACCAAAAATATTTATAAACACTTAAGTATTTTCGGTTTTGATGAGAGATAAAGAGAGGATTTTATTTCTCTAGAAAACTTGTATTTTGGATGAATAGAATGAATGAATACTACTAAACTCTTTAGTGTAGTAATAGGTAAAATTATGTGAAAAACCAATGATGGTTTTTCACATAAAAAACCGGGTGGAAGGGGGACTTTAAGGGGAGCCAATGCATGAACAATTTTGTCTTCACAAGAAAATTAGAGTTGCATGGCTAGGAAATAGGTAATCATTGTGTTCTTATAATAAATTAACCAAGCACAATATTAGCTACCACTACCCCTTCATTTCGGCATTCATGGATTAACAAGTGATCCATTTTATTTTTGTCAATTGTAAATATGTCACATGTCACATGTGATATATATATATATTTGTTATGTATTTTTAACATATTAAAAATCAACGTATTAATAAAAATACGTCACATACAAAAATCGACTTAGTAATATCATAATTACTTGTGCCAAAATATTTTACCAATTTATAAATCACAACAGATTGTATTTATAATAAATCATTCAATTCCGATTGTTTCTTTAAACAATAATTTCATCCGAGTAATTATACAATTTAATTACTCAGACCGTATCTTATTTAATCACATTTCAATATGATACGTAAATTTTACTTCCAAAATCGTCCGTCAATTTTCAAGCAATTTAATTAACTCGTAACATTATACGATTAATTAAATAATCAATTAAGAGGATTGCCCTTTAGGTATGACCTAGGGGGTCAACTGATCACCACCGTCACACGACAGTAATGTCAAACTCTAGTCAGCCAATCATTACCGATATATGTTGACCAGTTGACAGTAACAATATTACTTCCCAATTGTATTCATTTTAATGAGACTTAAACATGTGATCATCATGATCAACAGTCGTGATCGCATTATTGTCGGAGGACACATATTCCAACACTATTTGCTTTAATTTGTTGAGTATTGATGCTAGAAGTAGAAAAATCGAATCAATTTGGGGGTTTGTATGTACCGAATTTTCTAGGGTTGGGGATTCAAATTGATTTTTGATTGTCTTTTGCATGTGAAAGGGGGAAAATTAAATAATGTATGTTATGGGTATCATGTTTAGTGCTGATTTTGATGAGTTTGCTCAAAATTTTGTCTTAAAACTCCGTCTTAAAAGTGCCCCAAACTGAAATTCGTCCCATACTCTTTGTGAAACATGTCTAATTGTGGAACTATTTCGAAAGTTTAATCCTTAAAATTTGTAGTTGGGTTGTTAACTGATGTTATACTTGCCATAATTTGAAAGCTGTAGAGACCCTCTGATGAGAATTTGAGAGTTTTATACTTGCAATTTTTGGATTGTTTGGTGAAAGTGTGTACATAGTAGTTCTTTTCCATAGCTATACATGAAAGATTATATGTTTACAAGTACATGTTGTTTGTATATCTAAGATATGTGTTGAAAATAGATGCCAAGACCAACTGTTGGAACCCGTCAAAGTAAGAGGGGGAGGGCTTCTGAGCCTGAGGTAGGTGAGGGGAGTGGGGGACCTACGGTCCCAGCGGTGCCTGAGTACCCTTCTGTTGTCTTTGCTGATTTTCAGCAAAGAGATGCTTTCGTTGCTTTACAGAGACGTCGTCTGAAACCCACCCGTTGCATTGATACTGCCATCTTGACTGACCTAGGGATTGAGACTGATGTGAGGCACATCTGTTGGAGCTCGTGTCCTCCACAGTTAGTATGATAACGTGTATAAATCTCTTATAGGTTCACAGGGTATACTTAGTATTTTATCAGTTGATTAACGTTTACTAATAACGGTTGTCTTGCTAGAAGTTTGACGTTATTATCATACTGATGGCGGTGATCAACTGGTCCCTAAAATTCACACCTAAAGGATGTGTTTGAGAGATGTGATTATATGAAAATATAATCACGTTGATGCCTTATATGACTAAATGGTTAGTCCATGTATTTGACTAAAAGGTTAGTCAATGTGATGATGAGTCGATTATTTAATACAATTAAATAATATCAGCTGAGACGAATTAATTGTTAATTCGTAAATTGAATATAAACTGTTATATTTAATTAATGTATATAATGTTAGCTTAAACGAATTAAGATGTTAGTTCGCAATTAAACATAAACGGTTGTATTTAATTAGCAAATTATAAATATGCGATATTTATAGTTAATGTATATATTATACGAAATTGTCATAATAAATGTTGACAGACCGGTATTAATAAATCGACTACAAACTGTTGTGTGTGGACTTATTAATACGTGACGACATAAATGACAATTGATAATTATTCACATTTTATACAATATGATAACTACCAAAAATAAGAAGATTTTTCTCCTTATTTTAGGGTTACACGGTTTGAAAAAAAAAAAAGGAGAAAAATATCTTCCCCTTATTTCTCTCTTTTGGACGGTTTAAGAGGAGAGAGGGGAGGATTATTTTTCTCACTTAATTTTTCACAAAACACTCTCATCAAAAAACCCTAAAAACTACTCTAAATTTATTAGAAATTAGGGTTTTCTTTCTAGCAAGAAAGAGGCATTTCTTGGAGCATCTTGGGTGCAACGATTAGGAGAATATCGATCTCGATATTTGTTCTTAGGCCAAATTGCTAGGACCGGAGGTTAATTCTAATCTCTATTCTTTTATTTATGCAATTTCGTTTATGACTCGTAATTTCATATTTCATAATTTCGTTATAATCCGAATTTTCTTGATGAAATATACCGATATTTCCCACAAGTGGTATCAGAGCATAGGCCACAAACTTATATTATATGATTTTCATAAATGGATTTAAACAAAAAAAAAAATTCGGCCGCATAATTTTTTTTTTTTGCCGAGATAATTTTTTTGTTTGTTTTTGATGCTTTGTTCCATTTTGATTTATTGCTATTGTTGTTTTAATATGTTAAGATGATAATATGATAAATTTGTAGATGTTTTGATTTAATAAGAATTAAATTGAAATGTAAATGGAAATTGTTTTAATTGATGATGTTCATTTGTTTTTGCTATATAGTTTTGGCATACATGGTGTTAAATTGTTGTTTAAGAATCATGATTCATTAATTTAATAATGTTCAAATCAATTGTGATGAATCAAATATTCAGATAATCGATTTAATCATAATTTAGATATTCCTTTTAAGAGGTTAAATTGAATCATCTAGCTTCAATCTATGTTTAAATTAAATGTTGATGATTATGCCAATCATGTTCTAGTAGCAGCATTAAACAAATTTGTTCATATGAAAAGGGTTGTTTTCGAAAAGAAAAAAAAAACTGTTTTTTTCGATTTTTAGGGCAAATGCAGAGAGGAGCCGAGAGCTATTTAAAAAAAAAATTCCTTTCGTTTTTGTTTCGGCCCATAATTATTATACATTATATCTATAATGTATGATTGTTTGTTGTGAAAAAGTTCACAAATTTTAGATACCCAATTATTTTAAAGTGGTTTAAAATAATGTTGGATTAATTCATATTACAAGTTAATGTGTATTAAAATTGGAATTATTGTGAGTAATTGAGGAATTGTCACATAATTTTGATTATTTTAAAATAGGTGGTTTGGATAAATTACTCTACATAATTAAGGAATTATGTCTTGAATGATTAATTTATTGTTGATGCATTTTATTTAGTTGTATGAATTGTTGAATGGTTTATTTACGTATTTTTGCAATCGGTTGTAATTTTGTATTACCTAGTGTGGCCTTAGTTGATTATGTTTTCGTAATGATGGAAACATAATCTTGATGTAATTTTGAGATCTCGAATCTCCTTTGGTTTTCTTTAGTATTATGTTTTTGAAATTAGAATGTAAATAGGTTTATTTTGTAATAATTTATTAATTGTAATTTTGAGAAGACTAAAGATGGAGATTGGATTGCTCACTCCCGCTACATGGACCAAGATGGAATATCAAGACAAGCTTCTCGGGTCCTAGGAAGGATTCCAAAGTTGTATTTATGTTCATTTTGGTAGATAGGCCACACGAGGACTTTGTTTTTGTTTTCGTTTTTCATTCTCGTTGCTTTTCTTCGCTTGATAATTAGTGCATCATATTCTGCCTAAACCAAACCACCTACTTATAAGCATGAAAATTGACTCATATAGTTTGGATGTTAGTTATCATGGACATAAAGATGTCACACAATTTTAAGCCATCATCTTAGTTTATTCATTCTCGCATGCTAGATATTAGTTCACTTAAAATGTATTAAAATAAAGTTGATGGGATCTTCCTCTAAAACTAAAATTGAGACTAGTCTTTATAGGCCAAACAACTATGAATCCCTTCTTCGTCAGTAGGCATATAGGACCTTACTCTCCATGTGACCCCTTCTACGTTGGATAAGTAGTTTGTGTTGACTTATTTTACCTCAACATTATAATCCGAAGAGTTTCTTGTGATTATGATGGACTATAGATAAAATTTACAGAAATTTATCAACCAAGAATTCTAATAGTAGAATTAGCCAAGAGGTTGGCTTATCAATTTACAGATAATTGAGTCTTGGGATCATTTATATAATTCTTGAGGGAGGTCAATTGTATAAATGTTTGAGTCTTCGCATTATAACAGTTTTTGCATTAGACTTAAATCATAACGATGAGTATGCTTATTATAGTTTTCTTCTTCTTTTCGCAGTGTAGAATTCGTTTTATATTGATAATACTGGTTACAACAAATGGCTGGAAATAATGATATCCCTATGCCAAGTGCCACACTTGCACGCGAGTCCTGGCTCAAAACTTTCATGGACCACATGAATCAGTCCACACGACTAAAGAATGACGGGTCTAACTTTGCGGACTGGGAGGCATCATTACGGAATGCTGCCATTGCTGACGGTAAGCTCAAGTACTTAACTGAGCCAATACCGCCAAACCGAGGCCCCAATGCAAGCGCTAACGAGTCACTTGCTTATAATGACTTCGTCATGAAAGCGGGTGCGATAAAGAACGCACTCATTTTTGCAATGGAAACCAATTTGCAAAGACGCTTCATTGCCCAAGGTGCAAACAAGATTTTCACCACGCTCACTATTGAGTTCTCAAAAGCACCGAGAATCGTTACTTATGAGCATACCTGTCGCTTCTTTGATGCGAAACTCCAGAAGGGCCAACCGGTTAGCCCACACATTCTTAACATGATTGAGAATGTCGAAAATCGAGGCACTTGATTGCAAAATCAGTGAGAGCATAGTCATTGACCGTATGCTTCATTCACTTCATGATGGTTTTGCCCTTTTCAGGGCAAATTACTACATGAATGACATGAAGAAAAGTCCTCATGAGCTACACTCACTTCTCGTACAGACCGAGAAGGATATGAAATTGAGTGGGAGCATGAAGCAAGATGTTCTCATGATTTCCAACAAGAATAAGGGTAAGGGCAAAGCTCACGGTGACCTAACTGTAGGAAAGACAAAGTTTAAGAAGTCAGGAAACAGTAAGAGTGGGCCTGGTGAGACTAGTGGCTCGCAAGGCAAGGAAAAGAGCAAGGGCGGTAACGTTGAGTGCCACCATTGTCACAAGACTGGGCATTGGAGGAGGAACTGTCCCGTGTACCGTGAGGACATAAAAGCAGGCCGCGTCACTCCTGTTGGTATGTCATCTTATATTCATATGATTGAGATTAACCATGCAAGTTTCGGAACTTGGGTACTTGATAGTGGTTGTGGTTCTCATCTGTGTAATGATTTGCAGGGCCTAAAAAACATCACACCCCTCGCAAAGGGTGATGTGGACCTGCGAGTCGGGAATGGAGCAAGAGTTGCTGCAGTCTCAATGGGAACATACGTAATCCAGCTCCCGAGTGGTTTTGAGTTATATTTATATAATCACATTACTATGTACCCAGTTTATCTAAGAATATTATTTCTGTTTTCGTACGTGATAAAGACGGTTTTTCATTTTCAATAAAGGACAATAGCTGTATTTTCTCTTTTAATGAAATGGTTTATGGCAAAGCAGTTTCCATGAATGGAATTTATATCTTAGATCAAACCACAGATATATTACATGTGAATAATAAGAAATTAAAGGTTGGTGACAAAGATCAAACTTATCTATGGCATTGTCGAATGGGACACATAAATGAAAAACGTGTAAAGAAACCCATTGAGAGTGGGACTATCTCCACATTTGATTTCTCATCATTTGACACGTGTGAACCATGTCTTATCGGCAAAATGACTCGAATTTCCTTCAAAGGTGTTGGAATGCGCGCTAATGACCTATTAGGACTCATACATACTGATGTATGTGGACCTATGTCAATCACCGCAAGAGACGGCTATAGATATTTTATCACTTTCACGGATGATTTGAGTAGATACGGATATGTCTACTTAATGAAGCATAAAAGTGAGTCTTTTGAAAAATTCAAGGAATACCAGAATAAGGTTGAGAACCAACTGGGAAGAAAGGTTAAAGCACTCCGTTCAGATCGTGGTGGCGAATATCTTTCAAATGAGTTTGATCAACACCTTAAAGACTGTGGAATTGTTTTACAGTTAACTCCACCTGGAACACCTCAATTAAATGGTGTGTCCGAACGAAGAAATAGAACACTACTTGATATGGTTCGATCCATGATGAGTCACACGGTAGTACCTGATTCATTATGGGGTTTTTCTCTTTTGTTAGCTGCTCTTATACTTAACCGAAGTCCGTCTAAAGCTGTCGACAAGACTCCGTATGAAATATGGAAGGGAACGGTCCCTAACTTGTCCTTTATTCGAGTTTGGGGCTGCGAGGCTTATGTCAAGTGAAGACACGGGGATAAGCTCGGCCCGCGATCGGTCAAGACATACTTTATTGGTTATCCAAAAGGAATGTTTGGTCATTACTTCTATTCGCCTACCGAACATCGAGTTTTTGTTGCGGCTAGTGCAAAGTTCTTAAAGAAAGAATTTCTCGAGAACAAGTCAAGTAATAGAACCTTCGAGCTGTCGGAGATTCAAAAACCAACAACCGAGGAACAGATGAAGGAAGATGTTCCTTCAACTAATGATACGGTTAACATTCCTCAGGAACCTAGGAGGTCGGGTAGAGTCTCTAATCCTACAGACAAATACATTGGTATGGTCGAGGAAAATGACGTTTTGCTCCTAGAGAGTAATGAACTCGCTACCTATAAAGGTGCCATGACCTGTTCCGATTCTAAGCTATGGCTTGAAGCCATGCGATCCGAGATGCACTCCATGTATGAGAATTATGTATAGGATCTTGTTGATTTACCTAACAAGGTACGACCTCTTCAGTGCAAATGGCTTTAAAAAATAAAGCATTCTGTAGAAGGGCAACCAGATACCTATAAGGCACGACTAGTGGCAAAAGGTTTCACTCAAGTGCACGGATTTCATTATGATGAAATCTTTGCACCCGTAGTTATGCTGCGTTCCATTCGGATAATCTTAGCGATTGTCGCTTTTCATGACTATGAAATTTGGCAGATGGATGTGAAAACCGCCTTCTTAAACGGTTATTTGGAGGAGGAATTATACATGGTACAACCGGAAGGTTTCATAGATCCTGAAAATCCTAAGAAAGTGTGCAAGCTTTAACGTTCCATTTATGGACTTAAGCAAGCTTCTCGGAGTTGGAATCATCGTTTCGACCAGGTGATAAAAGAGTTTGGTTTCACTCGATCGGTCGAGGAACCATGCTTATATGTCAAGTCGAGTGGGAGCAAGATTTCTTGATATTGTATGTCGATGACATACTCTTGATTGGGAATGACATTCCTCTCTTATCTTCGGTAAAAGGATGGTTGAAGAACCATTTCCAAATGAAAGATCTGGGCGAGGCACAATGCATATTGGGAATCCGTATCTATTGAGATAGATCACGACGGATTTTATCACTGAGTCAAGAGTCTTATTTAGATAAGATTCTTGAAAGGTTCAGCATGGCCAACTCCAAGAAGGGGAACCTTCCAATGACTTCTGGGATGCATTTGAGCAAGTCTTAGTCACCCAAGACACCTGAAGGGGTTGAACGCATGAGTCGCGTTCCTTATGCATCAGCCATAGGATCAATCATGTATGCCATGATATGCACACGTCCAGACGTGGCATATGCATTGAGTATGATGAGTCGGTATCAAGGCAATCCAGGTGAAACACACTGGATGGCTGTTAAAAACATCCTTAAGTACCTACGGAGAACTAAGGATTGGGCATTGACTTATGGAGGAGATACTAAGCTATGTGCAATCGGTTACGCAGATGCTAGCTTCCAAACAGATCGAGATGATTCGAAATCTCAGTCTGGATTCGTCTTTACTCTTAATGGTGCTGCGGTCAGCGGGAAGAGTTCCAAACAGGAAGTTGTAGTAGATTCTACTACTGAATCCGAGTACTATGCCGCTTCAGAAGAAGCAAAGGAAGCTATATGGATGCGTCAATTCTTACAAGGACTAACCATAGTTCCTAGTTCGAATGATCCAATCACCATCTATTGTGACAATAGAGGTGCCATCTTCCAGGCCAAGGAGCCTAAGTCTAGTAACAAGTCTAGACATGTACATCGGAAGGCTCACCTGATCCGTGATTACATGGAGCAAGAGGAGATAGTGATTGACAAGATTGCTTCGGATGACAACATCGCGGATCCTCTCACTAAACCATTGAAATATAATAAACATGAAGGGCACGTTATTTCCAATGGGAATTAAACGTGTTCCTGAGTTGTACTAGTTGCTTATGGATTCGATACTTTTTCTTTTTCATGTGCTATTTATAACTTCATCGTATTATTTCATATTTTGTTTTTCATGTGGATTGTACTGTTAAAAATCTATATCTCATTACTTGGCATATTCATATATGTGATGATTTAATTTAGTCATAAAATTAAACATTGATCTTATGCATGCAAACAATAATAAAATCAAGGAAGAAATCATCAACCCTTACATAGATATTTCGGATTTTTGGGCACAAGTGAGTTCTCCTACTCACTTGTTCTTGAGCTCTCCAAATATTGGATGAACAAGGATTCAAGTGTAGAATCCCTCCCAAGGATTAATACCCAAGGTAATCTCTTAATAAAATTAATATTATTATTACTAGAACAATATTAATTTAAATAAAAATGACCCAAAAATATTTATTTGGT
Source organism: Silene latifolia (assembly GCF_048544455.1). Lineage (NCBI taxonomy): Eukaryota > Viridiplantae > Streptophyta > Magnoliopsida > Caryophyllales > Caryophyllaceae > Silene > Silene latifolia. The sequence continues at coordinate 71,054,729 of NC_133537.1, read as the reverse complement.
TCTCTTTATTTCGGTTAAGAGAAGGGAGAAAGAGGAAGAATTTTATCTCTCTAAAACTCTTATTTTAGATGTGTGAATGAATGAATGAATACACTAATATTCAAGTAGTGTATATTAGGTAAAAATTAGAAGAAAAACCCATGGTTTTCCTTATCAAAACCGGGTAGGAGGGGGGAGTATTTGATGCCCAATGCATGAGCAAGGTGCTCTTCACAAGAGGCACTAGGTTTGCATGGCTAGGTTTAGGCAAATATGATTATGTTTACCACTTAGTAATTAACATAATAATTTCCTAATACACCCCATTATTTCGGTCATATTAAGATAAAATAGATTCCATTTTATCTTTGTCAATTTGTCAATTTGTCACATGTCACATGTCATGTAAAATTGTTATGTATTTCTAACATATTAAAAATCAACGCATTAATAAAAAATACGTCATATACAAAATCGACTTAGTAATTCATAATTACTTGTACCAAAATAATTTACCAATTATAAATAACAACATCTTGTATTTATAATAATTTATTTATTCAAATGTAATTGTTTCCTTAAACAATAATTTGATCTAAGCAATAAAACAATTCGATTACTTAGACCGTATCTTATTTAATCAAATTACAATGAGACACGTAAATATTACTTCCAAAATCGTCCGTCAATTTTAAGTAATTTAATTAACCCGTATCGTCATACGATCAATTAAATGATCAATTAAGAGTGTTACCCTTTAGGTATGACCTAAGGGGATCAACTGATCACCACCGCCGCACGACAAAGAATGTCAAACTCTAGTCACCAATCATTACCGATATGTGTGGACCATTGACAAGAAATATTACTTCCCAATTGTATTCTTTAAAATGAGACTTAAACATGTGATCATCATGATCTACAGTTGTGATCGCATTATTGTCGGAGGACACATATTCCAACAATCTCCCACTTGTCCTCGACAAGTGTGTGTCACCAATTTCTTGTCCTATTACTATCTCCCACTCAATGCAAGGTGTCTTTCAGGTCGTACTTGCAAGTGATCATATTGAGAGTGGTTTCCTCGATCTGGAGAATAACTGATTGACCGGATTTATCTACCATAGATATCTACCGAGCGTGGCCACGCATTTCCAGTTCATTACTCCTCGAGTGGCCCTGAGATATTGTTTTAACCCTGACAAGGGGGTGGACAATTCCTATCGCACTTATTCCCTTCTACTAGCCACAGCCATCATAACCCAAAATATGCCCATTTGACCCCATTTACGAAGGTCGTAGTAACACAAATCAAAGTTAATCTGAAACTGTGCCACCTTAGGTGAACAGTCTTTAGTCAAAAGAATCGACTCATTAGAATACTATAGTAGCTCTCACCACGACCGGGCTATATAAATTTGCCAGAACTCTATAAGCGGTCATAAGGCCCGACAAAGTGTTCCTAACAGTCTGCCTATGTGATCGACTAGTCATCTCACATGACTCTATGGCACTTGAACTTGCCATCAATCACATCACACTCTAGTCACTTCGAGACGTCACCTCATACAAGTGACTATGGGCGAATACCATGTTAATCCGGGTTCACTTTAGCGGGGTTCAATATTGTCTCTACAACCCGTTTGGATGTAACAAAGTATATAAAAGGAGTTTTCAGATTTTAAAAACTCGAACGACAAATGTGATTATCACATATGAATAGTCAATACCTGATTACTACTTCATATTTTTATAATCCATTTTCATCTTATATGTAGTTGTTCATCTCAATGCAATTGAAATGACATATGATATGACTCATCATGTTTAGCCCATGAGAAGGCTTTGGTTATTGGGTTTTATTAACTTCTTGTACCTTACTCAACCTTACTACATACTCATTTTCCTTTGTAATGTATACATTTGCATTACAAAACTTTCTGAGTACGTGTCGAGATCCAATCAAGATATAGGCCCTCTAGCCTTAGAATAGCTCCCACTATTTTCACAGTGTGCGGGACTCATCCTTCTTGCACATCCCATGATTGCAAGTGTACTCAATTTCCGTTGTAAATATTTCTCATTGTTCTTTATTGCCTAGAACGACTCTAGAAAATCTATTTCTTAAATAACATAGCCACAATGGTATCTTAGCCAACCTAATGTGTTTTGATTATGGTTTTGTCGGAAACCATGCGCAATCTCAATTGTCAATTGTCACTTGTGTAACACCCTTACACAAAATTGCATCAAAAACACTTGCATTACATCCTTAATGCTTCTGCAAACACTTAAGGGTAATCTTTATGGCTTACTTGGTAACTATTACTTAAATTCGATTTGAAACAATTCATCATACCCAAAGTATATGAAGTGTTATACATCATTTCCTATTTAATTGATTCGGCAGCGGAAGCAAATGGAATCAATCAAATATGTTCAACTTGATTGAACTAGTTATGAATCTTATCAACATAAGACTTCTTATTTGACGCTAATATCATGTGGATTTATCTCCATAAATCTGGATATTAAAGATGTATTATAATACTCCATAAGTCTTAAATCATTCCCAATGATCAATGTGTCATCCACATATAAGACTAATTTAAATTTTCGTAACTCCCACTAAACTCCATGTATAAACACAACTTCGAGAAAAGTTTTATAACATGATCAAAACAGTGATTCCAACTCATTGATGTCCTACTTAAGACCCTCTTAAGTTTCACATTATCTTAGGATTGCAAGAATCTACAAAACTCAAGACATGTATTGAATACATTCCTTCTAATTGAAGAAGTGAGTTTTAGATTCACTTGCTATATGTATATCATCATAATGAAACACAATCTCTAAGAAGATCCAAATAGACTTAAGCATTTCAACTAGTGCAAAACCCTTTGCAACCAATCAAGCATTGAAATCTCTCTTTATTAGTGCAAAAACCCTTTGTCACTAATCAAGCCTTTTAATTCGGATTTTTTTTTATGGCTCTAAGCCTTGCATTGAGTTGTGACTTAAACATTCTCATGTAAGCCATATGTTCATTACTTTCCAGAAGTAATCAACTTGAATCAAACAATTTCTTTGTAAGTTGCAAGCTCTTTACTTTCTAAAAGTAACACTAATTCATCATCTTCAATAAGTGATGATTTTCACCTCCTAGGTTTTGAAGAAACAACGTTTTACACAAAACGTCTCATGTAGTCAAGAAAGACCAGTTTCTTGGGACATAACATTCTTTGTGGCATTCTTTGTGTCTCTTGAATAATTTCTCCCACTCTGTCTTCTAGAAATAAACTTGTATTTTAGAAAGACAGCTTCACGAGCCGCAAACCCGTTGTACTCGTGATAATTGAAAGGGAAAAATGAGCATTTGTTTCTTGTGAAAACTTACAAGCATGGTACTCTACCATTTCATATCTCATATGTATCATTTAGATTTAGTGGGAAAACAACTTAGACAAAATGATAGAATCCCCAAAAGGATCAAGTAACTCAAAGTAACTTGATTGAAGTTCAAACCATATCGAATGGAGTTTGAATTCTTTATCCAACCATACATCATCCCATAATGCATGCTAAGAGAGATTAATTTGTGATACTATATCACATTTCCTTTGGCTTATATCAAAGTCTTCACTTTGATAATCCCATCACGACTTGATCGTGATTCATGGAACTCTTTGAACTCCTTCAAAGATTTCTCCTTTTACCTTATTAAGTAAACATATTGGTGTCAACTTAAATTGATGGTAAAAAAAAATGATCAACCTATTCTGTATCAATGATTTACAACCTCGATTTCCTTTTCAACCAAAAAGCACGAGATATCTTGCTTTGAATACAAGATACGCATATACCATTAATAATCTAATGGTTTCAAGAGTACTCGATAACTCTTTGCGTTCATCATTCTAGAATTTAAGGTTTAATCTTAGGTTACCAATTTGAGTCTTGCATCATCTTTATGATATATCATTCTAGTTTGGTTTAGAATATAATCACCTTGATAATGGGCTAGCCATACATCAAATCATGGTTCATAGTGGTCCCAAAAGTGAAACCTCTTTTGTATCTTTACAGATATATATTCTTATTTAGAGTTTATGTACTTAATAGTCATAATTAAGTACAACTATAAACCCAAAACTAGATTGATTACACAATGACTCTATCTCTCGATATTATTTGATGCTAGTCGTCATATTCTAATCATCCTATGTATCGCATACAATGATGAAAAACACCATTGGTTTCTAATATTGACGAAATGGTACTAGCAAAACCTATGTCAATCAAATAAACATTTAAAGAAGAAGGTCCCATTAAATGTCCCACAACTAACTTGTTGATTCTTCAATAATTTGGGGTAGTTTCCTTTCTAGCATCCAACAATTTAAGCCAATGGAAACTTTATCGGTCGGGATTGATAGGTTTAGTATCGTTATTCTCAATAACTTTACTTTTAACATTACCTTGTATCAATTTCATTCTAATTTTACTTCTTTAAAACCATCCTTTTCTTAACGGTTTAAGTTAATTCTCCTACTCATTTCAATGAGTCTTTGCTAAGAGAAGCAAAATTGAAATTCATGAAGACTACTCTTCATTCGTTTGTTTAATCTTAAAACTTTCATTGAAGTGGTTGCGGTATTTTGGTCAATTTTGATTTCAAACAAATCTAGTTACCAAAATGATGTAACGTTTCAAGGTACTTAACTCAATTAAGTATATGAGAAACAATTGTAAGTAGATATGTTAGTCAAGAATCAAAAACCCTTTTGATCACAAATAACTTCCATCTATAGTCTTCACAAGAGATCCTTACAATGGATAATTCGAGGTTTTAGAAGAAAAATTCATATTTGTTTTTGGTTACGATGTTTTAATGGAGATTTGAAATTAAAATCGAAATGATATCGTATATGAATTGTGATAAAGAAATAGAACAATATTATAACGGAATAATGGAAAACTTAACATTTATCGTTTTATTAATACTTGTAAATAACAAGTAAAGCATTTACATAGTGACCTCTACCCAACTATGATAAATGATTTCGAGATCCAAATTCATATTAACTTGGGCACGGGGTAGCCGATGAAACCCTTATCAATATAACTCGGTGGATTAACTCTTTAATCGATTCTACTTTTAGAACTCACGGTCGATAAAATTACATTAATATTTATCTTTAGCCCAAAACACATCCGACAAGGGTACGGGGTAGCCAATGAAACCCTTATCAATTACTTTTGTTGAGTTCAACCCAAATTTCGAATAAATGTGTCCATGATCCAAATTCACATTAACTTGGGCACGGGGTAGCCGATAAAACCCTCATCAACATGAATTCGGTGGATAGACATTTATCACCCACTTCCCCAACGTAACAAGGTTTGTACCCCGGGGTGGCCGAGTGCACTCCCTCGCGAAATAGGTTTTCATGGTTTCTACTTTTTGGTAAGGCTAAGTCTCAATTGTTTATTTTAGCGAGAGGTCAAGTCAATTTATTATCTATCACGTTTTAAGTGAACTAAAGCGGTGAACTACGATAATTGTAATTGACACGGTCGATAAACTCGATTAAAAGATGATGCATGTTTTAGTTATGGCGATTTAGCGATGCATGCAACATATAAAAAAAATGCAAAACATAAATTAAATCCTAGTATGGCCTTCCTAAAATAGAAAATCTAATTAACTATTACATATTCGGAAACCAACTCCATTGGTCCCTTGAACTTCGGTTTTGGCACGCATCTCGAGATAACACCGTCTTTATGTATCGTCTTCCTTGAGTGACACCGTCTTCAAGGAACTCCGAAATAAATAAATTACATAACAAATAACATAATTTCCTATTATACATTTATAATTAAAATAAAAATAAATCTATTAAATTACAAAACGGTGATATGAGATCACAATAAATTACAACCGAATCGATATTCCCATACATTTTGGGTAATACCAATTAAAAAACTAAGGCCATACTAAGTAAAATTACATAATTCAAAATTACATAAAATAAAATTATGACAATCATAAATAAAATGCAGCATTATAATATGTATGAACATGCCCAATTTTATGCTAAATCGCCTTCAAGGAGCCAATATCGTATATTAATCGGTTTTTACGGATTTGCGTGATTCAACCTTTTAAAAATGACAATAAATTGCATAAAATCATATTTATGCACAAGTTAATTACCCTAACCTACTTAGGACTCAAAATTAGTCTCCACTAACTTATGACAATAATTAACTTTTCTTTCTTAAAATTGTTCATTAATGGACTCAAAATTACAATAAAATGCTATAAACTTCAAATAAATCACAAAAATTTCAAATAAATTTGAAATTTGAAATTTAAACTCATGAACATTCTGGAAAAATACCATGACACTCATAATGTTCAAAAAACTTAGGTTAAAATTTCGAAATTTATCGGGAAAAACATTGTTGCGGTTTATCGGATTTATCAAATATAATCATAAAACATGAGAAAAAATTATATTTATCAAATTTTCAATTTTAGATCTGAAATAGGTAATAAAATGCAACATGTGACTTTTTCCTTAGTCATAAAGTATGTTTTAGCAATTATTCACTAATTAAGTCACTATTTATGTTATTTTTCATCAAAAATTCATAAATCATGCATAAAAACTTCATTATAGTCAATTATTTTACACACATATTTTAAAATTACACGTGACAACATACTAAATTTCTATGACCAAATTCGAAATTTATCTCATATTAACCCATTTTTTATTTAAATTCGATTTTTATCATGAAAAATCCATATTTCGAGCATAAAACCTCCAAAAATTCTGAAAATTTACAGGTCGTCTAAAAATAAAATATGTGAAAACATATCTATAAACCACTGGAAAATTCGAAGTTTAGCTAATTTTAGTCCGAAAATGACATTTTTATCATAAAATCACATTTTTAATTCCATTATTATATAAAATTAACAATAAAAATCCATAAATTAACCAAAATATCCTAAATACATTTTAGTATCAGAAACTTTAATGTGCATAATTTATTTCGTGATATATCATTGTTTTGACCGGATTTTACGCAGCCTGGAATCCGGCCAGGCATTCTAGGGTATTCCGGCCAGGGTAGATTATGGTGAGGTTAACTAGTATCATCCTATTATGATGGTATTATGGTTGTACCTTTTCAGGGTTGATTATAAAGTAAAAAGAGATAAATTAAAAGTAAAGAATAATAAAAAGAGACATGACATAATGATTTATATGGGCACCAAGCTAGGAGAGTATTTCACTATGTACTTTACATAATCTAAGAACAATGATGTAATTGCTAAATAATTGTAGTATTTGCTTAAGATAGAGTAGATGAGAGTGGGATGAGATGTGTCTTTGTTCCTTCGTATTTATAGTAAAATAGGTAGAAAGAGTGGTTGCTTGTGAGTAGGAGGTCGCTCCACTTTTCTAGGGTTGTTTCCTTAATTGTAGTTGACTTCTTCTTCTCTTGACCATTCCTTCCTAATTGTTGCTGCTTCTTCCTTATTTTGCTAGGGTTTTAGTTGTGATTATAACAATGTTGACTTAGTCTTCCATAATAATAGGAACTACTTAAGACCAAGTTTAATTAACATGTGCTAATTAACTTAGCATCCCATGCTAGGTAAATATCTTCTCCATATTGTATGTTGGTCGTCCACTTCATCCCTGTATCCCTCTCCTGGCCTGTATCAATGCCTGTCAGGCTAAACTGCTTTGTACGTAAGCCTAATTGTGTCTGTTGTACCCTGACAATGCCTGTTGTCTTCTTTGCATCTTGTCTTGACTTATAATAATGCCTCGACCCGAGTTGTACCCTGATCAGTATTTTCAGTATGATGCCCTGTCCGCCTGATATAGTCTTCTAGCCTGTCTCCTTGCCTGGACCGCTACGTTGAACTCGCCTGAACGGTACTGCTGAGGCTGAATTCTAGCCTGACGGTAGTGTAAAATATCAGGCTCAACAATTGCCCCTTATCTCCTTATTTATTTGTGGTTCAAGCCAATAATGAGGAGATAACTTCATTCCAATCATAGACAAAGCTTGATCATGCAGTTGTACATATTTCTGACTTAATGTTTCTTCACTGCGCTGGGTCAGGCCATATATGAAAAAATAACCGCTTTCTTACGTGTCTAAGGATTCTTTATAACCTGCATACAGTTGGTAGGGATTGTTTTTGCCCCACTTATATGATAGATAAAATTAGAGTAAAGTGCAAATCGACAATGTTAGTAGCCTTATCAAGTGTATGAATTAATATCCCTGCAATATTTTTTGTACTAGCATTTAGATAATCGTAGACAAAATTAGATTAGTCATGCGCTCTGTGTCCTGCATGTGAATGATAGCTCCTGATAGGTGGAAAATATAAAGAAAAACAGGAGAGTGAAATATGAAATATAAGAAAGAGTAAACCTGGTGGCAATAATCAAGCAATCGCTGATATATTGTTTTTTGTAAGTGTATTGGAATCACTCATGAAGCTTTTGCCAAGTCAGGAAAGATATAGCTTTGATGATATATACCCCGACTTTCATTAAAAGCCTGACGATGAAGTTGAGGTGAAGTTTCCTCCTTAAGGACATGAGGATGAGTATAAGACAACCTTTGAACAATATGTTATGTAGGATGCCCCAATGCTGATGAAGATAAATAATGTTATAACTTTTCAGGACACCTTTTAAGTGAAGGCATTAGTTCTGGAACATTCCTGGGATCGTAAGCTGATGGAGGTTGATGTCCTTCATGACAAAAGAAGAATTATGGTGCTCGGTCAAGCGAGAAACAATTTCTGACTGGTGATCGTATTTGATCCTGTATTGTTTGTTTGTCAATAGTTGTACTTTTGAAAGAATATTTGCCTGTCTGGATGGTTTATGATCCTCAGCCTGACTGGAGGGCCTTGATTATGCCTGTCTAGAGGGTTTTGTACGAGTTGTCAGGATCCTTCACCTTCGTCCCCGTATAAAAGGATTTTTGCCTGGCTGGAGGGCTTATTATCCTTAGCCTGACTGGAGGGCTTTGATTATGCCTGTCTGGAGGGCTCGTGAATATAACTTTTCGTCTGGATCTGGCCATTTTGGATGTGTACTGGATCTGGCCAGTTATTCGTCTGGATCGGGCCAGCTTTTTTGCACTGGATCTGGCCAGTTCTTTGTGTACTGGATATGGCCAGTTATTCGTCTAGATCGGGCCAGCTTTTTTGCACTGGATCTGGCCAGTTCTTTGTGTACTGGATCTGGCCAGTTATTCGTCTGGATCGGGCCAGTTTTTTTGCACTGGATCTGGCCAGTTCTTTGTGTCATGGGTGGGGTTATTGCCTGTCTGGAGGGCTTATGACCCATCTATGTTATACAAGCTAGGAAAAGGTTTTCCAGGTTTGTATATTAAATTGAGCTTAATATTTTAAGGCCTGTTTTTGTAACTGAAAGTTGGATATCAGTTGGATATCAGTGGGGTGGCCCCCAATCTTTAAAATTTGTTTTAAGTAGCGTACAGTATGTAAAACAAATATTGAAGATTCTACTCGGTAAAGGGAAATACGAGAATATTGACAAGTACTTGGGCACATAATGGAAGAAATCATATAAGGCATTTATTCATATAATGGCAAATATCATACATTTAGTTTCATATCAGGTCAGGCAGGAAATGGTAAGATGAAGATTATACCTGGACTAGGAGATATATTTTATATGTGAAATAGTTTTAAGTGTGCAATATTCCAAGCTCTGGGGATCATTTCGCCGTCCAAGGTTTGTAGCCTAAAAGCACCCTGGCCATTATTTTAAGTGTGCAATATTCCTCTGCTGGGATTACTGCTTCACATCCATAGACCAAGGAGTAGGGGGTTTGGCCTGTGGATGTTTTAGGCGTGGTTCGGTCAGCCCAAAGGACCAAGGGAAGTTCTTCAGCCCATCTTCCTTTCCTTCTTTCTAGCTTCTTCTTTAGGCAACTGATTATTACTTTGTTGCTACATTCTGCCTAGCATTTTGTTTTTGGATAGCCTGACATCCTGCTGATAGAGAGAAAAGGAGACAAGTAATCGTGTTAGATTATTGGAGCATGTTTGTGTCAAGCTTCACATTTTGTGTTGTAGTCCAGGCAATTGGCCCTCAGTGTTTAGCCAATAATAGTCAGCCCAGAGTACTTTGCTGGCCAGGCTTCTTCCTCTTTGTGGTTGACACAACATCCATCATGTCTGTCCTGGAGATCTTGGTTAGTTTTGTGTGGTTCAAGACATCTCAAGTATGGTTCAGCCCTGAGCCCTGCTATGAGAGCTTTGTATCGAGCTTCATTGTTGACAATTTTGAATAAAAAGCTTACAACATGTGCTATTATGTCTCCTTGTGGCGATTTTAGTACTAAACCTAATCATGTCCCCTGCATGTTGGTTGCCCCTTATGTAAACATTGTTCATCCCTGACCGGAGGTCTAGGTGTCTAATTGGTTTAAAGTTTGATTCTAGGTTAGGACTGAAATCAGCCACAAAGTTTGCTAGGGCATGGGATTTGATTATTATCATGGGTTAAAGGTGATATCATATGTGCTTAGCTGGACAGACTACTTGGTCATCTTACTGCCTGACAGTGCAGGCTTCCTCACGACAGGTTTAATGGGGAGGTTAGTTCTGACTATAATAGGGCGATATTCATAGTAGGGACGAAGTTTAGTACATGAAATAATTATATCTAAAACATATTTGTCAAGAAAGTCATACCTCATGTCCGCATCTAGTAGACTTTTACTTACCAATAGGTCGGGTGTTGCCGATCATTATCTTTCCGACCAGGACTTTACTTGATGGTTGTTTCAGTCACAAGAATGTGTAAACCGATAGTGGTTGCCTTTTGCACAGCTGGCCAGGCCGATGTGAGGAGTAGAAAGATAGTTTGTAATCTCATGAACAGGAGTCCACGCGAATAATTGTGTTTTCCTTTTAGGGAGGTTATAGAAAGCTTTGTATGTTTCCGAGGGCCTCGATAAGAATTTGTCCAGGGTCAGTAACTTTTCCCGCCAAAGCGAGAGCTTTTTGATGCCCCCGACGACTTTGGTGATTGGAGCTCCAGTTTGCTTTAATCTGTTCAGGACAGGCTTCTATGCCTCTTTTGGTTTCCTTATAACTTATAAACTTACCACATGGCACACAATATTTTGTACTTGATAGGGCTGAAATTATATCATATCTTCCAAAATAGTCACAAGTAGTTTATCAATGATTCACATAAATTATTCAATTACAACCATGTTGACTAGCTGGTCAGGATAGATTGTGTCTTTAATTGTCCAGGCATTATCAACCATTAAAGGTAACAATTCTATTAGTTCAAAGTTTTTAGTTTTATGCTACACAAGTTTGAAACATAATAAGGAAAAGTTAATGAGTAATAATGTGAGAATTCATTAAGGTAGTGTGATGATAGATCTAAGCATATCGGGACTGACTGGTCAGGCCAGGCAATTTATCTTTCCAAAACAGTCAGGCCAGGGTAATTTTCTCTTCAAAACAGTCAGGTCAGGCTGATTTTATGTCCGAAAACAATCAGGTCAGGCTAATTTTTCCTTCCAAAAACAGTCAGGTCAGGCTGATTTTAAAAACAGTCAGGTCAGGCTGATTTTCTCTCCAAAAACAGTCAGGTCAGGCTGATTTTAAAAACAGTCAGGTCAGGCTGATTTTCTCTCCAAAAACAGTCAGGTCAGGCTTGACTAACACTAGTGTATCAGGATAGATTAAGAATATCATATGTAAGATGTTTTTTTTTTTTTTTTTTTTTTAATATTTGATCCTTAGTTGACATATATATTTAAATGTTATATAAAGGATAAGGACTTATCTGTGTAGAAATATTTGAACACCTATGTTGGGCCAGGATAGATTATATTCTGACCAGACTTTGTGCAGCTTGGAAACATTTGGCTGGGGCATTCTAGCCAGGCTAGCAGATGACGACCAGGAATCAGCCAAGAGGGGGAATGAAGGACAGCCTATCATAGTAGCCTTGCACAATAATTCTTGGTAGAACTTTCTCCCCTGCATGAAATTTTCCTAGAGCAACCCTTATGATTTGTTCCTGGGCTACTGCGTTATATAGTGTTGGTAAGCATTCCCTGTCCTGATAAGACTGGTCTGCAGCCGCATCAAGCTATCGTTTCAGTTGGTGACTTTTAAGCTGTTTGGTCGGGCTAAGTAAGCTGTCCAGCCAGACTTGTATTTTGATGTTCAAGGCTTTGAATTTCCTAAGAACATAAAATTATTAGAATTAACAAAATCTAAAATTTAAATGTAGAAGTAAGATCAAAGTACCAAAATTTTAAGATATATTGTTTAGAGTTTTCGAAACTTGTATTGGATATGAGAAAGACTTATCTTTGAATTTTTTTTAGAAAGAAATTTTCACTTGAACTCCGCATTCTCTTAAGCAATGTTATACTTGTTGTTATTGGAAGGGCTTCTAGCTTGTCTTGACAATATTTCTCTTGGATTCAACGTTTGTAGTGTAGAGATGGAAATTTTTGTATCGATCTTTCTTAAGGCTCTCAAAACTTGTTGTGGAGAAGAAAAGATATTACGAATAATTTGTAGGAATGATAAACTAGATGCCCCACGGTGGGCGCCAATTGTTTTGACCGGATTTTACGCAGCCTGGAATCCGGCCAGGCATTCTAGGGTATTCCGGCCAGGGTAGATTATGGTGAGGTTAACTAGTATCATCCTATTATGATGGTATTATGGTTGTACCTTTTCAGGGTTGATTATAAAGTAAAAAGAGATAAATTAAAAGTAAAGAATAATAAAAAGAGACATGACATAATGATTTATATGGGCACCAAGCTAGGAGAGTATTTCACTATGTATTTTCCATAATCTAAGAACAATGATGTAATTGCTAAATAATTGTAGTATTTGCTTAAGGTAGAGTAGATGAGAGTGGGATGAGATGTGTCTTTGTTCCTTCGTATTTATAGTAAAATAGGTAGAAAGAGTGGTTGCTTGTGAGTAGGAGGTCGCTCCACTTTTCTAGGGTTGTTTCCTTAATTGTAGTTGACTTCTTCTTCTCTTGACCATTCCTTCCTAATTGTTGCTGCTTCTTCCTTATTTTGCTAGGGTTTTAGTTGTGATTATAACAATGTTGACTTAGTCTTCCATAATAATAGGAACTACTTAAGACCAAGTTTAATTAACATGTGCTAATTAACTTAGCATCCCATGCTAGGTAAATATCTTCTCCATATTGTATGCTGGTCGTCCACTTCATCCCTGTATCCCTCTCCTGGCCTGTATCAATGCCTGTCAGGCTAAACTGCTTTGTACGTAAGCCTAATTGTGTCTGTTGTACCCTGACAATGCCTGTTGTCTTCTGTGTCTTGTCTTTGACTTATAATAATACCTGACCCGAGTTGTACCGATCGGTATTTTTTTCGATATGATGCCCCGTCCTTTGATATAGTCTTCTAGCCTGTCTCCTTGCCTGGACCGCTACGTTGAACTCGCCTGAACGGTACTGCTGAGGCTGAATTCTAGCCTGACGGTAGTGTAAAATATCAGGCTCAACAATCATAATAACACAAATTTACAAGTTTTATATGTCAATCGTATAACTCGGAAAAAACTATAACCGATTTGCATGCAAACAACCTAAGGCTCATGATACCACTTGTTAAAAATCTATATCTCATTACTTGATATATTCATATATGTGATGATTTAATTTAGTCATAAAATTAAACATTGATCTTATGCATGCAAACAATAATAAAATCAAGGAAGAAATCATCAACCCTTACATTGATATTTCGGATTTTTGGGCACAAGTGAGTTCTCCTACTCACTTGTTCTTGAGCTCTCCAAATATTGGATGAACAAGGATTCAAGTGTATAATCCCTCCCAATGATTAATACACAAGGTAATCTCTTAATAAAATTAATATTATTATTACTAGAACAATATTAATTTAAATAAAAATGACCCAAAAATATTTATTTGGTTCTCTTTATTTCGGTTAAGAGAAGGGAGAAAGAGGAAGAATTTTATCTCTCTAAAACTCTTATTTTAGATGTGTGAATGAATGAATGAATACACTAATATTCAAGTAGTGTATATTAGGTAAAAATTAGAAGAAAAACCCATGGTTTTCCTTCTCAAAACCGGGTAGGAGGGGGGAATATTTGATGCCCAATGCATGAGTAAGGTGCTCTTCACAAGAGGCACTAGGTTTGCATGGCTAGGTTTAGGCAAATATGATTATGTTTACCACTTAGTAATTAACATAATAATTTCCTAATACACCCCATTATTTCGGTCATATTAAGATAAAATGGATTCCATTTTATCTTTATCAATTTGTCAATTTGTCACATGTCACATGTCATGTAAAATTGTTATGTATTTTTAACATATTAAAAATAAACGCATTAATAAAAAATACGTCATATACAAAATCGACTTAGTAATTCATAATTACTTGTACCAAAATAATTTACCAATTATAAATAACAACATCTTGTATTTATAATTATTTATTCATTCAAATGTAATTGTTTCCTTAAACAATAATTTCATCTAAGCAATAAAACAATTCGATTACTTAGACCGTATCTTATTTAATCAAATTACAATGAGACACGTAAATATTACTTCCAAAATCGTCCGTCAATTTTAAGTAATTTAATTAATCCGTATCGTCATACGATCAATTAAATGATCAATTAAGAGTGTTACCCTTTAGGTATGACCTAAGGGGATCAACTGATCATCACCGTCGCACGATAGTAATGTCAAACTCTAGTCAGCCAATCATTACAGATATGTGTGGACCAGTTGACAGTAAAATATTACTTCTCAATTGTATTCTTTAAAATGAGACTTAAACATGTGATCATCATGATCGACAGTTGTGATCGCATTATTGTCGGAGGACACATATTCCAACATGTACGACAACATTGAACGCCACAAAGTGAACTGAATTACATTATATTTGTTTAGTCCGTAATCTCCTACATGAGCTGATAACTCTGGCTATTATATTGTAAAGTTGATTGATGGTGGGTTCAACGAGCCATAAGTCAAATGGTTGGCTGATCGATCACAAATGCGAGTTATAACGATACCTCGTAGGACATTGTGACAACGTAATGGAGTCCTAAATGGTAAAAAAACATTCGGTGCCAGGTCGTGGATTGGACTTCCATTGTATTCCTAGAGTCGATTCTTTTGACTATCGACTGTCTCTTGAGATTAAAGCGGTTTTTGGGTGACTTTGGCTTCTTTCTCATGGTCGACCGTAACAGGAGGCTAAGTAGATTTTTACTGGGTCATTTCATACTGTGCTTATATCTGCAGGATTCGAGTTGAAGAAAATATCCAACCTCTATCAGGTTTAGTCATTTCTCGGGGCCACTCGAGGAGTTGTAGCTGAAATGCATGGCCATGCTCGAATGATGATTCGTTTATCAGTTAAGTTACTCTCTAGTCGGGAAAACCACTCTTGATATTGATCACTTGTAAAATACGACCTTTGTGAATACGGATTTTGCAAATTGTTTTACATTGAGTGGGAGAAATTAAGGATATGAGAATCGGTTATCGCACATACACTTGTGAGGAGAAGTGGGAGATTGTTGGAGCTCGTATCCTCCACAGTTAGTGTGATAACGTGTATAAATCTCTTATAGGTTCACAGGGTATACTTAGTATTTTATCAGTTGATTAACGTTTACTAATAACGGTTGGCTTGCTAGAAGTTTGACGTTATTATCATACTGATGGCGGTGATCAACTGGTCCCTAAAAGTCACACATAAAGGATGTGTTTGAGAGATGTGATTATATGAAAATATAATCACGTTGATGCCTTATATGACTAAATGGTTAGTCCATGTATTTGACTAAAAGGTTAGTCAATGTGATGATAAGTCGATTATTTAATACAATTAAATAATATCAGCTGAGACGAATTAATTGTTAATTCGTAAATTGAATATAAACTGTTATATTTAATTAATGTATATAATGTTAGCTTAAACGAATTAAGATGTTAATTCGTAATTAAACATAAACGGTTGTATTTAATTAGCAAATTATAAATATGCGATATTTATAGTTAATGTATATATTATACGAAATTGTCATAATAAATGTTGCCAGACCGGTATTAATAAATCGACTATAAACTGTTGTGTGTGGACTTATTAATACGTGACGACATAAATGACAATTGATAATTATACACATTTTATACAATATGATAACTACCAAAAATAAGAAGATTTTTCTCCTTATTTTTGGGTTACATGGTTTGAAAAAAAAAGGAGAAAAATATCTTCCCCTTATTTCTCTCTTTTGGACGGTTTAAGAGGAGAGAGGGGAGGATTATTTTTCTCACTTATTTTTTCACAAAATACTCTCATAAAAAAAACCCTAAAAACTACTCTAAATTTATTAGAAATTAGGGTTTTCTTTCTAGCCAGAAAGAGGCATTTCTCGGAGCATCTTTGGTGCAACGATTAGGAGAATATCGATCTCGATATTTGTTCTTAGGCCAAATTGCTAAGACCGGAGGTTAATTCTAATCTCTATTCTTTTGTTTATGCAATTTCGTTTATGACTCGTAATTTCATATTTCATAATTTCGTTATAATCCGAATTTTCTTGATGAAATATACCGATATTTCCCACAACATCTTCGAGACCTTGTGTATGACCAGGTTGTACCGTCTTAGGAAGTATTCCTATGCTTTTCTGACCTTGGAGTTCATGAGTTCTTTCAAGTATGATGCGGTGGAAAAGACCGTTGAGTTCCGTGTTATGAACACCAGCTTCTTTCTGACCATGGACATGTTTGCCACCCACCTTGGCCTTGCTCGACCTGAGAAGGGAGCCCTTAGGGACATCCCGAATGAGTGTGGAGCCAGTAGTCTTATAACTTGCTTTATCGGCAAGCCACCTCCCACCTCTAGTAACATGCTTATCAATGACGTGCAACACGTCACTTTGAAGATCTTTCTTCCTGCTTTGACCGGTTTACTTTATGATCGGAAAGATGTGAGTAAGTGATCGGTCCGTTTCGTGTTCACAATTAAAGGTGTGGTCGTTGGGTCACGTCCGAATCAAAACACAATTTATAGCTTCACAAACAACTATACAATTAGTAAAGAGGCAAGTAAAGGTCGGATCCCAAGGGACGGGTATTGAAATGAGATTTCTATTGAAACTAGTGGTGTCTTGGGGGTGTCACAAATTGGGTTGATGTAGAAGGTCACTAACTAAAATAGCAATGAAAATAAACTAGCAAGATGAATTAAAAGGGGTGTAAACAATTGATTAAAAAGCACTAGGGTGTCATGGGATCATAGGGGAATCATGGGAATTGATCATACAAACATGTTCTCAAATTATAAGCAAGCAATTATTGTTGTGATGGATTGAGTTGGGTTATATCTTACAATCCTAGGAAAGTTTGGGTCCCGGAGCCGAATCGATTAGATTGTACAACACCTACAAGTCGACTTAGTCTTCCCTACTCAACAACATGCATGGTCTAATGAGACTCGAGTTGGGTTATGTTTTACAAGTCTCATTGAAAAGATAGGAGATGGTGGTAAATGCAAGGATTCATAGGCTTAGCATTTCATCAAATATAACATGTGCATGAGTTGAGATCAAAACAAGCAAGCAAATAAAACATGAAAGCATATTAATTTAAGCATGAATCATTCCCCATGTTGGTTTCCCCTAATCACCCATTAACCCTAGCTAAAAGACTACTCACTCATTATCATGTTGATCATGCTAGCAAGGTTGTCAATCATACCAACAAAATGAAACATGATGAATAAATGAAAGTAATTAACAATAATTAAAAAGGGATTAAGAGAATTATACCTACTAATGATTCCAATAATAAAGCAAAGATAAAAGAAGTACTTGAATGCTTGATTGAGAGGTTGTCAATCTCCCAACAATAACCCAAATAATCTTCAATTACCCAAAATAAAGGATGAACAAAAGAGAGATTAAGGAAATAAAACTAGTATTAGAACTTGATTAATTGTTGATTACAATACTAAAGAGAGATTTTGATTGATATTAACTACTCTAATTATTGATAAGAAGAACATGCTCTCCTAATTAGACTAATGGGGTATTTATAGTGGAAATTAGGGAGGATGCATTAGGGTTAACTAAGGGCTAAACTAGTAATTACACTTTTTAGATTGAGCGAGGAGGAGCCGGTATTTTCCGAAGGAACGGCTTCTTTCTTTTTAACTTGGAGAAGAGGAAATCGCGCTGTGCTGGAATCCGTGCGTATTGGGGTCGGGACGGGCGGATTCTGGTGGTGCAATCCGAGCGTCTTTTGAGGAAACCGCTCGGATTGTGCTGTGAGGAGACGGGCGGATTCGAGGGAATCCGGGCGGATTCTGGCGGTGAAATCCGAGCGTCTTTGGAGGAAACCGCTCGGATTGTGCTGTGAGGAGACGGGCGGATTGGAGACAATCCGCTCGGATTGTAGCTCAGCACAAATTCTTCTTCTTTTCTTCCCTTTTCTTCACGAAATCCTTGGGGATTTCCTTGGGGACTCAAGGATCCTTTCCCAACATTACTCATCTACTATCATATGTACAAAGGCCTTCTAATCTTGTCTCTCCTTGATGCTTGGTCATTGAATTCGATCAATTTAGTCTTGTTTTGCCATGAAAATGCAAGATTCTTACTCCTTTCCTACCAAGGGATCAAAATCTCAAAGAATATGCAAAACAAAGAACTAAAGATAATAAATGACCCAAATATGCACTAAAAAGCATGGGAACAAGGCTAATTCGGGGGCTAAATATGCGCTAATTATGGTCACATCAAATATCCCCAAACCGAACCTTTGCTCGTCCCGAGTAAAGAGGTGACAAAGACTAGGACCAATACTAACCTATCCTAATAATATAGCCGATATGAGACAATTAGCGGGTCTCACTCCGCCCCTTCAACTCACAACAAGACAACCATAAGGTAGGATGCCTTCTTGCAAGGCAAGGTGGGTCTTGCCAAAATGGCGACACATCCAAACATTAAGCACACAAAATCACATAATGGATGCATCTACAAAAGAATAGCCACTTCCTCATCAAGTGGCGGAGGCACTAAAGAGGAACAAATTTAAGAGCATGTAATCCTTCAAAAATACTAGTTCAACAAATTACTAAGGCTAAGAGGATGGCACTAAATCACCTCCAAATGGTGTTAAACTAGACTACTTTCGTCCTCAATTTCCAAATGCTTTCGTCAAGAGCGATCGGATGGTGGTGGAATGATGATCCCTATGATGCTAGTAGCATATGATATGACAAGTCTCGAATTCTCTACAAAAGTAAAGTTCATGGATCGTCCCAAGCTCGACCAAGTGGCTTGACAAAAGGCTTTTTGGGAATGAAATGCTCAAATCTTTATACACAACGGGTGGATATGACTAGTATTCAAAATTGTCCTCATTTAACTTTCACATTTCAAAAATTTAAGATGGGGTTTGTCCCTTCCGGGCTAGTGTCCTTTGCTTTCGCCAATCGCTTATTAGGCAACCGGTTAACCTCTAGACAATAGCTTTTCGAGGTGATAGTCACTCTGTCTCTGGGCGGCCGAATTCACAACCGTGTGGGGGCCCAATTCAATGGATCCCGCACCAAAGCACATCGAAGTGGTACGCCTCCATCAAAACAACTTAAATTTCTCAACATTCAACGATTCATAACATTTGAGGTTTCCTTGGCATTAGATTACTTCCACATGACAAAATTCCTTGAAATGAGCACTTCAAACTTATTGATAGAAAATATTTTTGGGTTGCCTTACCACAAGGTCAAACAAGGTCACCTAGACAAGTTAACCAAGTCCACATCGCATCACGGGGTTGGATAGGTGACTCACATGCAAACCCTTGACTAGGCCTTGGGTCATGGGTCAAAAGATACTAGTATGACACTATCTAGGGTGTTTTACAACCATTCTAGTAGGCAAAGTCTTAAGTTGAACAAGTATTTTTAATGGCTTAATTGCTCTTGTCAAAGTTCCTAATTAGGCATTTTCAAAACATTTCTAACATGCAACTACATGCCATGATGCAACTAATATAAACATCCTAATGCAAGTGATTCTATCAACTAATATGACATCTAAACTAAATGCAAGTCCTAAGTTCACATTGTTATACCGCATCAATCAAAATAAAGCCACATAGTCATTAACATAAAGAGGAAAAAGGAGATTGGAAAGATCATACCATGCGGTCTTCAATATCCTCATGTCTCGGATGTGGCGTAGTCAATCAATGTGAAAAAGGATAGAACAAACACAATATATACAAATCAATATACACAAGACTATAAAGGGAAATAAACATGTTTTTGGGTTTTCAATTTTTAAATTTTTATGATTTTCGAAATTTTTCAATTTTTTTTGGATTTTTTGAATAAGAGTTAAATGTTAGAATTCTCATCCCCACACTAATATGGGCATTGTCCTCAATGGCCAAAATGATGGAAATTATGCAAAGATGATACATGATTTCTATACTAAATGCAATCTATACTAAGCTACACTACATGATGCATGGTTTTTGTTATGACGAAGAGGATAATTTAAATTACCTCCCGTTGTGTATGCATTAACTTCCCCAAACCGAGTGAGACACTATTGCTAATGTCCAAGGATGGGTGTAGTTCATGCACACACTATGCAATGCATGAAACTAATTTGTCATTTTGGATTTTGAAAATGGGAACAATAAAATGAGAACACCTCAATGGTACCGAGGTGTAAGTCCTGTATGGTGCTAGGACTACTCCAACAATGATCGAAATTAATAAAAATACAAGATAACAAGACACAAACTTCTTTTCATGAAACTTTGAAAGATAAAGAGGAGAGATGAGAAAACTTCACTTAAACTTAGGTGGGTGCCTCTCGCCCGCTCCACCTAGTGATGAAGTAGTCTTCTAGACATCGGCATCATCTCCCTCTATATCGCTATCCCAAATATCCTTGGAAGCATCACTCAAACTTGGGTCCATGAATTCGTCTTCCTCACTCTCAAGCTCCACCGTGTCACCTCCACAAGAATTGCCACTCTCCGCCTCTTGTCTACCGTTCGCCCCTTCATTAGCTCTCTCCGAGTTGGAGAAGAGCAAATCCATTTGAGCCCATGAGGGGAAAGCTCCTTCCTCACTAATCCGTCCTCTTCGAACCATCTCGTGATATTGAGGATAGAGGGCATAGTAAGTGTCCACGGAGGTCTCGTATTGACGGTAGTGTAGGTCTTGTAAGATTCCCGTGACAAAGTCATCACGGGGGAGGATGAAGGGATTTGGATGGTTATACGGTTGGTAGGGAAAGGGGTAGGGAGGCACTTTTACCTTCTCATTTTGAGTTTGTTGTTCTTGTTGTTGTGGTGGTGGATTTGGTGGTGGTGGTGCTTGCCTTGTTTGACTTGGGATGAGGTAGGATGGCATGGGAGACAAGTTTCCTCTTCTTGGGGAGATACGTGGTAGATCGGCCATTGGAAGATAAATCGGATCGCTTTCTTTTGTCAACCACTTTATCCGCTTATCAACCCCCTCAAGGGTTATCCAATGGTGTTGGACGAGAAGGAGATCTTCATTAATTCTCGTTTTCCCGTAAGTGCAGTGTACTCATTGTTCTCATTGAACCTTGGGTTGAAGTGCTTTGCAAGTCTAGTAATGAGTCCTCCATTCACTATGTGCTTCATTCCATCATCATCCCCATTTCTAAACTTTGCCCATTTCTCTAGCAAAACTAGAGGTGCATTGAAGTGGTACCCATTTCTCCCTTGAATGTTGAGGTAGGATTCCATAAACACAAGGTCTAATTGGTTCACGATGGCCGGATCTCGGCGGGCAAGTAGAGTGCCCGAAAGAAATCGATATGTAAGCCTCAAGATCGGGTTTTGGATATGAAAAGCAAGACATTCCTTGGTATGAATGAAATCCCGGCCCGTCATGGCCCTCCACAAAGGTTCAACACTATACTTTTTGGGTTTCGATGTTCGGGTAGGCGAAACATCAAGTCCAAACACATTTGCGAATTCTACAAGGGTCATCATCCTAGAAACATTCTCCAACCTAAACTCTATGCATATCACTTTGTTCAAGGTTGTAATCTTCAAAAAGCTCAAAAATTCAAGCATAAGGGACCGATAGGTTGGTTCATACATGCGAAAAAGGGTTGAAAGACCAAAAACCTCAAAGAGAGCTTCCACTTGGTGATAAATCCCAAGTTTCCTCAAGGTAGCATGACATAAAAACTTAGTGGGAAGAATATTCTTACTTAGAAGCCGGTGGAAGACTATTATTTGCACATCATTGAGAAATTCCACATTTGAGAAGTCATTAAGCCTTGTGAGATCCACAATCTCTTCATGCTCCCTTCTTAAAGTATTGATATGGGAGGTGGAAGAACTTCCCATCATCCTTGGTCTTCTCCCACTCCTAAAGGATGATCTCCTTGGCGCCATTCTTGATTCTTAAGTTGGATTCTTTTGATTTGTGAAAGGGTAAGGATGTTCCTTGTTGATTGAGTGTTGCCTTTGGAAACCCTAGAAAATTGGGGCTTTTTGATTTTGTGGGTTAAGAGAGTGATTTGGATATGTATGGGAGTCATAAGGAGGTGGGTTTTATAGTGCAAGTGGAAGGAGTAGTGATGTGGCACTATATGTGTGGTGGGGTGTAATTTAATTAGGAAAAATCGGGTCAAAACACCGTGGGGGGGACGAGCGGATTCGAGCTGAAGACGCTCGGATTCGTGCTCCTCGGGACGGGTGGATTCAGGGAAATACGCCCGGATTCTGTCACAGCGGAAAATTTCCAAAATTTGACATTTCAAAGACAGGCGTCCCGAGCATGAGACGCTCGGATTCTTGTACAATTGGACGGGCGTCTTCTTCGGAAGACGGACGGATTTCTTTACAGAAATTTTCCTTGAAATGCACAGGTAGAAAGACGGGCGTCTTTCTTCAAATCCGGTCGGGTTCAACAAGACGGGCGTTTTTCCCTCTGGGACGCTCGGATTCGACCTCAGTCCAATAAATCTTCAAATCCTCAGCGTAGCTAGACGGACGGATTCTTCTCAGAACTCCCGGATTCCAGCAAGACGGCCGGATTCAAGAGAATCCGCACGTGTTCGGGCTGTGAATTCTTCCTTTGACTATTTCTCCTCTCTTGGATGCGTCCCCACACTTGAGAATTCGTTTCTTCCTTCATTCAAAATTCATTAGTAACCCTCTCTCACTTACGCTCATGAAAAGAGTTCATGCTATTTATTAAAACAAATGCAACAAAACAATAAATACAAGTTAGAGGGTTAGTATATTTACAAGTGGTGGTTTAGGGAGGACTCCACCAAACTCTCCCTTAGATGGTCCTTTTAAGGGTGAGGAGGCCCGAGGTAGGTGACCTCGACCTCTCCAACAAACGCTCCTTCATAGTATGGCTTCAACCTTTGACCATTTACCTTGAACTTGCTTCCATCTTCCGCCTTGAGTTCGAAATCTCCATATTTTCCAACTTCGGTTATCACATAGGGACCCATCCATCTAGAGTTCAATTTTCCCGGAAAGAGTCGGTAGCGGGAATTGAATAGAAGGACTTTGTCTCCCTTGTGCAAGGCCTTTTGTCTAATTCTCTTATCATGAAGCAATTTCGTTCTTTCTTTGTAAATCTTTGCATTCTCGTAGGATTGTAGTCGGAATTCCTCCAACTCTTGGATTTGAATCATCCTTCTTTGACCGCTCATTGCTCGGATTGCCCAATAAGCTTTGTACTCCAATTCGATTGGCAAATGACATGCTTTTTCATAGACAAGCTTGTAAGGGGAGGCTCCTATGGGAGTCTTATAGGCCGTCCTATAAGCCCAAAGAGCATCATCAAGCTTTGTGCTCCAATCTTTCCGAGTCTTGTTCACAACTTTCTCAAGGATTTGTTTGATCTCTCTATTTGAAATCTCAACTTGACCGCTTGTTTGAGGATGATATCCTAAGCCGGTTCTATATTGGACACCATATTTGGTCAAAAGGGATGCAAGCTTCTTCTCATGGAAATGCGTTCCTCCATCACTAATGATCGCTCTAGGAACTCCAAATCTTGGGAAAATTATCTTCTTGAAAAGCTTGGTGACCGTTTTTGCATCATCATTTGGGGTGGCAATTGCCTCCACCCACTTTGAGACATAATCTACGGCCACAAGGATATACTTATTCCCATTGGATGTCACAAAGGGCCCTTGGTAGTCGATTCCCCAAACATCGAAGATCTCTACCTCTAGAATGCCCCTTTGTGGCATTTTGTTCCTCCACGAGATATTTCTCGTTCTTTGACAAGCGTCGCAATGAATGATGAATTCTCTTGTATCTTGAAACATTGTAGGCCAATAGAAGCCCGATTGGAGAATTTTTTCAACGGTTCTCCTTGCTCCATGGTGCCCACCGTAGGGCGATGAATGACATCCTTCCAAGATTCCTTGGATTTCCCATTGAAGGATGCATCTCCGGTAGAGCCCATCACTACACTCTTTGTAGAGGTTTGGGTCATCCCAAAAGTACCTCTTCACTTCGAATAGGAATCTCTTCCTTTGGTTGTGGTTCAAATTTGGAGGGAGCACTTTTCCAACAATATAGTTAGCATAATCGGCAAACCATGGGGTGATGTGCCTTTCAAGTTGTGTTTGAATGGCCATCAAAATGTCATCGGGAAATGAATCATTGATCGGGGTCTCTCCATTTTCATCATGAAACCGGGTCCTTGACAAGTGATCCGCCACTACATTCTCGGCTCCTTTCTTATCTCTTATTTCCAAGTCAAATTCTTGAAGAAGCAAAATCCATCTCAACAATCTTGGTTTTGCCTCCTTCTTTATCAAGAGATGTCGGAGAGCACGATGATCCGAAAATACAATCACCTTGGATCCAAGCAAGTAGGAACAGAATTTATCCAAAGCATATACAATGGCAAGAAGCTCCTTTTCGGGTGTGTCATAATTCACTTGGGTGGGGTCGAGGGTCTTGCTTATGTAATAGATGGCGTGAAGAGCTCTCCCTACCCGTTGGCCAAGAACCGCTCCAACGGCGTAGTTGCTAGCGTCACACATAATCTCGAAAGGTAACTCCCAATTCGGGGGTTGGATGATTGGTGCCGAGATTAGTGCTTCTTTGATCCTATTAAAAGCTTCAACACACTCATCAGTGAAGAGGAATTGGGCATCTTTAAACAAAAGTTGAGTGAGGGGTTTCGCTATTTTTGAAAAATCCTTTATGAAACGACGATAAAAACCCGCGTGACCGAGAAAACTTCTCACCCCTCTAACATTCACGGGAGGTGGGAGTTTCTCTATCACCTCAACTTTAGCTCTATTGACCTCGATGCCCTTTTCCGAAATCAAATGACCCAAGAAAATTCCTTCATTGACCATGAAGTGACACTTTTCCCAATTTAGAACAAGACTAACATCTTCACACTTTTGCAACACAAGAGAAAGATTATGCAAACATGAGTCAAAGTCCTTTCCATAAACACTAAAATCATCCATAAAGACTTCCATTATGGTCTCTATATAATCGGAGAAGACACTCATCATGCATCTTTGGAAAGTGGCGGGGGCATTACATAAACCAAAAGGCATCCTCCTATATGCAAAAGTGCCATAAGGGCATGTGAAGGTGGTCTTATGCTGGTCATCCGGGTGTATAGGGATTTGGAAGAATCCCGAATACCCGTCAAGGTAACAAAAGAATTTGTTGGAGGCTAACCTCTCAAGCATTTGGTCAATAAATGGTAAGGGGAAGTGATCCTTTCTTGTTGCGGAGTTTAATTTCCGGTAGTCAATGCACATACGCCAACCGGTGATCATTCTTGTGGGTATTAGTTCATTCTTCTCATTTGTCACTACCGTGGTACCTCCTTTCTTAGGTACCACATGGACGGGGCTAACCCACAAAGAATCCGATATGGGATATATGATTCCCGCATCAAGTAATTTCATGACTTCTCCTTTGACAACTTCTTGCATGTGGGGGTTCAATCTTCTTTGGGGTTGAATGGTAGGTCTATAGTCTTCCTCTAGATGAATTCTATGCATGTAAAAGTTGGGACTTATCCCCTTAAGGTCATCTAGACTATACCCTATAGCCTTCTCATGTTGTTTCAACACATCAAGCAATTTTCCCAATTGGTCATCATCAAGTCTATCATTAACAATCACGGGTTTGGTCTTTGATTCATCAAGGTAAGCATATTTCGAATTTGGGGGAAGGGGTTTCAAAGTAGGAGTTTGTACCTTACTTTACTCCTTTGGAGTTTCATTGAGAATTTGCTCCATCTCCATTAGACATTCCATTCTCATAGCATATTCAACTTCATTTTCGACCTCATCATATTCAAATTCCATGATGGGTTCCTCTTGCTCTTGAGTTTGTAAAATCTCTTCTAGGATGGATTGCTCATCCTCTATGGGTTGACATGCTTCCACTAGAATGTTATGCACTAATTCGGATTGTGCACAAGTAAGTTCCTTGTTAGCTAGAGCGGCCTCAAAAAGATCCACCTCCAATTCCCAATACATATTGTTAGCCTCACTTGCTTCCAAGGCTTCCAATGCTTGCATGGGATCCTTGAAGTAAGGTATACTCAAGTGGTCCTCTACAAAACAATCTATAAAATCCATCTCGCACAATATCGAACAACTTGAAAACAATTAGAACAAACCTTGAGGAGTTTTACTTCCCCAAGGCGAAGAAAGACACAACTAATAACAATAAATAGAAATCTAAATCAAACAAACACCGTCCCCGGCAACGGCGCCATTTTTGATCGTTCCGTTTCGTGTTCACAATTAAAGGTGTGGTCGTTGGGTCACGTCCGAATCAAAACACAATTTATAGCTTCACAAACAACTCTACAATTAGTAAAGAGGCAAGTAAAGGTCGGATCCCAAGGGACGGGTATTGAAATGAGATTTCTATTGAAACTAGTGGTGTCTTGGGGGTGTCACAAATTGGGTTGATGTAGAAGGTCACTAACTAAAATAGCAATGAAAATAAACTAGCAAGATGAATTAAAAGGGGTGTAAACAATTGATTAAAAAGCACTAGGGTGTCATGGGATCATAGGGGAATCATGGGAATTGATCATACAAACATGTTCTCAAATTATAAGCAAGCAATTATTGTTGTGATGGATTGAGTTGGGTTATATCTTACAATCCTAGGAAAGTTTGGGTCCCGGAGCCGAATCGATTAGATTGTACAACACCTACAAGTCGACTTAGTCTTCCCTACTCAACAACATGCATGGTCTAATGAGACTCGAGTTGGGTTATGTCTTACAAGTCTCATTGAAAAGATAGGAGATGGTGGTAAATGCAAGGATTCATAGGCTTAGCATTTCATCAAATATAACATGTGCATGAGTTGAGATCAAAACAAGCAAGCAAATAAAACATGAAAGCATATTAATTTAAGCATGAATCATTCCCCATGTTGGTTTCCCCTAATCACCCATTAACCCTAGCTAAAAGACTACTCACTCATTATCATGTTGATCATGCTAGCAAGGTTGTCAATCATACCAACAAAATGAAACATGATGAATAAATGAAAGTAATTAACAATAATTAAAAAGGGATTAAGAGAATTATACCTACTAATGATTCCAATAATAAAGCAAAGATAAAAGAAGTACTTGAATGCTTGATTGAGAGGTTGTCAATCTCCCAACAATAACCTAAATAATCTTCAATTACCCAAAATAAAGGATGAACAAAAGAGAGATTAAGGAAATAAAACTTGTATTAGAACTTGATTAATTGTTGATTACAATACTAAAGAGAGATTTTGATTGATATTAACTACTCTAATTATTGATAAGAAGAACATGCTCTCCTAATTAGACTAATGGGGTATTTATAGTGGAAATTAGGGAGGATGCATTAGGGTTAACTAAGGGCTAAACTAGTAATTACACTTTTTAGATTGAGCAGGGAGGAGCCGGTATTTTCCGAAGGAAGGGCTTCTTTCTTTTTAACTTGGAGAAGACGAAATCGCGCTGTGCTGGAATCCGTGCGTATTGGGGTCGGGACGGGCGGATTCTGGTGGTGCAATCCGAGCGTCTTTGGAGGAAACCGCTCGGATTGTGCTGTGAGGAGACGGGCGGATTCGAGGGAATCCGGGCGGATTATGGCGGTGTAATCCGAGCGTCTTTGGAGGAAACCGCTCGGATTGTGCTGTGAGGAGACGGGCGGATTGGAGACAATCCGCTCGGATTGTAGCTCAGCACAAATTCTTCTTCTTTTCTTCCCTTTTCTTCACGAAATCCTTGGGGACTCAAGGATCCTTTCCCAACATTACTCATCTACTATCATATGTACAAAGGCCTTCTAATCTTGTCTCTCCTTGATGCTTGGTCATTGAATTCGATCAATTTAGTCTTGTTTTGCCATGAAAATGCAAGATTCTTACTCCTTTCTTACCAAGGGATCAAAATCTCAAAGAATATGCAAAACAAAGAACTAAAGATAATAAATGACCCAAATATGCACTAAAAAGCATGGGAACAAGGCTAATTCGGGGGCTAAATATGCGCTAATTATGGTCACATCAGTAAGCTTAACTCACACGAGGTGATATTGCTTGCGGCGTATCTTAACCCCACCCGAGCTCAGAGGGTCTCCTTCAGTGCCCCGGCTATAGTGTGTGCTAGTTTAGCATTGATGGCCTCGTCTGATACCCGTTTCTTGAGTTGTGGTGCCATTGCCACGCGGTTGGCGCAGCGGCTGACCACTTTTGAGGCCTCCTCGGCCTATACACCTTTGACCCCGGCGGTGCCTACCTTGGACCGTGAGTACTTCCTCGACCAGAAATGGTTGAGAACCTTGGAGGGTGGTGAGTTAGCATGGAGAGTTTGGGGGATGAGTTGGATGAAGATACCCGACCCTGAGCACCTTCCCGTGACCGAGGCTTTACCGGCGGTGGTGGTGGCAGCCGATTCTGATGATGAGGAGGAGGTCCCTGAGAGGCAGTTCTACCTCATTGATGCTGACATTTTGGAGGTGATGCATGAGCCGACGAAGAGGGATCAGGCTAGATCCGAGGGTGTACAGCCTAGAGTGAGGAGGGGACCGCGACGGGTGAGAGAGAGGATGGCTGAGACCCAGCCAGAGCAGGTTGTACCTTCACAGCCCCAGGTTTCCAGCTACCCTTCCTTCTACAGCCCTGAGATGAGAGTGAGTGAGCTCACGGAGAGAGTGTCTGCTACCTTAACACTCTGGAACCTCCATGAGATGGCATATGTGTAGGACATTGGGACCGAGGCAGCTCATCCGGTGTGGTGGAGAGGTGTTGGGGATGACAGCGGAGTCTTTCATTCCTTTGGCGTGGAGCAGTCTACTTGGGGGGAGCCTATGAGTTACCCCTGTGGTTGCTTGGCACCATGGCGAGTGGGAGCCGATTCTGGCGTCGGCGGCATCGCGGGTGAGGATGCAGCTGGAGCAGGCACGTCCGGAGGTGGTGGTGGAGATGAGGTGATGGATGAGCAGGCTATCGAGTGATGATGCTCCTTTTTATTTCTATCTTGTTACATGGATTTATAGTCATTGCTACTTGTTTCGTTTCGTACTTTTGTTGGACCTTGGTATGTATTTTGGCCATAAGGCCGCTTTTTGGATGATTTTCAGACTTTTATGCAGGATGTTGGTGTGGGGGATACGTTTCCGACTCATATATTTGTTGCCTTGGACTTACAACGTGACGAATTGGGAGAATATTGACATGTGGCTACTCGATCGAGTGCCCCTCACTCGATCGAGTAATTGCAGGGATGACATATGGGGGGTATTCTAATCTCAGCCAACTCGATCGAGTAACTGATGAACTCGATCGAGTAAGTTCAGCTTGATCGAGTAGCTTACGAACTCGATCGAGTAACCCTGTAACAACTCTATTTCGTTCTAACCCTTGTTGGCATCGTCATGGCGATAATTGTTGTTATAATATTTCTTGCTGTGGGTATATTATATCGTAGTATTATCTCAAAGGTGGTTATACAGTGTGCATATTGGTATGTTTAAAAAAAAAAAAAAAAAAAAAAAAAAAAAAAAAAAAAAAAAACTTTCGGTGATGTTTATATAATTTTGTATCCTAAATCAAATTGTCTCAGGTAACGTCATGTTCAATGGTTATAATCCGCGTCGCATAATTTGAATGATTGTATAAGAACGTAATTGATGTCGTGGCTGCTAGTTGATGATAGTATATCTTGTTGTGTAGTTCACTTTCTCGATGGTTTCATATACATATGAGTCAGATTTGCGTAATGTCAAGAAAGTGTCGTGATTGACATGAGTTAAGGTATGCATTGTGGTTTGTAAGCAATGTCAATGTGGAATAATATGTATCAGCTTGTGTGACAGTAAGGTTGTTTTGTTGGTGAACTTCGGGGATGAAGTTCCTTTTAAGAGGGGAAGAGTAATGTCGCGTGGAAAAATGACGTACTTATAGCAATTTTATAGTATTTTATGATAATTTTGAAGTATTTAAAATGGTTGTTTGGATAATTTTATATTGGTTATTGTATAATTGAGTAGCAATTTATAATTGTTGAATAGAGTAGCACGATGTGATATCTTATTTATAATTAGTTGTCCTCTGTGTTGTAATCAAATTGGATGTTAGTAGCATATAGTAGAGTTGTTGTTAGTAGAATTGTGTTGTGTGGTTAAAGTAATAGAGTGGAATGAAGGATGTGTTGTTGCAAATCAGTAATAGGACCGTCGTTTTGAGTGTTTTGTAACTGATAGTCTGATAGTTGTGTTGGGTTACGTTTGAGTATTAACATGAGATGAGTGCAAGTGATAGTCGAGCTGGTTGTCCTTGTGTACAATGTGTGTTAGGTGATTCAATAGGAAGTTGATGATTCGACGGGGAGTCGTGTTGTGTAATATGTGCTAAGGTAGATGATGATGATGGCTGATAAACATGCATAGCGGGATGGTATTTCTAAATAATTGTGTTGACCTGTGTCGGATAAACAGTGGTGGTTACCTTGGTTCCTTTGTCAGGGTGTCGCGGGGGAGGATGAGTCGAACTTCGGGGATGAAGTTCTTTTAGGAGGGGGGGGAGACTGTAATACCCGTCCTTTAGGGACCCGTTGACCGACGTTGATTGACCTTAGACACCGATCTTGACCTTGGGAAACTTTACGAGTGATGACTTGTGACGTGGTGAGATTTGGTTTGTGTGGTACTCGATATAGCTGAGGCTACTCGATCGAGTAGCTTGGGAGCTCGATCGAGTAGAGGTCACTCGATCGAGTAAGTTAGTTACTCAATCGAGTAACGAGGTTGCAGCGGGGAATTATAAATCGTATATCGTGAACCCCAAATCATTTCCCCACTTCTTTTTCCTAAACCTAGATACCGTCACCTCCTTTCTCCTTCACCATAATCCCTTTCCTTGAGGCCTTTGAGGATGCTTACACTGTGGGGATGGGATGCTTGAGTCGGGTAGCGGTCTTGACGCCGGATTACTTTGTATAGGTATGTTATCGTCATCATCATCATCATCGTTGCTTTCAGTTAGGTTTGTAGTGGTAGTGATAGATGGTTGTACTTTTTGTATAGGTGGTTTGCTTGGTTGATTGGTATCTTGTGATCGGACGCGGAATCGCTGTGGTTTGCTAAAGGTAGGTTCGCCTACTCAGTACTGTTGATTGTCTAGAAAGTCTATTGGTGTTGTTTGGTTGGTGTCGGGTCAGTGTTGTTGTTTGGTTGTGGTAGTTATTAATGTTGTGTTGGTATAGTAGTTGGTGTTTGTTGTTGTACAGCTGATTGTGATTGTTTGTCTGTGGTTCTCGAGGTGCGCCCTCGGCTGAGTGGAGTCACTTACGGGAGTGGCTTCACGCCCTTAGTTCGTCCTCCGTGGAACCCGCCACGGGAGGGGATGTGCACATTAAGGAACGTGAGTTTATCGCTAAGATATATGAGCGGGGCTTAGGTGGGAACGGCTGCGGTCCTCCACTGGCAGGACTGGTCCTTCGGGCAGTCAGTGATGGTGGTTGGTTGGAGGATATGTGGTGTGTGTGTTGTTGTGCCTGTGTTATTTCTGCTTTTGTATGTTTGTCCCCTCAGATGCTGGCCTTGTGTGGTGTTGTTTTGTTGTTTGTTTCTGTTGTGTCTGTCGTGATCCACTATGGTGAGCAGTCGGTCTTAGCAGGTTATTGTTTGGATCTTAGTTGAGTGCTTGGAGGGATGAGTCTTCCACGAGTCACGACAGAAGTAGTCCACATAGTTGATAGTAGTTTGAGTTGTATCTTTCATATCGCCTGTTGTTGTAAATCACTTGTAATATAACTTAAACGTTCTTTTCACTATAACGAAAATGCGGGATACCGACGGAAAATTTAAGGCCATACTGACGGCTTTTCCGTCGGTATTTCCATTTACTGACGGAAATTCGGTCAGGAAACAGGGTCAGCTTATTTCGTCAATAAAAAACCTGTTCTGACGGAATTTCCGTCGGTATTTCAAAACACTGACGGATCACTGACGGGAATTCCGTCTTTATATCTATCTAGGAAGTGACGGATTTTCCGTCATATTTTTAGCATTACTGGCGGAAAATCCGTCGGTATTCCTTGACACGTGGCATTTCATGTGTTTTTCTGAAATCATATTAAAAGAATAGAACTGACGGAATTTCCGTCGTTTTTTTGCATTACTGACGGAAATTCCGTCGGTTTTTGCTGACACATGGCGTTTTCATGTGATTTCCGGAAAAATGGGGAAAATAGGTAGTGACGGAAAATCCGTCAGTTTTTACAAAATACTGACGGAAATTCCGTCGGTTTTAATAAAAACCAGGCCTGGAAACAGCAGCCTGCTGCCCAGCCATGATGCGTTTTTTGCATCGCTTCAAATACAGCCACGATGCCTATTTGGATCGTTTCCAATATAACCAAAACCTGCAAAACACATACAATCGTCGACCGCTAAGCGGGAATCCATTTTCACGTCGACCGCTTATGCGGGAATCCATTTTCACGTCGACCGCTAATGCGGGAATCAATAGACAACAAAAGAGAATTGAACGCAAAATGTTTTACATAAAAAGATAGTCAAATTCGTACATTGTCTTACTAATTAAACACGAAAGAGAATTGTCTTACCATGTTTTCCATACTCCCTACTAGACGACAATACTAACCAAATTAAAGGTTCTAACCTAAAGGCTCTAACTTATTATAGGCTCAATAAAACTACCACTACCTCCAAACCCTTCATCACCACCCCCAAAGTCATCCCGTCTATGTGGAGGAAATTGTGAACACGTGTTTGGGGGTTGAGATGCTTGCATATCAGCCCAAGCCTTTTTCATTGCCGCCATTTGTTCAGCATGTTCACGAACCTGTCTTTCAAGAGCAATTCGAGCGGCTCACTCATCATTCATTTGGGTGGAAAGCTGTGAAATCATGCTAGGAGCATAAGAGAAAGACCGTCGGCCAGCTTTGTTAGGAGGAAGATCATACCATATTTCGGCCCCTTTATCTCCGGTCCCAAACATCCGGTTCTTCTCGCCAAAGCCTCCTACGGCCTTGTAGTACGCCCGAATCTCGTCGGGAGACTGTCCAGGTGGCAATGGTTGACTCATCTCCTGTTGGAAATCACGCTGAAAAAAGAGAAAATCGTCAGAAATGATATATATATATATATATATATATATATATATATATATACCTATATTTATAAGAAAGATATTATCGTTCTTTGTAATAAAAATAAATATTAAATTGAATACAAAAACTTACCTCAATCTCAGCCGCTCGAGGGTTAACCCACTCGCCCTTCTTATTTTTCTTCGTCTTCGTGAACAACTTGTGGGCGGTGGCCTCTTGACCCTGAAATTAGTATGGAAACAAGTAAAATCAAGTATATATTTATCAATCATATATATTAACCACTTTTTAAAAGCAATATAAACAATACATACCAATTCCTTGAAAGCATCAGAGCAACTCTTCCGACCAAGAGTGTGGGTGCCCAATGCTTTCCCATCTTTACCACCCGACTTCCTATTTGCCGTGTTGATTTTCGAATGTTTGGCAAAAGTAGGATCTTGTGGCCTATTCTTAAGTTTCTCCCACCAAGTAACAGGCACCCACTTTGGCGGTTTCTTATTATATTTTAGTCCATTAATAAGAGTGGTAATCCGCCTCGTTACCCTCGACTGCCACTCAGGCACAGGATCATAGCCAGGATCGATGGATCTTACATGAGTCTGTTTCAAAAACAAGTCTGAAATTAGTTATATAAAACTTAAGAAAATTCTTATAAACTCAAGAAAATTCTTATAAACTTAAGAAAATTATTATTGAGATACATAATTACCGCAAAGTAATTCCACATCTTCTGACGTTGTGCGTTACTCGCTTCACCCCACCTAGTGAAGTACTCATCTCCTGTGTTACGGGTGAACGACCAAGTAACATATTTCTTGATTGGTTCGTCATCCCACCTGAAAAACACATAAATATTTGAAATTAAAACTGTAAATGTTAAGTTTTAAAAATAAAAAAAATTAACATAAACTTACCAAAAATGATCTCGCCGAACACGGGCCGATGAGAGAGTCACCTGCATCTCCTCCTGTCTCTGTGATGGAGGATTCGGATCCACCTCATCCTCAACCTCCTCGTCCTCCCGATCATGTTGAGATGCATTACTATTACTCCCAAAATAACGGCGAAAAATATTCGGCATAATCACTGCATGAAAACAATTCAAATTGTTAGTTCAAAGAAAAAATCGTTAGTTCAAAACAACCATTTCTGCAGGGTATATATAAACAATTGAAACAAACACTAACTATGGAAAACTGTGAACTAATTACCACTTGCCTCTTCTTTAATGTATTTTATTGGTTGAATTGAAAGGTTTCTTATAACCAAACCTTGGAAATTGAAACACACTATTGATGTTAAGCTAAAACGACATGTATAAAACAAAAAACCAAATAGGCTAGAACGACAAGTAATAAAAAACGGAGGGCAAATTTTATTGAATGTTTAAACTTTAAACTTTTTTACAAATGTATTAATAATTCTACAATTACAACTAGTCCTCCTCACTATCACTGTCACTACAAATCAAAACAGTTCATCCTCCAAAAAAGCACTCCCTCTCGCTTCCTCTGATTCCTCATTTTCGTATCTAATAAGTTCTTCAACTTCATCTTCATCCCCTTCTTCTCCGACGTCTCTGTCATATTCCCCTTGACCTCTTTCCACTACCACTTCGTACACATCTTCATCCTCTATATCTTCCAACAAAATCGGTGAAATTGAGTGATCATTCACAACCACATCTTCTTGAAAGACACTTTCTTCAATAGGAGCATCAACTTGTGATCTTGCCTTGGTTTTAAAAACCGCGGACCACTGTATACCGTGATTACCTTTCTTAATGGTTGGATAAGGAGCATAACAAACTTGATCGACTTGAAAAGATGCCACAAATGGGTTATGTCCACGAAGTTTCTTTTTCTCGTTTACATCTACAAGTCCATAAACCTTATGGATACTACGTCCTTGTGGGGAATTATCAAGCCAATCACATTTAAACAATATAACCCTATAAACCCTTTGCTCGGCATAATAAGAAAGCTCAATTACTTCATTTAGGGTTCCATAGTAGTCCAACCCTTCAGTTGAATTCACAGAAACCCCATTGCTTAACGTAGACTTCGAAACATCAACTCCCTCCTTAAAAGCTCGAAACTTATAGCCGTTGATGGAATACCGTCTCCAAGACTTGACCATGTTACTAGGACCCAATGCTAAAGCTATTATTAGATGATCCTTCAATCTATGAACCTATAAATAAAAAAATGTTAATTAAGTTGTTATATTTTTTTCAATATCTAATAAGAAATCTAAATGTGTAGTTCAATTTCAAAGAAAATGTATCATCACTTACTTGATTTCGAAACCATTTCGGAAAACTTTTGTCTTGTGATGCCCAAACATCATCAGAGGATGTGACATCAGGAAAATTGTTTTTGATATGTGTCTCAAATTCCCTATAAGTAGGGAAAGCATGTTTTAGTTATGTATTAATTACCTATAAATTCGATCTAATTTGATAATTAAAAAACAATTGAGTAATGATGAAGTGTTAACTTACTTTTCATAAGTCTCTAAAAAGTCTCCACAGTTCCTTAGCACATAAAAATAAGCTTCTTCATACTCTTTCTCAGTTAAGTACCTCTGTATACATTTCCCGGTTGTAGTTCTCATGTCATCATTGAATAACTCAGGTAACTTAGATTTCAACTGGTCATCGGAATTTACACCAACATCTAAGTCTTTTGCTTTTGTGTCAATGTGATCTTCGAAATAAAAAGAACAGAAATTTGAAATTTCCTCTAACAAAAAAGCGTTGCATATTGAACCCTCCAACCGAGCTTTGTTGCCAATCTTTTTTTTTTTAAATGATTAAGAAATCTCTCAAATGGATACATCCATCGATATTGAACAGGTCCTCCAACTTTCGCTTCATAAGGTAGGTGAAGAGGCAAATGCTCCATGGAATTGAAAAAAGACGAGGGAAATATCTTCTCTAACTTGCATATTATCTCCGCAATGTTTGACTCCAGACGTTCCATAGAATCAACTCTAATCGTAAAAGTACACAGGTCTCTAAAAAATTGGCTTATCTCAGTTATTGCATTCCAAGGACCTGTCGGGAGCAACTCTTTCAAGGCAACGAGGAGTAATCGTTCCATAAAAACATGACAATCATGACTTTTCATGGAATGTAACACCATCTTTCTATGGTCAACACACCGACTGAAATCTGAAGCATAACCATCCGGGAATTTTAAATTAGCAACGCAGTCACATAGAGCCTTTTTCTCCGCGGTTGATAAAACAAACCTAGATGATGTGGGCCGTTTATAGCAAAGTTCATTAAAGTCTTCTTTACCCTTAGGGTAAAATTTAGTTTTACCATGTACATCCATGATGGTGTTGATAAGTTGTTCAAAAAAAAATTTCTCAAAGTGCATAAACGTCCAAGTTGTGTCGAATCAACAACGTTTTCCAGTAGGGAAGTTCCCAGAATATGCTTTGTTTCCACCAACCTTCATTCTGATCTTTCAATCTTTTCAATTCTTGATCAGAAGCATCAACTATTTTAGGCAAGTCTTTTACGGATTCCCACACTTCATCACCCGTTAGTTTCGATGCGGCTATGTGATTCTCAGTTTTTCTGTTTTTAAGAAATTGCTTACAATTGTCGCGGAAAGGATGATCAGGTCTTAAGAACTCACGGTGACAATCAAACCAACAAACCTTTTTGCTATTTTTAAGCCAAAAAGATCTATGATCATTTTCTGGACAATAAGGACGGGCACGATATCCACTTGTGGACCAACCAGAAAGCATGCCATATGCCGGGAAATCGTTTTTGCATTTCTTACATGGACACCTCATTTCACCTAAATTCTTGTACTCACTACTTCCTTCCGCGAATTTAATAAACTCTTTCACCCCCTCTGCAAATGCTTTCTTGGGTTTCTTTTTTTCGTCTAATCTTTCATCCATCCATTGCCGTTCTACTCTTTTCATGTTATTATGTATCTACACATTTATATATGTCATTAAAAAATAACCTAACAACAATCAAAATCAAGAATAATACACAATAATTTAACATTTTAACCAATATAAATATTGTATTTCTTTGAATTGGGTCCTTATCACTCAAAGCTAAACCCATCAATGTACGTTTCAAGTCACTAGCAAACATGTACTTGTGATTTATTAATGAGGAAAAAAAATTCGGCAGCAATTCTCATCCGTTCTCCAAATACACAATGTAGAATAAATAATTACTCTACATATCCATTTAGAGAACATTAAAGGAATTGTCACCAAACTCTTTTCTCATTAACAAATCACAAGCACATGTTTACTACCTAAGTGACTTAAAACGTACAAAGACAGTCCCAAAACGGGGACTATTCAAAAATTACTCCTAGTGAGTAATTTTTGAACAGGTACTAGGTCAATATGAACAATAATTTTAACAATATTAAAAACAAAACATACAACAATGACTACTTTTTTCAATTAACATAAACTAACATGATTTATTTTTCATTTTACATATCATCTAGTCTAATTATCATTTTAAAAACTAACATGAATAATTTTTCAATTTACATATCTAGTCTAATTATCATTTTAAAAACATTAACATTTCACAAAATTTAACAATAATCTAATTAACAAAAAAAATTAGATGCATACATTAAAACCGTCACAATCAACATTTAAACAAAATTGGCTTGTATCCTAAGTCAACATGCATCAACATCAACAATAATTCAACAATAATTAAAACAATAACTAATATTCTAATTCAATTAAGATAATTAAACAAAAAAAAAATTAAAAGACAAATACCTAATTAGCTCCATAAAGAAAAAAAATGAAAAAGAAGGATGAGAAAGAGGAAAGGTGACGGCGGCAGGTGTGGCGGCGGCAGGAGGTGGCGGCGGGAGGCTATGGAGAAAAAAAAATAAAAACAATTAAAGGAAAAGGAAAAAGAGAAAGGAGAAAAGAAGAAAAACACAAAAAATTACCTTATAATGATGGCGACCGCGTGGTGGTGTTGTTGGTGGTGGTGGCGGCGCCGGAAATGGAGGAGGGTGGTGGTGGTATCGGGTTTTAAGGTGGTGGAGGAGGGTTTGGCGATTTGTAATTTTGGGGGAAAATTGGTAAAGTGATATTGAATGGATCCCGTGTTTGAGATAAAAGGAAGGACTGACGAAAATCCCGTCGCTTAAATAGATTCTCGACGGAAATTCCGTCGATTTCTAAAAACTCGATGAAATTCCGTCATAGGCGCACTTTACCAGACCAATAATGCATCAATTTTACACGTCATATAATTTAGACTACTGACGGAAATTCCGTCAGTTTTTTCAAAATCCTGACGGAATTTCCGTCACTGGGACAATTATTGTGACAGGTTGTCACGCACCTGTGTTCAAAAAAATAAAACATGTGACGGAAATTCCGTCAGTTTTTGTGTTTTACTGACGAAATTTCCGTCAGTTTTCCCAATTGCCATACACGCTTGTCATGCACATTGGTGGGTGTAAACCAATGACGGAAATTCCGTCAGTTTTTTGGAAATACTGACGGATATTCCGTCACATGTTTTTTAGCGCCATTGACTTTGTCAACGCGCCAATTACTCGTGACGGGGAATCCGTCAGTAATTGATACCGACGGAAATTCCGTCAAAAATCCGTCAGTATCCCGAGTTTTCTGACGGCTTGTTTTTTCCGTCGGTATGACCGTCACTATGCCGCGTTTTTGTTGTAGTGTTTATTGACATTTGATTATTACTGTCCTCGGGCAACCGAGATGGTAACACCCTTATCTGCTAGGGAAGGTCTTGTTAAGGCTCATTGGTAGATGGGGGTGTTACAAAAACACAAACCACAATCATGTTTTTCATAGAAGAAAAATCCTTGAGAGAAAGAAAAAATCCTTGAAAATTTAAATGCTTGATCCAAATCAAGGCCTCCCGCCGGAGGCTACCTCTGTTCCAGATCTGGCTCCTAATGAGCGGTTCCCTGTTGACGGTAATTCTGGATCATCATTCCCTCCACTTCCTAAGAACTCGAAGACAAAGACGATGCATATTAACACTTTTCGCGCTAATACATCGTATAATCCAATTTTGGTCGAATCCCCTCCGTCTGCAGCCAAAAAATGTCCCCTTGGAAAAGCCTCAAAGTTCATTATTCAACTATAAATAGAAAGTTCAAGGGTTTGGATCTGAGTTTGACTCTATGGACGATCTTTCACTTGACGATATTGATATTGATTCAGATGATGATGTTGAAGTTGGGGGAGATGAAGAAGATGCCCTCTGTTCTCGTATCTGTCTTACCAAAAAAGAAAAGGCTATTGTTCGAAAACCATGTCGCAATTCTCTTATCATCAAGATGTTCGATAAAAATATCGGATATCTATCTCTGATGAGAAAAGTAAATGTGAAATGGTCTATTAAGGGCAAGCTTACTTAACCGATTTCACCAACTCGTATTATGTGGCTCGATTCTCTTTCAAGTAAGATTATGATTTTGTCATGACACAGGGTCCTTGGATGATCAATGACCACTATTTAACAATAAGAAAATGGGTGTTAACGACCCGAGCCCGAGCTTGGCCTTGCTCAGCTTGTGCTCAAGAACCAAAACTCGAGTTCGATCCGATCTTAGAGCTTACCCGAGCTTGAAAAAATATGCTCGTTATCAAGTATGCGAATTTTTATGCGAGCTCGAGCTCAAATGGAGCCTATATATAATTGTTAATTTTTTTGATTTTTTTTCTTCCGATATTTTCAATAAGAAGGCTTGAAGGTTGTATGTAAAAATATTTGGCAAATTAGTGAGACATTTGATATGTGTGATACAAATACATAATCATGGTAAAATATTTTATAATATATGAGTAATATCTTATCCAATCACACAAGTTCGAACCGTTTGCGAGCTTTTCGAGTCGAGTCAGCGTTTGCTCGGCTTGACCCGTTAAGCTCTCGAGTCAAGCCTGAGCTCGAGTCAAAGTTGAGCTAGCACGAGCTTTGACTGAGCCGATCTCGAGTTATACTGGGTCGGGTCAAGAATGACTCTTTAGTTTGGATGTCGGGTTGGATACAAGTCGGGTTATTCAAGTCTGATCATTCGAATCGCGACAATTTTACCGGCCTTAAATTCATATTACCCTTTCTCTCAAGAAACCGCATTAAGTAAAATGCAAATGATTTCATAGTCAGCTCTAGGTATCTATTAGTCCCTCTATTACACGTTTGTCAATGCAAATATCTTTAGTTTTACATTATGAGAAAATAGTCAATCTTTAGGATTTGCTTGTATTAAGGGGAAAAGGATGGAAAAAAATAAGAGAGTAATAATTTGGGGTCATTTTAATGAGTTTGGTATGATGGTGATTATTCATATAGGCAACTCATTACTCCTATATAGAGATAATGTATTACCAACCCTCCTCCATGAGTAACTATTGCTGGAGTAATGCACTCATTACACTTGTAACAAACCCGAAAATAGATTACTCCACTAATAATTCTCTTAACGTTCCAAACTTGCAAATAAGTAACATGTTACTCCCCGGCAATTATTTCCCTTAAAACATTAGCCCATTAATTATTTCTTTCATTCCAGGCGAGCCCTAAATATGAATCAATAAGATACTACCTGACCAAATTTTTTCTTATAAATCACGAGAAATTGTAAAATTTCTCTCCAAAAAGAAAAAAAAAAAATTTGTTACTCCGTAGTATTTTTGGATTGAATTGAGAGGGAATAGCAAAAATGATCATTTATGGCTAAAAAGAACCTGCAAAATTGCAGAAAAGAGTAGAAATTGAAAGCAGGAGAGGAGTTCATCGAGTGACTTGAACGAACCAACAATCAATCAATGGCTTTCAACCAATCAGAAAATCAAAACGAAGATAATAATAACTCAATGATTTTTCAAAAAAAAGAACTCATGATTTCTCTTACAGATGATTCAATTCCAACATTTAGAAAAGCTCATTTCCTTAAACCCTTACTTAACACCACAAGTAATCAATCACTCC
Source organism: Silene latifolia (assembly GCF_048544455.1). Lineage (NCBI taxonomy): Eukaryota > Viridiplantae > Streptophyta > Magnoliopsida > Caryophyllales > Caryophyllaceae > Silene > Silene latifolia. The sequence goes on along the minus strand of NC_133537.1, from coordinate 71,012,968 downwards.
CAAAACCCCCAATTTCTCTCTTCAAATCCCAACATTTTGGATAAACTCATCCCAAAAATCAATTTCAAAGGTATAAAATGTCCAAGAATGAGTTGGAATACATGGGTAGAGAAATTAGAGAAAACCCATAAAAGCATTTGGAAGAAAGTCGGGATCTTTGATGCAATTAAGGCTTCTACTTACACCATTAACATAGATATTGAGTTAATCATGCATTTAGCTCAAAAATTCTGTGTTGAAACTAACACATTCATTTTTCCATGGGGTGAATGCTCCATAACTTTAGAGGATGTCATGATTTTGGGTGGTTTTTCTATTTTTGGGGATTCTGTTCTTAGTCCTGCAGAAAACAAGAATTCTGAAGAAATTAAAATGTTGGGTATATTGGAAAAAAGTTGTGTTGCAATAAGAAGGAAATGTTTTGGGCAATTAGCTGTGTATGGATGGGTGAGTTACTTTGAGGGAAAGGGTGGTGAATTGGAGCATGTAGCACTTCTTGTTCTGTGGTTGTCTTGGTATGTTTTCCCTACTGATTTAACTGAGATTGATACTAATGTTTTCGCTCTCGCGATTCGTCTAGTTAAGGGCACTAGTATTGCTTTAGCTTCTGCTGTTTTAGCTTCTGTATATAGAGATTTAAGATTGTTGAAAGGAAAAATTGTTGCTGTTAATAATGAGGATGGAGTTCATGGGTCGAGTCTTGATCTTTGGTCACCATTGCAATTTGTTCAGGTTTGGGCTTGGGAGAGGTTTCCAACAATGAGTCCGAAACCCTTGGCTTTAGTCTGTGGTAAGCCAAGAATTGCTCGTTGGCACAATGTACATACACTGAAAAACGATAGCTCGAGATTAAACATGGATTTTGCTGGGGAATTGTTTTTATGGAGACCTTATGGTTTGTACTTGAAAAATTGGGAATTTCCTAAGTTTTATAGTGATGAGGAGTTGTGGGTGGTGATAAATTCTGAAGTAGATGAGGAGGTTTTGTCATTTGCAAGGTGTTTGAGAGATTGTGAATTAGTGGGTCTGGATTGTGTGGAGCCATACCAACCACATAGAGTTGGGATGCAATTTGGATTGGATCAAGACATTCCTGATTTTGTTCTCAGGAAGACTTCGAACTTGGAACTTGAAGGTATTAGGTGTTATGTACCTCCTCGATTACTCGAGGGAGATATCACAGTCCGGTATTTAAAGTGGTGGAGGGGAGCATCAATTTCAGGCGATGAAGCACTGTTGGCTAGTCCTATTCAGAAAAGCCACTTGAATAAACGGAATATATTGTTCAAAGCCATGCGACCTCACATTTATCCATCTCGGCCAGGTCATGAGTCAATGGTGGCTGATTCAATGGGCTATAAGGAGATTTCTAAGGGAGAGTTAGCACCTTTTGAGAACATGGCATCTCAAAGTTATGCAAATTCGATTCCTGAGGATGTGATTGAGGACAGAAGAAACAGGGAACATTATGCTATTAGTGAATGCAGTCCAGTAACAGATGTTAAAAGCGATTGTTTTGAGATTAATCATTCTCATATTAGCTCATTAGTTTTTGTCCAAGATGCTGTTCTAGTGAATGAATTGCTCCCGGGGTCTGAAACTGACAAATTGGCCGAAGTGGTTGTCGCTACAGAAGAGAAGAGTGATGATAATCCAATAGAGTCACTATGTAAGGAGTTTGAAGAAAGGATTAGGCAGCTTGAGAGAATGGTTTTGACACTAATGGCAGCGAAATTCGGGTCCAAGTAAGATGCATTTTCTGTCACATAGTAGTATTGAACACAAGAATGCTGCTTAGCCATAGAAGTATAGATTAGGGCCAGCAGTAGAGATTATGGTTATATTATGGTATTTCAATGTTGAACTGTTGAAGCCATTAACAGTTAAGATGATAATTCATACTAGAATGTTAACTGTGATTGAAACAGGCTTCAACATGTGTTCAATGGTCTACTGGTACATGCTCAGTAAAAATGGCCTCTAAATACACGAGTCAAACTGGTCAAACGATTTTGGTTAAAAAACGAATTGATATCAAACTAGTATAGATCCTGCGCTAATGCGCGGTTTTTAAAGTTCGGTATAATTCAGTTGTAGATATAATATAATGAAACCCAATTACATGATATAATAAAAGCCAATTATATCAAAATTCATTTAGGCGGGAAAATTTTAGAGAGCTCTTATTCTTTTAGTATAAGTTTAGTATAGGAGGGGGATTTGAATCATATTTATGACGTGCAAATATCAAATTTATCAATAATATGATGATTCCATTGGGTCGGATTTCGAGAGGTTTGGGTCGGGTTTCTCTAAGAGGAGAAGGATGATAGAGGATACGTTGGTTGAGAAAGGGAGGACAGACCTCCATGAAGTGCAGATGGCTCTGAAAGGGTGTATAACTCAATGCGCATTTCGAGGCGTTTTCCGATCAATTCTAGGATTTCTGGTGCCCAATTGTGGCTGCTGCCGTTGCTCATGATTTCGCCCTACTTTTCGGATGGATGTTTTTTGCGTAAAACAGTAGTTGTGTGATTTCGCCCTACTTTTCGGATGGATGTTAATCTTATATAGGACTTGAAAGTCAACGTGGACTTGCACTAATTCAGAGTTTTCCGCTTATCTTCTACTACTAGTATAAGACGTACCTGGAGTAAAACAGCCCAATAAAAAGTTACAACCACCCCAATTTCTTAATCTATTATCCTAGTATAAGACGGACCTGGAGTTTTCCGTTATTCTAGTTGTTGAATCCGTAATTGTTCATCTTACCAAATACAACCACCACCTTTGGCATAATTATTTGGGCCAAATTACCAAATTGGTAAAAAAAGTGGAGGGTTGTTGCCAAATTGGTAAAAAAAGTTTCACATGTGACAAATTGGTAAAAAAACTAATAAAATGTGACAAATTGGCCAAAAAAAATTTACTTTTAACACATAATCTATTATTGCAACTAGATTTGACAAAACTACCCTTGTCGAGTTAGTAAACTAAAAAACCATTATCCAAGACTCGTCATTCGCAACTATGACTCAAAACTTAAAATTAACAAACCTAACCCAAATTCGATCTAACGTTGTTAAATACGTTTTTTCTCTTACTTGAATAATTTGAAAAAAAAAAACGATTAGATCCATAATCATTTATATCCATAAATATTTAGATAAAAAAATACTCATAAATATTGATTTTTAATATTTCACCTCAGATAGATATATAAATTAATGAAATATTAAATAAGAAAAATAATCCGATTTTCATTTTCGAGCCTAGTAGGGCTTAGTTTTGGGCCTCAATATTAAAATAGGTCGACCAACAGTCTTCGGGTCGCGTGCGGGTTCTTAAGATGATAGGACGCCCAAACCGCGAAAAAAGTCAAGTTAGTTCGGGTTTACCTTGTAAGTAGACGTGGAAAAACCGACCTGACCCGATTAACTCAACTCGAAAAGGCTAACCCAAAATCCAAAATTGACCCGAACTACAACTCCCAAATTTGACCCAAAGCCCGATTGACCCGACGCGACCCGAACATTGTTGACTAGGAACTGTCCCGACTCGAAATGACCAAATTTGAAACCCCGACCCGAAAATGAGGCGAAAAATTTAACTCTCATTGAACAAATAAATGACTAATTTAAAAGCACACTAATTATAATTTACGTTAAAATAAAGAATTAATTATCAAAATTAAACTAAAAATAAGTAATAATATTAAACGTACTTTTTTTCTCTTAACCATTGACCCAAATATGATTTTGGCCCGAAATATCTCGACCCGCTTGATTTGAAACTTACCCGACCAACATGGTAACATACCCGAAAAGCACCAAAAACAACTCAACTCTACCCAACCCGAACTAACCCGATAATATGATAAGCTGAAATGACCCAACCCGAATTTGTCCGACCCAAACCCGACTCGATTGACCCGTTTATCAGGTCTAGTTGTAAACTTCATTTGGTCATCTATTCTTATGGTTTTCGGTTAGATTTCGTGAGTCGTTGGTTGACTTTAGTAAGGGTATTTTAGTCAAATTGTTCTAGGTATAACAAATTAAATAAAGTAATAGAGTTTTTTTGCCAATTTGTCACATTTCCTTAAGTTTTTTTACCTATTTGTCACAAATGAGACTTTTTTTACCAATTTGACAACTACTCTCCACTTTTTTTACCAATTTGGTTATTTGGCCTAATTATTTGTATGTGTTTTATCGGAATTGGGTTTAAAGTGGAAATTGACATATAATTCCTAACAAATAACGACGTGCGCCAAAGGTCGTTATTTCTATCGTTTTCTCTTTCCATTCAGGTTGTTATTGAATTAAATCTTGAAGCTTGGCTTAGATTGTTCGACGGTTAGGTTGTTTAATCCCGCTTTTAGAATCAAATAATACTACTATTAAGGAGGCAACATTTGGTTTGCATTAATATCTCATAGTCAAATTGAAGGTTTCTCGTCTTTTATTTCTCCCTATGTCAGACTTGATATATTCGGATGTACTATGTATCATTATTATTTTATGTTATAAAAAAGATTTGTTATTCCAAGCAAACACAAACACAAATTCTTGTTTCTTGTTTCCGTTTTAAGTATGGTAAAAACATAAATAGATTGTTATTTCACAACGGTACTCTAGTCCTAATACACAACTGAACCGCCCCATGTTAGGAAAAATCAGTAGTAGAGCCAAAATGAGTGAGAAAGGAAGCACAAAAATGGAGCAATGATTGGGCGTGCTTAATCTTTTAGCTTACTTTTAGCAATGAGATAATCTTTGGTACTTGAAATGTGGACATAAATCCCAAGACACAATCACCATCTTCCCCCTCACTCCTATAAACCATAATCATTCCCTTACAATTTTGAATTTGAACTTCTAGTCTTATACAATGATCATCTATAAAAACCAGCAAGCAGCAAACTTTAATTTATACACAACCCACCAAAATGTCTACATTTCGAAAGATAGGAGTCATCAACTATAGCCCGACTCGAACCCCACTGTCAGGCCACCGGCGTATGACTCTAGCGACGCTCCTACATAATTCCAAAAGCACTGACAGAAAAAAACAACCGGCTCCAAGTTCCCTGAGGCAGCGTATCATTAACAATGAACCGACAGTCGGCAGGAGTACTTTGGTAGATTTGCTATCTTCAAGCTTATTGGATATGAAGAAAAATGATGATGATGATGATCATCATCAACAAGTTTCTTCTGCAAATGCAATAATGAAGGAAAGTAAGAGTAGTGGTAGTAGGAGAGGTAGAAGGGTGGTTAGCAAGGTTTCTGTTTCGCCAGGTGTTCGTTTTCGGTTTATAAAGCGACCATGGCGTCCCATGCTTGTAGCCATTCCTGAAGGAAAACTATTGGAACAATATTAGAACATTTATACATACGACTGATACAATGCTATTTGTGTTATATCCTGTTTTGACTCTTCTGTTGGACCAATTGTTGTTGTTTCAAGCAAAATGCATTTGATTAAACTATGTTGTACTGGCACTATTTCTTTTTTGGTGACACTAGCTATTTTCGGTGGAGTCTAGTCAGTTCGACTTGTGTTTACGCTTTTACCTCGGTTTTGCCATAAGTTTTGGCTTATGTCAAGTGTCAATTTTATTTAGCTTAAGCGATTTATTTTACTTTTATGTTATTTGTGGATCGGTGCTTCCACGTGAGAAATTAGGGTGAATATCCAAATACAACTATACAAGTAGGCAAAGACTACCAACTCAACTGATCGAGTCAACTATCAGGTCCAGATGATAAGTTATGGTCTTGTGGAGTACCTCAAGTCAACTTATCAAAGTCCTAACTATACCTTAAACATTACCCCTCTTACTCTATACATCTTCTTCAATTATATTGTATCTTGTTCCATTTACTAGTTTTAGAAATGATCAGATTATGTTGTTTCTCAAACTGTAATAACTTGATGTTCAAGCTAACATTTTTCTTGCAGCTCAAACTTTACTTTTCTTTATCAGCCAATCATTTTGGAGATTGTATACCCAAAAAATGTGGTAATTTAAATATAAGTTATCCTTTTTATATGATTGATAAGCAATATTCATATTGTGGGTACCCTGGTTTTGAGTGTAGGCGGTATCACTATTACGAAAACAATGAACGGTAAAACTTACAGAACCAGCAGAGATAGAAGTCGTGGCGTGATGAGAATCACTGCCCTAAAGTTGAATTTGCCCCGCTCGATACACACGGCCTCTTGGCAACCAACCCCCAGGGTTACACGACTTCCGAGCCTAAGGTGTACGACAAAGACTCGGATTGAGGAGTAGTAATGTGAACGTTGCCCAAAATCAGCTATGGAATTATATTGTATAGAGACAGATAGAGAGAAGAGAGAAAAGTTGTGTTGTGTGTTCTGAGAAGGTAGAGAAAGGTAGTATATATAGTAGATGTAGGAAGGATCCAGAACCGCATTAAAGTGTCTCGTAAATAGCTTTTCGAAGACTGCAAAATCAGTATTGTAAAGCACGAAAGTCAGCCATAGAAGACTGCACTTTCAGTTTAGAAAAGACGCAAAAATTCTCTAAAAGACTGAGTAATCAATTTCGGAATTAGTGCAAAAATATTATAGAGAATAAGTGATCGTACTTCCAAAAACGGCCTACGGCTCGCACCGCAGGTGCTCTACCAGAGCCCAGAGCCCCGTGCCCGTGCCCGTGCCCGTGCCCGTGCCCGTGCCCGTGCCCGAGCCCGAGCCCGAGCCCGAGCCCGAGCCCGAGCCCGGCCCGGCATGGCGTGGCGTGCGCGCGCGCGTGTGTGGCTGTACGGGCCCTTTACCACTACATATCTAGTAGTCCAATATAACAGATCACTTATAAACTATAATACTCCAACATATTTTATCAATGTGGGATTCTTTTGAAGCATAACTAAGTAATATTTCCAACAATCCCCCACATGATTCAAAAGAAGAAGAAGAGAAATAGCTGATTAGGGCAACGGAACGTAAGTCTTAAGATGACAATGTTCCTGAGGAATTGAATTGTCACCCAGTGCATACAATTACCTGCTACAGCCGTATTGAGTTGCTCTCGGCATTGGACTCTCCACGGTGGTTTGTAACGGATAACTGCGCACAAACCTGCATTCAAATCTGTGTTCGTCCTCGCGAAATGTCATAAAAGGTGCCCCTCACATGCCTGGGTTCTCGTGAACGCTCTAGAGGTCTTAAAGCCTAAAGACCTCATAGGGGGTAGGGCATTTCCCCCACATTCACATAGGTAAGTCCATCAGGTTTAACTGTCACAAACCATCCTTAAACAAGGACTATGGACTTATTAAGAGCTTAGCTCAACCTTCCTCACTTGACAGAAATAATCACAATATAAAAGAATACTACATCACTTTTATTAAAATGGAATGGTAGTAGTATTACAACATGAGATCCTCGTGACTTCGTTTGACCCATTGAACTTGGTAAACCCAAGTGGGGGAGCCCCATCACGATTCACTCCCAATAGGCTTTAGACCCATTCCTCGTGCTGACTCCGGCACTAATTTTCTGCAGAGGCCTTTCGTGAGAGGATCCGCAATATTCCTCTCCGATTTTACATAATCCAGGTGATATCACATTATTTCGATCGATTCCTCACTATAGCATGTCTCAAGCGTATATGCCTCCTCTTTCCGTTGTAAGCTTGATTGCCCGCCACACCAATGGTCGCTTGAGAATCGCAATGCATTGAAACCGATGGAGCCGGTCTCCCCACAATGGAATGTCCGCAACAAAGTTCCTTAGCCACTCGGCTTCGACCGCCAATTCTAAAGCAATAAACTCATATTCCATTGTTGATTTTGCAATACAACTCTGTTTAGAAGATTTCCAAGAGATAGCACCACTAGCCAAAGTAAACACATATCCACTAGTAGAATGAATCTCATCATTATCAGACACCCAATTAGCATCACAATATCCTTCTAAAACACATGGTGATTTGGAATAGTGCAAACCCCAATCCATTGTTCCCCTAAGATATTTTAGAAGTCGATATAAAGCATTCCAGTGTGACTGATTTGGACTATGTGTATACCTGCTAAGACGACTTACCGTATAAGCAATGTCTGGTCTTGTATAATTCATTAAAAACATGACACTGCCAATTATCTTAGCATATTCTTCTTGGTTCACACTGACACCCTCATTCTTTTTTAGGTGTATACTAGGATCATATGGGGTTTTGACTGGTGCACAATCAAAACAAATAAATCTTTTAAGAATTTTCTCAACATAATGTGACTGATCCAGACTCAAACCCCATTTGGTCCTAGAAATTTTTATACCAAGAATAACATTGGCTTCACCTAGGTCTTTCATGTCAAAACGAGAGCTTAAGAAGGCTTTGGTGTCATTGATAACTTTCATATTAGTCCCAAAAATGAGCATGTCATCAACATACGTACACACAATGACACAACCATCTTTGTCACTTTTAGCATATACGCAGGCATCCGAATCATTTACATGAAAACCATAAGATGTAATAGTTTGATGAAATTTGTCATACCATTGCTTCGGAGCTTGCTTTAGACCATATAATGATCTAACCAGTTTACATACCTTGTCTTCTTGTCCTGAAATTACACAACCCTCTGGTTGCTTCATGTATATTTCTTCGTTCAAGTCTCCGTTCAAAAAGTCATCTTAACGTCCATTTGATGCACAAATAGATCATGTATAGAAGCTAGTGCAATTAAAGCCCTAATAGTAGCAACTTTAGTAACAGGAGAATAAGTGTCAAAGAAATCCAAACCTTTGGTTTGTCGATTACCACATACAACCAATCTAGCTTTATATTTGTCGATAGATCCATCGGGATTGAGTTTCTTCTTGAACACCCATTTGTTGCTTAGAGGTTTACACCCTCTAGGCAGATCGGTGAGAATCCAAGTGTTATTACCTTTGATAGAATCTATCTCACTGTTGATAGCTTCCAGCCAGAAAGTAGAATCGATGGAATTCATGGCCTCCTTGTAAGTTCTCGGATCATTTTCTAGAACATAGGCACGAATGTCCTCCTCATCAAGAAATTCTTTTTCTGCCAAACTTGTCTCAAAGTCTGGGCCAAAATCTTTTGCTATTCTAGCCCTCTTGCTTCTTCTAGGTTCAGTCACTGCATCTGCATTAGTTACTGCACTAGTAGAAGCATTATCAACATTATTGGAAACAAGTGGTAAACGAGGTTCAGGGTTAGTTTTCATCGGAAAAATATTCTCAAAAAATACAACATCTCTAGATTCTTTAATAGAACCAAAACCTGAACCATCCTTTAGAATAAACCTGTAGGCCGCGCTGTTGGAAGCATAACCAATGAATATACCGTCGATTGTTTTTGGTCCAATTTTGCTTCTTTGGCATACAGGTATTCCAATTTTTCCCAAGCACCCCCACACTTTGAGGTAGTTAAGATTAGGCTTGTGGCCTTTCCAGAGCTCATAAGGAGTAGTTTCCAATTTTTTGTGTGGAACTCTGTTAGGTACAAAACAAGCAGAAAGAATGGCCTCGCCCCACATGTTAGTAGGCATACCAGAACTAATAAGCATAGCATTCATCATGTCTTTCAAAGACCGATTTTTCCTTTCGGCTATTCCGTTTTGTTGAGGTGTGAATGGGGCGGTGATCTCATGGATAATGCCATTTTCTTCACAATATTTTTTAAGTGGATAACCATCATATTCACCGCCCCTATCAGACCTAACACGTTTGATTTTAAGGTCTAATTGATTCTCAACTTGACTTTATAGATCATGAATTTTTGTTCTGCTTCATCTTTTGTACTTAACAAATACACTTTTGTATATCTAGAAAAATCATCTACAAAGGTGATATAGTAACGCTTACCTCCTCGGCTCATTGTGTTTCTGAAATCCCCCAAGTCCGAATGGATTAATTCAAGAAGAGTTGAGGCACGATGGACTTGTCTATTAAATGGTGTCCTGGAATGTTTAGCCTCTACACATATCTCACATTTGTCAAAAGCCGTATTACTAAAGCTAGGTATAAGGTCAAGATGTTTCAATTTTTTAACATAATCAACATTTATATGACCTAATCTAGCATGCCATAAAGTAATAGACTCAAAGAAGATAAACGAAGTGGTGGAGTTTTTATTAATAGTCACCACATCGAGCACAAAAAGCCCGCCATTACAAAAACCTTTTCCAACAATATTATTGTTTCTAGTGAGTACAAGTTTGTCGGATTCAAAAGTGAGTTTTATACCGGCCTTGTTAAGTAAAGACCCTGAAATAAGGTTCCTACGAATTTCTGGAACGTGAAGAACATTATTAAGTTCAAGAATTTTACCGGAAGTTAGCTTCAGTTGTACCTTTCCCTTACCAATAACGCGTGTAGTGCAAGAATTGCCCATGAACACGCATTGTCCGTTAGTTTCTGGCACATATTCTTTGAATGCTTCTTTGTCACAACATATGTGACTCGTAGCTCCGGTGTCCAAAACCCATTCTCGTGATGTTGCTTACCGATTTACCTCGGATACAACGGCAGCAATGACTTCATCTGTTTCGGTGAGATGAGCTTGATGCTTGTTTTTTGACTTTCCTTGGGATCCTTGCGGACAGAATTTTGCGGAATGACCCGTTTCACCACAAGTGAAGCATTCTCCTTTGAACGGCCTTTTGGGTTTGAAATCTGTTTGCTTTTTCACTCCGTGGATCTGGTTTGGTCCTTTGTTGTTGTGGTTGTTGTTGTTATTACGTCTAGGACCCTTGTTGCGATTTTTTGTCTCAACAAGATTGGCATTGGAAGAGGAATGATCAACTTGTTTACCTCTTAACTGGATTCGATTTTGCTCTTCAATCTTGATGTGTGACACTAACTCAAGAAGAGTGAAATCCTTTTGTTTGTGTTTCATAGAGTGCACATAATTCTGCCAAGACAAAGGAAGTTTCTCGAGTAGACAATTAGCTTGAAAAGTTTCACATATTTTCATACCCTCCGCGATAATGTCAGCACATAAAGTCTCATACTCATGAACTTGATCTAACACAGGTTTATCATCAGTTATACGGAAATTTAACCATCTATTGCAAGCGTATTTTTTAGTGCCAAAATCATCTGTTCCATATTTTATTTTAAGAGCGTCCCAGATGTCTTTAGCGGTTTCAAGCTTGCTATATATTAAAAATAAAGGTTCCGTCATATAGTGCAGTAAAATGCCACGACAAGTTTTACTATCTGCATAGAAAAATCCCGTTCAACATTTTTACGGTGCTTGATTTTGGTTAAAGTATAATCTATCTTTAACTGGCTTAAAAGAAAATCAAGTTTTTCTGACCAAATCCTATAGTTTTTACCATTAAGTAAATCCAATTTTGACATATCAGGGATAAAAACTGTAGGCATAAGAGTCGGATTAAGAGAAGCGGCGAGAAATTGGCATAGCCATATCGCCTACGATAAAAATTTTAACGAGCAAGTAAAAAATTTTTAAAATTCAACTTTAGACTCAGTAGGCGTATCACTATTACGAAAACAATGAACGGTAAAACTTACAGAACCAGCGAGAGATAGAAGCGTGGCGTGATGAGAATCACTGCCCCTAAAGTTGAATTTGCCCCGCTCGATACACACGGCCTCTTGGCAACCAACCCCCAGGGTTACACGACTTCCGAGCCTAAGGTGTACGACAAAGACTCGGATTGAGGAGTAGTAACAGAACGTTGCCCAAAATCAGCTATGGAATTATATTGTATAGAGACAGATAGAGAGAAGAGAGAAAAGTTGTGTTGTGTGTTCTGAGAAGGTAGAGAAAGGTAGTATATATAGTAGATGTAGGAAGGATCCAGAACCGCATTAAAGTGTCTCGTAAATAGCTTTTCGAAGACTGCAAAATCAGTATTGTAAAGCACGAAAGTCAGCCATAGAAGACTGCACTTTCAGTTTAGAAAAGACGCAAAAATTCTCTAAAAGACTGAGTAATCAATTTCGGAATTAGTGCAAAAATATTATAGAGAATAAGTGATCGTACTTCCAAAAACGGCCTACGGCTCGCACCGCAGGTGCTCTACCAGAGCCCAGAGCCCAGAGCCCCGTGCCCGTGCCCGTGCCCGTGCCCGTGCCCGTGCCCGAGCCCGAGCCCGAGCCCGAGCCCGAGCCCAGCCCGGCGTGGCGTGGCGTGCGCGCGCGCGTGTGTGGCTGTACGGGCCCTTTACCACTACATATCTAGTAGTCCAATATAACAGATCACTTATAAACTATAATACTCCAACATATTTTATCAATGTGGGATTCTTTTGAAGCATAACTAAGTAATATTTCCAACAATCCCCCACATGATTCAAAAGAAGAAGAAGAGAAATAGCTGATTAGGGCAACGGAACGTAAGTCTTAAGATGACAATGTTCCTGAGGAATTGAATTGTCACCCAGTGCATACAATTACCTGCTACAGCCGTATTGAGTTGCTCTCGGCATTGGACTCTCCACGGTGGTTTGTAACGGATAACTGCGCACAAACCTGCATTCAAATCTGTGTTCGTCCTCGCGAAATGTCATAAAAGGTGCCCCTCACATGCCTGGGTTCTCGTGAACGCTCTAGAGGTCTTAAAGCCTAAAGACCTCATAGGGGGTAGGGCATTTCCCCCACATTCACATAGGTAAGTCCATCAGGTTTAACTGTCACAAACCATCCTTAAACAAGGACTATGGACTTATTAAGAGCTTAGCTCAACCTTCCTCACTTGACAGAAATAATCACAATATAAAAGAATACTACATCACTTTTATTAAAATGGAATGGTAGTAGTATTACAACATGAGATCCTCGTGACTTCGTTTGACCCATTGAACTTGGTAAACCCAAGTGGGGGAGCCCCATCACGATTCACTCCCAATAGGCTTTAGACCCATTCCTCGTGCTGACTCCAGCACTAATTTTCTGCAGAGGCCTTTCGTGAGAGGATCCGCAATATTCCTCTCCGATTTTACATAATCCAGTGATATCACATTATTTCGATCGATTCCTCACTATAGCATGTCTCAAGCGTATATGCCTCCTCTTTCCGTTGTAAGCTTGATTGCCCTCCACACCAATGGTCGCTTGAGAATCGCAATGCATTGAAACTGATGGAGCCGGTCTCCCCCACAATGGAATGTCTGCTAACAGGTTCCTTAGCCACTCGGCTTCCTGACCTGCCAATTCTAAAGCAATAAACTCAGATTCCATTGTTGATTTTGCAATACAACTCTGTTTAGAAGATTTCCAAGAGATAGCACCACTAGCCAAAGTAAACACATATCCACTAGTAGAATGAATCTCATCATTATCAGACACCCAATTAGCATCACAATATCCTTCTAAAACACATGGTGATTTGGAATAGTGCAAACCTCAATCCATTGTTCCCCTAAGGTATTTTAGAAGTCTATATAAAGCATTCAAGTGTGACTGATTTGGACTATGTGTATACCTGCTAAGACGACTTACCGTATAAGCAATGTCTGGTCTTGTATAATTCATTAAAAACATGACACTGCCAATTATCTTAGCATATTCTTCTTGGTTCACACTGACACCCTCATTCTTTTTTAGGTGTATACTAGGATCATATGGGGTTTTGACTGGTGCACAATCAAAACAGTCAAATCTTTTAAGAATTTTCTCAACATAATGTGACTGATCCAGACTCAAACCCCATTTGGTCCTAGAAATTTTTATACCAAGAATAACATTGGCTTCACCTAGGTCTTTCATGTCAAAACGAGAGCTTAAGAAGGCTTTGGTGTCATTGATAACTTTCATATTAGTCCCAAAAATGAGCATGTCATCAACATACAGACACACAATGACACAACCATCTTTGTCACTTTTAGCATATACGCAGGCATCCGAATCATTTACATGAAAACCATAAGATGTAATAGTTTGATGAAATTTGTCATACCATTGCTTCGGAGCTTGCTTTAGACCATATAATGATCTAACCAGTTTACATACCTTGTCTTCTTGTCCTGAAATTACACAACCCTCTGGTTGCTTCATGTATATTTCTTCGTTCAAGTCTCCGTTCAAAAAAGCTGTCTTAACGTCCATTTGATGCACAAATAGATCATGTATAGAAGCTAGTGCAATTAAAGCCCTAATAGTAGCAACTTTAGTAACAGGAGAATAAGTGTCAAAGAAATCCAAACCTTTGGTTTGTCGATTACCACATACAACCAATCTAGCTTTATATTTGTCGATAGATCCATCGGGATTGAGTTTCTTCTTGAACACCCATTTGTTGCTTAGAGGTTTACACCCTCTAGGCAGATCGGTGAGAATCCAAGTGTTATTACCTTTGATAGAATCTATCTCACTGTTGATAGCTTCCAGCCAGAAAGTAGAATCGATGGAATTCATGGCCTCCTTGTAAGTTCTCGGATCATTTTCTAGAACATAGGCACGAATGTCCTCCTCATCAAGAAATTCTTTTTCTGCCAAACTTGTCTCAAAGTCTGGGCCAAAATCTTTTGCTATTCTAGCCCTCTTGCTTCTTCTAGGTTCAGTCACTGCATCTGCATTAGTTACTGCACTAGTAGAAGCATTATCAACATTATTGGAAACAAGTGGTAAACGAGGTTCAGGGTTAGTTTTCATCGGAAAAATATTCTCAAAAAATACAACATCTCTAGATTCTTTAATAGAACCAAAACCTGAACCATCCTTTAGAATAAACCTGTAGGCCGCGCTGTTGGAAGCATAACCAATGAATATACCGTCGATTGTTTTTGGTCCAATTTTGCTTCTTTGGCATACAGGTATTCCAATTTTTCCCAAGCACCCCCACACTTTGAGGTAGTTAAGATTAGGCTTGTGGCCTTTCCAGAGCTCATAAGGAGTAGTTTCCAATTTTTTGTGTGGAACTCTGTTAGGTACAAAACAAGCAGAAAGAATGGCCTCGCCCCACATGTTAGTAGGCATACCAGAACTAATAAGCATAGCATTCATCATGTCTTTCAAAGACCGATTTTTCCTTTCGGCTATTCCGTTTTGTTGAGGTGTGAATGGGGCGGTGATCTCATGGATAATGCCATTTTCTTCACAATATTTTTTAAGTGGATAACCATCATATTCACCGCCCCTATCAGACCTAACACGTTTGATTTTAAGGTCTAATTGATTCTCAACTTCAGCTTTATAGATCATGAATTTTTGTTCTGCTTCATCTTTTGTACTTAACAAATACACTTTTGTATATCTAGAAAAATCATCTACAAAGGTGATATAGTAACGCTTACCTCCTCGGCTCATTGTGTTTCTGAAATCCCCCAAGTCCGAATGGATTAATTCAAGAAGAGTTGAGGCACGATGGACTTGTCTATTAAATGGTGTCCTGGAATGTTTAGCCTCTACACATATCTCACATTTGTCAAAAGCCGTATTACTAAAGCTAGGTATAAGGTCAAGATGTTTCAATTTTTTAACATAATCAACATTTATATGACCTAATCTAGCATGCCATAAAGTAATAGACTCAAGAAGAGATAAACAGAAGTGGTGGAGTTTTTATTAATAGTCACCACATCGAGCACAAAAAGCCCGCCATTACAAAAACCTTTTCCAACAATATTATTGTTTCTAGTGAGTACAAGTTTGTCGGATTCAAAAGTGAGTTTTATACCGGCCTTGTTAAGTAAAGACCCCAAATAAGGTTCCTACGAATTTCTGGAACGTGAAGAACATTATTAAGTTCAAGAATTTTACCGGAAGTTAGCTTCAGTTGTACCTTTCCCTTACCAATAACGCGTGTAGTGCAAGAATTGCCCATGAACACGCATTGTCCGTTAGTTTCTGGCACATATTCTTTGAATGCTTCTTTGTCACAACATATGTGACTCGTAGCTCCGGTGTCCAAAACCCATTCTGTGATGTTGCTTACCAGATTTACCTCGATACAACGGCAAAGAATGACTTCATCTGTTTCGGTGAGATGAGCTTGATGCTTGTTTTTGACTTTCCTTGGGATCCTTGCGGACGAGAATTGCGGAATGACCCGTTTCACCACAAGTGAAGCATTCTCCTTTGAACGGCCTTTTGGGTTTGAAATCTGTTTGCTTTTTCACTCCGTGGATCTGGTTTGGTCCTTTGTTGTTGTGGTTGTTGTTGTTATTACGTCTAGGACCCTTGTTGCGATTTTTTGTCTCAACAAGATTGGCATTGGAAGAGGAATGATCAACTTGTTTACCTCTTAACTGGATTCGATTTTGCTCTTCAATCTTGATGTGTGACACTAACTCAAGAAGAGTGAAATCCTTTTGTTTGTGTTTCATAGAGTGCACATAATTCTGCCAAGACAAAGGAAGTTTCTCGAGTAGACAATTAGCTTGAAAAGTTTCACATATTTTCATACCCTCCGCGATAATGTCAGCACATAAAGTCTCATACTCATGAACTTGATCTAACACAGGTTTATCATCAGTTATACGGAAATTTAACCATCTATTGCAAGCGTATTTTTTAGTGCCAAAATCATCTGTTCCATATTTTATTTTAAGAGCGTCCCAGATGTCTTTAGCGGTTTCAAGCTTGCTATATATTAAAAATAAAGGTTCCGTCATATAGTGCAGTAAAATGCCACGACAAGTTTTACTATCTGCAGGAAAATCCCGTTCACTGTTTTCTGGTGCTTCAGTTTTGGTTAAAGTATAATCTATCTTTAACTGGCTTAAAAGAAAATCAAGTTTTTCTGACCAAATCCTATAGTTTTTACCATCAAGTAAATCCAATTTTGACATATCAGGGATAAAAACTGTAGGCATAAGAGTCGGATTAAGAGAAGCAGCAGAAATTGGCATAGCCATATCGCCTACGATAAAAATTTTAACGAGCAAGTAAAAAATTTTTAAAATTCAACTTTAGACTGTAGGCGGTATCACTATTACGAAAACAATGAACGGTAAAACTTACAGAACCAGCAGAGATAGAAGTCGTGGCGTGATGAGAATCACTGCCCTAAAGTTGAATTTGCCCCGCTCGATACACACGGCCTCTTGGCAACCAACCCCCAGGGTTACACGACTTCCGAGCCTAAGGTGTACGACAAAGACTCGGATTGAGGAGTAGTAACAGAACGTTGCCCAAAATCAGCTATGGAATTATATTGTATAGAGACAGATAGAGAGAAGAGAGAAAAGTTGTGTTGTGTGTTCTGAGAAGGTAGAGAAAGGTAGTATATATAGTAGATGTAGGAAGGATCCAGAACCGCATTAAAGTGTCTCGTAAATAGCTTTTCGAAGACTGCAAAATCAGTATTGTAAAGCACGAAAGTCAGCCATAGAAGACTGCACTTTCAGTTTAGAAAAGACGCAAAAATTCTCTAAAAGACTGAGTAATCAATTTCGGAATTAGTGCAAAAATATTATAGAGAATAAGTGATCGTACTTCCAAAAACGGCCTACGGCTCGCACCGCAGGTGCTCTACCAGAGCCCAGAGCCCGTGCCCGTGCCCGTGCCCGTGCCCGTGCCCGTGCCCGTGCCCGTGCCCGTGCCCGTGCCCGTGCCCGTGCCCGTGCCCGTGCCCGTGCCCGTGCCCGTGCCCGTGCCCGTGCCCGTGCCCGGCCCGGCGTGGCGTGGCGTGCGCGCGCGCGTGTGTGGCTGTACGGGCCCTTTACCACTACATATCTAGTAGTCCAATATAACAGATCACTTATAAACTATAATACTCCAACATATTTTATCAATGTGGGATTCTTTTGAAGCATAACTAAGTAATATTTCCAACATTGAGGTCTCTTGTAAAGATGACAACTTTCCATATATCAACATTTCTGCAGGAGAATTCGCCGAATTGGGTGCTTTGTGAAGCTGTAGGAGTGTATCAGAATGAGTCAAGATTGAAAGATTTGAAAGGGAAGTGTAATGGGGTGGTTTCAGTACCTTATGAAAGTGAAGGAATGAAATTTGGAAAGCTAAACGACATGTTAAATGAGGGTTTTTCTCTGAAATGGATGGCTAATAATTGCAGTGCTTGTCATGAGTCAGGAGGGCAGTGTGGTTATGATCACACTATCAGTGAGTTTAGTTGCTTTTGCCCTGATAGGACTCCTGCTCATATGTGTCTTCCTCCTACAGTCAAAAAGAGTAAGTTTCTTATTTATCTTGATCGATTTCGCAGTCTTTTAATTGATTATTATTGCTGTTGTGGAAGGTCTTAATATGAAGATTGTCACTATATGGAGATTGAATGTCCTAATTTGAGTTATTATTAATTTATGTGAAGGGAGCGACAAGGGTAATTGATATATTGATATGTAAAAACTAGGTTGTCGTTATTACTAGAATTAACTATCAAATTAACAATTTATAAAACCAAACTCAACTCTACACTATGCAATTAAGAATAGTAGTATAGCATAAGTAAGGGTCGAACCCAAGAGAAGGTCTAATAACTAAAACTTGAATGGTAGACTACTTAAGACACTAATGACAATTTAGACTAAACAAATTAAGATAATCACAAACAATGGATATTAACAATGTTCAACTTATAGGAAACATAGATGGAAAAGGCATTTGATTGGAAACAAGCATAACAAAACTAAAGATGTGAACTTTTCTAAGAGACAAATCAACAAACACTTGATATGCAAAGATTCAATATTAGG
Source organism: Silene latifolia (assembly GCF_048544455.1). Classification (NCBI taxonomy): domain Eukaryota; kingdom Viridiplantae; phylum Streptophyta; class Magnoliopsida; order Caryophyllales; family Caryophyllaceae; genus Silene; species Silene latifolia. The sequence goes on along the minus strand of NC_133537.1, from coordinate 70,994,330 downwards.
GAGAACTTGGTGTAACTTGGTCAAACACTACTCCTTAAGCCACAAAGACACCCTTTTTCTTTCTTCAATAACCACCCAATACTACTTTCATAAGATGGTAAGAATATCCTTCCTAAGCTAGAAGAAAACAATTCTACTCATGTATTTTCCCAAATGAAGACCACACAAAGGATAACACATAAGAGCATTAAGAACAAAGCCAAATGAAAGAGCTAAGATTAACTTGTGAAAGTTTAAAACAACTAACCCAAGGCTAACTTTCAAACCTTACTCACAAAGTTACAAACTTTACAACAACTTCATAACAAAACAAGTTTGCTTCATATATTTCTAGAGATGTGAAAACAAAACTAGAAATTGCAATAGTTAGATGAATAACATGCAAGGTTAGCTACTCCCAACACACAAACATCAAACATAAACAAGTAAACAAAAGGAAATGAAATAATTATTGAAGAAAGATTAAGGAGTTCTTACAAAACTTAAAGGAAGTACAGAATTCCAAATTACACCAAGCTTAAAGGTCTAGCCTTCCATAACCATAGATGAATCCAAGGTTAATAGAAAGATTGACATCAAAATCCAACCAAAGATTACAATTTTCCCCAAAATACTAAGTCTTTCTTTCATACAAGTTTTTGAGATTATTCAATAATGAGATGATAATTTAGGTCTTCATAACATGAACTATATATAGGGCTGCACTCCCCTCTAGGTTAAATATGATTTTGGGCTTCCACGAAATGATTAAAGAGGGATGATCAATGCTCCAAGGCTGAGGAGGACGCAGGCTGCGTCATCCACCGCAGGCCTGCGTCATACGGCGCAGGCTGCGTCAACAGAAGCAGGCTGCGTCGTGGACTGATCTCCGCTCCAAAATTGCTTCTTCTTTTCACAATCCTTTCATCATTTGGCCTCCATGCTTTTCACCAAGGGATGTCAACTCCTATGCTAGCTCGTGTGGAACCGTCTTCACTTGATTGCTTTCTTAGGAGTGTGGCTAGAGGCTCTTGCTCGGGATTCCGAACTCTCCTCTCAAAACAATACTCCACACATGCATTAAAACTCATTAATCATGACAAACAATGGGACGGGAAGACTAGCTCATTATTCTGACAAAAAGACCCTTAAATTAAACCAAACTAGGCCTAAGAAGGCCTTATTAACTCGACACTTTTGACTCTATCAAACTCCCCCACACTTAGACTTTTGCTCGTCCCGAGTAAAACTCAAGGAAGGCATTTGGGTAAGTCTAAAGGTGAGTATAGGGGTGAACGATCACTCTTCCCTTTCCACATCCAACTTATGTCTCCCTCATACACAATCCACCAATTAAATGAAAATCTAGACTCAAAGTTTTTGACACTCACTCTTCACTCACTCCCCCTTCTTATATCTCCCTAATACAAAGACACAATATTCCACCAACTCCGACTCATTCCAACTCCACCCTTCTTATGTCACCAACAAGAGAAGGCCACTCTCACCTTATCCCAAGGTGATACCAAAGTATCCTAGACAACTCCTAACTCATCACATTACTCCACTTATATCGCCCCCTTATCACTCTAAGCAAAGTGTGATCATGCTACTTGGTTGGCCACACACCTACAAAAATCAACAACACAAGTAGCCAAAGCAAAATCCACCAATTTAGAATAAGTTATTGTGACTCAAAAATAAATTAAATCCTAATCTAGCCTCCTTCCAAGACCCTCCTTATCACTCCCTTCTTATCCCTCCATCTTTTTGGTGTTACATTTTCTCAATTTTTTAATTTTTTTGTTGAAAATTTTGCCTAAGGTGCCATTTTGGGTTTTCACCTTAGCTTTCATTTCCTCTCATGGTGGCTCACAACTCTATTTTTCATTTTACCCGGAATGCCCTTTCGGGTTTTTATTCCGTCCTCGACCACCTTCCCAATCTTGCCTTAGGCGCCCACCCTTGTGGGTTTTCACCTAGCCGGAATTTTCGTTTTTTTTTCAATGCATCAAAGACTAAGTATATACAATCATCTCACTCCCCCACACATTGTCCTCAATGTGGAGGAGTACCATCACCTTCTCAAGCTTAATTGTTGAAGGGACCCGAGCCTTCTCCTTGCTCATATGTCCCTTGGTTCCTTCTTCTTCTCTCCCTTGCTTCTCTTACTCTTCTTGCCCTCTCATAGCCTTCATCAACTTGTTGCTCATTAATGGTGGGTTGGTAGTTGGGATCATTGTGGTGGAGTGTCATGCCAAAGAGGCCTCGGATGAGGCCAAAGGAATCTTCTTGTGTTTGGGCATCTTGGTAGGAGTCCTCAATGTATTGGTGGTGCCTTTCATTTTGCACCCCAAATTGGTGGCTCACTTGCTCTCTCCATTCATTTTGAGCCTTCCACAAGGCTTGATTATCTTCCTATTGCTTGGCTTGTTGTTGTTGCCAAGCATAGGATTCCTCTTGTCGTTTTGCAATTCCTTCAAGCATTCTCATTTGAGCCAATTTGGATTCATCATCAAAAGCATTCTTGCTTCCATTGTTCTAAGCTCTCCAACCTTGGCCCATGTTGTTGTTGCCAAGTGTGTGAGCTCTCAACCCTCCCACTAATAACTTGTAAAGTTCCCGGGTGTCCTCAAAGTACTTGAATATTTGATGTTGCCAAGGTTCCAAGGTTTGAGTGGTGGAACCTCCGGCTTCATGCATAGGAGTGTCATGCACAAAAGTGGAGTGCACACCCGAAATTCTTCCAGTTTTTTTGGCCCCAGATTGGTCAGTTGGTTACGTCGGCTCTTCTTCGCTTCCTTAATACGGGTGTTATGTTGAAAGAATGGAATAATACCCAAATTATTCTTATTCCTAAAGTGGAGAAACCAGAGCTGATCTCTCAGTATCGTCCTATTAGTCTATGCAATGTCGTCTACCGCCTGGCTTCCAAGTGCCTTGCCAATCGACTCAAACTTGTTATCTCTTCTGTGGTTTCGGACTCCCAGCAGGCTTTTGTTCCTTCACGGCTTATGTCGGTGTTGGAGCTGTGTCCTCCAGTTAGTGCGGATAACGTCATTGCACATACACTTGTACGGACAAGTGGGAGCTTGTTGGGGCTGGTGTCCTTAACAGTTAGTGCAATGACTTATAAATCTCTAAAAGGATCAAAGGGCATACTTTTGGTATTATTATCAGTTGATCCACGTTTATCAATAACGGTTGGCTTGCTAGATAAGTTTGACGTTATTGTCATACAGATGGCGGTGATCAACTGGTCCCTAAAAGTCACACCTATAGGATACGTTTGAGAGATGTGACAAAGATGAAAATACAAATCATGTTGATGCCAATTTTGACTAACCAGTTAGTCCGAGTTATTGACTAGTAATTAGTCAAACGTGATGTTGAGATATTTTATTTAATACGGATTAAATAAAATGGGCTAAGGCGAATTAAGCAGTTAATTCGTAAATTGAATGTAAACGATTTATATTCGATTAATGTATATTGAATAAATTAATTATACAATATCGTCTTTGTCGGACATGTATTATTACTTCAACTAACCCGTGTTATTAGTTGACATTTTAATAGCCGATAACCGATGACGATTTATAATAAAAACCGCGTCATATACATTTTAGCGAGACGAGTCGGATCACGAGTTAAATGAGGAGAAAGTGGAAAGCCCACTCCCTCCTCTAGTGACCCGCGGACCGAGGCAACAAAAGGAGAGCCTTCTCTCCTTTTGAAACCTAATTCATTTTGACAACAAAATTAGGGTTTTGGAGATCATTTTCTCTCCGAAACCTAGATCTCACATCCGTAAAAACTCACATCAAGTTCTCTCAATATTGCAAGGCAATTAGAGAACACATTTCTAGCACAAGGGCATATTCTCAGACGTTCTTGGGTGCAACAATTAGAAGGAGGTCTACTTTGATCTCTCATTGCCGAATTGCACTAGGACCGAAGGTTAATTCTTGTGCTTTATCGTTTTTCATTGTTTTTCGTTTATGACCATATTTCACATGTTAAATTTACGTTATAGTCCTAAATTTAAAGGGTCTTATACGGATATTACCCCACAAGTGGTATCAGAGCGAGGCCACGTAAATTTTCATTGTGATTTCTCATAAAACGATTTTGAAACGATTGTTTTGTCTCGAAAACCGTGCCATGTATACACGGGTGTTTCGTTTTTTTATTGAAACCGTGACATGTTTTTACACGGTTGATTTATCTTATTTTCGATTTGTTCTTTTACATAATGTTATTTTATACGGAGATTATAGCAATATGTCAAGTTTTGTCAGATTGTAAATTTGTTTTGATGCGGTTTTGATCAAAATTGAGATGTTTTTGTTTCGTCAAAACTGTCTTTACGAGGGTTTCATGTTTTCAGAATGTTTTTGCCCTCGATCGAGCATGTTTCTACTCGATCGAGAGCCCTTCCTTGTTGTTTTTGCTCGATCGAGTAATTGCGATACTCGATCGACCTGCTTTTAAAACCCCCCGCTCGATCGAGAAGTCCTCGTACTCGATCGAGCGATTTGCTTGATAAAAGCCCTCGATCGACCTCCAGATCGTCGATCGAGTACTTTCGATTAGCATACCTCTCGATCGACTAGCGATTCACCGATCGAGCCCTTTGTTCCTCGATCGAGCACTTTTGTCCCCGGATCGAGGGATTTTTGTTCGCACTTTGAAAATTTATTCTTTTTGTTTTAAATTTTCTTTTGGCCTTAATATGTACTTTATACGGATATTGTACACTCGCTATGATTGTGAAACGGTTCACACACGTACCATTGAGTTATTTTAAAGCGTATTTAAAGTAACGGATTGTAATAGATTAAAATTAAACTGATAGAAGCAGTTTTATCACATAAATTTTAATCGTTAAAAGGTGGTTTGGATAAATTTAACATAATTACGGAATTATGTCACGAATAAATTTGTTTTAGTTGATGCATTTTATTTATCGTTAATTTTGAATGCTTTTATTACGTATTTATTTATTTTACAATCGGTTGTAACATAGTGTGGCCTTAGTAGAACGTGTTACCGTAATGATGGAACACGGTCTTGGTTGTATTTTGAGATCTCGTATCTCCGTTTTGGATTTTTCACTTGTAATTACAGTTTTTTTGTATTTAGAATGTAAATAGGTTTATATTTGTAAATTTTAATTGTAATTTTGAGAAGACCAAAGATGGAGATCGGATGCTCACTCCTGCTGCAAGGTTAAAGATGGAACATCAAGACAAGCTTTTCGGGTCCAACGGTGGATTCCAAAGTTGTATTATGTTTTTTTTTCTAGGATAGGCCACACTAGGAATTTTATTTACGTATTGCATTCTTTTATTTATTTTTCGTAACGATAATTTGCATCATATTCCGCCTAAAACCAAACCACCTAATTATTGCATGAAAACTGACACATATAGAGGTCACGAGTTAGTTTTCTTTGACATTCTCATGTCACACGATCTATGCTAAGCCATCACCTAAATTAATTCATTCACGCAGACGCTAGTTATTTGTTCACTTAAAATGAATTAAAATTAAGTTGATGGGATCTTCCTCGTACAAACAAAATTGAGAACGGTCTTTATAGGTCAAACTCCAATGAGTCCCTTCTTCGTCGGTAGGCATAATATGACCCCTTCTACGTCGGGTAAGTTGGAACCGATTGACCTATTTTATCTCAACACTATGGTCACTCGTACGATCCCGTGATCATGGTGGACTATAGATAGGATTTACGTAAATCTATCGACCAAGAGTTCTTACGGAAGAATTAGCTAAACAGTTGGCTTATCAATTTACGGAAATTGAGTCTTGGGATCACTTGTATCATTCTTGAGGAAGATCAATTATGCAAGTGCTTGAGTCTACACGTTAAAATACATTTTAAATAGACTTAAATCACCTCGATGAGTTGCTTATTTCGTTTTTGTTTTTCTTTCTTTTTCATTGTAGAACACGAATTTTTAAACTGCTATAACGAAATGGCTGGTCCAACTAACGACCCAATGCCAAGTGCCACATTGGACCGTGAGTCCTGGCTTCGGATCTTCATGAATCGGATGAATCGTCTACTCGATCAAGAATGATGGATCAAACTTCGCGGACCGGGAGGCGGCATTACGGAATGCTGCGCGCCGGCGACGGAAGCTCAAATATCTAATTGAGCCCATCCCGCCAAACCCAGGTCCCACGGCTAGAGCTAATGAGATCGCCAAGTTTAACGATTTCTGTATGGAAGCGGGTGCGATTAAAAACGTACTCATTTTTGCAATGGAACCCAATTTGCAGAAACGCTTCATAGCCCAAGGTGCAAACAAGATTTTCACCACGCTCACTAAGGAATTCTCGAAAGCACCGAGAATCGTGACCTATGAGCATAAAGTGGTGGAGCTGGGGGGGCTAGCAGGGGCGGTCGCCCCCCTTGGCGGATGAAATTTTCGAAATTTTTAGTTAAATTTTTCGAAAACTTTTCGGGAGTGCCTTATGAAATTAGTCGTTCGCCCCCCCTAAAATTTTTCGCCCCCCCTAAGTTCAAATCCTGGCTCCGCCACTGTGAGCATACCACTCGCTTCTTTGATGCGAGACTCCAGAAGGGCCAACCAGTTAGCCCACACATTCTCAGCATGATTGAGAATGTCGAGAAGCTGGAGACGCTTGATTGTAAGATCAGCGAGAACATTGTTATTGACCGCATGCTTCATTCACTCCACGATGGTTTTGCGCTCTTTAGAGCGAATTACTATATGAATGATTTGAAGAAAAGTCCCCATGAACTGCACTCTCTTCTCGTACAGACCGAGAAGGACATGAAGTTCAGTGGGAGCATGAAACAGGATGTTCTCGTTGTGTCAAACAAGGGCAAGGGTAAGGGCAAAGTTAAAGCAGACCTAGCAGTAGGTAAGGCGAAGTTTAAGAAGTCAGGTTCAGGCAAGAGTGGGCCTGGTGAGTCGAACACCTCATCAGGCGCGACAAAGAGCAAGAATGAAAACATGGAATGGACCGTTGGGGTTGAAGAGGGAGTTGGGATCGACAACGTCGCCGACCTGGACCTTGCCTTTGATGTTCTCTTCGGCACGCCCCCGAGAACCCGTGCTTGAGCCGCCGCCTGATCCAGTGCCTTCAGCTGCTTGTCCATAAGTTCGTTGGGGGCCAATCTACGATCATGCGCGTCAGCCTGAGGGTGCCGCTCAACGACGTTCCCGTCCTTATCAAGCCCTAACCTCTTCAAGGTCTCCTCAGACAGATCCTGGCCAAACCGGTCTGCAAGAAACCAGACAAGAGTTATATAAAAGAAGTAAAACAAAGCTCTAAAAACAGGAGCGTAATAGGCAAAGATGGGCCTCACACCGACCTTACTCACCCTGGTTGAGGGCCGGTATGTCTTCTTCTTCTACTTTTATTCATATGATTGAGATTAACCACGCAAGTTACGGAACTAGGATACTAGATACTGGTTGTGGTTCTCATCTGTGTAATCATGTGCAGGGGCTCCGAAACATCGAACCCCTCGTAAAGGGTGAGGTGGAACTGCGTGTCGGGAATGGAGCACGAGTGGCTGCCGTCTCGAGGGGAACATATGTGATCCAGCTTCCTAGCGGATTTGAGTTATCTTTATATAACTGCTATTATGTACCCAGTCTTTCTAAAAACATTATTTCAGTTTCTGCACTTGACAAACTTGGTTTTTCATTTGTAATAGAGAATAATTCTTGCATTTTCTCATTACACAATATGATTTATGGCAAGGCAGTCTCCATGAACGGAATTTATGTTTTAGATCAGACCACCGAAATATTACACGTAATGAATAAAAAGTTAAAGGTTGGTGACAAAGATCAAACATATCTATGGCACTGCCGTATGGGACACATTAATGAGAAACGCGTAAAACAGCTCATCAAAAATGGAGCTATCTCGGCCTTTGATTTTCAATCATTTGGCACGTGTGAATCATGTCTCATCGGTAAGATGACTCGGATTTCCTTCAAAGGTGTTGGAATGCGCGCTGCTGACCTATTAGGACTCATACATACGGATGTGTGTGGGCCTATGTCAATCACCGCACGAGAAGGCTATAGGTATTTCATCACTTTCACGGACGATTTAAGTAGATATGGCTATGTCTACTTAATGAAGCACAAAAGTGAATCCTTTGAGAAATTCAAGGAATACCGGGGTGGGTACGTAACCTCACCGGGTAGAAAGATTAAAACACTGCGTTCAGATCGTGGTGGCGAGTATCTTTCTCACGAGTTTGATCAACACCTTAAGGACTGTGGGATTGCCTTACAGTTAACTCCACCTGGAACACCTCAGTTGAATGGTGTGTCCGAACGGAGAAATCGAACTCTACTTGATATGGTTCGATCCATGATGAGTCACACGGTATTACCTGATTCATTATGGGGTTATGCTCTTCTCGTCACCGCTTTGCTCTAATACTTAACCGAAGTCCGTCTAAAGCTGTTGACAAGACTCCATATGAACTATGGAAGGGAACGGTCCCTAACTTGTCCTTTATATGGGTTTGGGGCTGCGAGGCTTATGTCAAGTGGAGACACGAGGATAAGCTCGGCCCGCGATCGGTCAAGACATACTTTATAGGTTATCCTAAAGGAACACTTGGTCATTACTTCTATTCGCCAACCGAACAACGTGTTTTTGTTGCGGCTAGTGCGACATTCTTAGAGAAGGAATTTCTCGAGAATGCAAAGAGTGATAGAACCTTCGAGCTATTGGAGGTTCCAGAACCAAATACCGAGCAACCATTGGAGGAACCAATTCCTTCAATCCCGGCTGCGGTTAATATTCCTGAGGAACCTAGGAGGTCGGGAAGAGTCTCTATTCCTCCGGACAGATACATTGGTATGGTCGAGGAACATGACATAGATGACATTCTACTCTTAATGAGTAGTGAACCCGCAACCTATAAAGGTGCCATGACTAGTTCTGACTCAAAGCTATGGCTTGAGGCCATGCAATCCGAAATGGACTCCATGTATAAGAACAACGTGTGGGATCTTGTTGACTTACCTGCCAAGGTTCGTCCCCTTCAATGCAAATGGCTTTACAAGATAAAGCATTCTGTGGAAGGTCAACAAGATATCTATAAAGCACGACTAGTTGCTAAAGGTTTCACCCAAGTGCCAGGTTTGCACTATGATGAGATCTTTGCACCCGTAGTCATGCTGCGTTCCATTCGGATTATCTTAGCGATTGCCGCTTTTCATGACTATGAAATTTGGCAAATGGACGTGAAAACCGCCTTCTTAAACGGTTTTTTGGAGGAAGAGTTGTACATGGTACAATCCGAAGGTTTCATCGATCCACAACATCCTAAGAAAGTGTGCAAGCTTAAGCGTTCCATTTATGGACTTAAGCAAGCATCTCGGAGTTGGAATCATCGCTTCGACCAAGTGATAAAAAAAAATGGATTCATTCGATCGGTCGAGGAACCATGTCTGTATATCAAGTCGAGTGGGAGCAAGATTGTCTTTCTAATATTGTATGTTGACGACATACTCCTGATTGGGAATGTCATACCTCTCTTAACTTCGGTGAAAGTATGGTTGAAAAACCATTTCCAGATGAAAGATCTGGGTGAGGCACAAAGAATTTTGGGCATCCGTATCTATCGAGATAGATCACGTCGGATGTTATCTCTCGGCCAGAGTCTTACATAGACAAGATCCTAGAGAGATTCAGCATGACTAACTCCAAAAGGAGTTTCTTCCTATGGCTCCGGGGTGCATTTGAGCAAGTCTCGGCACCGAGACACCGGAAGAGAAAGAGCGCATGACACGGATTCCTTATGCCTCGGCTATAGGATCAATCATGTATGCCATGATATGCACACGTCCGGACGTGGCATATGCATTGAGTATGACAAGTCGATTCCAACAAAGATCCAGGTGAATCACATTGGCTGGTCATCAAGAACATTATTAAGTACCTACGGAGGACTAAAGATTGGGCATTGACTTATGGAGGCCCTCAAAAGCTATGCGCAACCGGTTCTGCAGATGCTAGCTTCCAAACGGATCGAGATGACTCGAAATCTCGGTCCGGATTCGTTTTTACTCTTAATGGCGCTGCAGATCACCGGAAGAGTTCCAAACAAACTGTTATTGCAGATTCTACGACCGAGTCCGAGTACTATGCCGCGTCTGAAGCTACAAAGGAAGCGATATGGATGCGTCAATTCTTACATGGACTATCCGTAGTGCCTAGTTCGAATGACCCGATCACCATCTATTGCGACAATAGTGGTGCCATCTTCCAAGCTAAGGAGCCAAAGTCTAGCAACAAGTCTAGACATGTACAACGGAAAGCTCATCTAATCCGAGATTACGTGGAGCAAAAGGAAGTAGTGATAGAAAAGATTGCTACAGATGATAACATAGACGATCCTCTCACTAAACCATTACGACAAGATAAGCATGAAGGGCACGTTAATTCCATGGGAATTAAACGTGTTCCTAAGTTGTAGTACTCTTTTATGGATTAGATTCATTCCCTTATGTACTCTATACGACATCATCGTTTTGATATTTATATATTTTGTTTTTCATGTGGAATTTGTACGACAATTTTGAACACCACAAAGTGAACTGAACAAACATTATATTTTTGGTCCTTAATTGCCCATAAGAGCTGATAACTCTGGCAATTATTTTGTGACGTTGGTTGATGGTGGGTTCAACAAGCCATAAGTCAAACGGTTTCGACCAATCACGAGAGGCGAGTTATACGGATATCTCGTAGGACACAATTGTGACATCGACGTGGAGTCCTAAATGTTTTATAACATTCGGTGCCAGGTCGTGGATAGGACCTCCATGGTGATCCTAAGAGTCGATTCTTTTGACTATCGACTGTCTCTTGAGACTAAGGCAGATTTTGGGTGACTTTGGTTTCTTTCTCACGGTCATCCGTAACAGGGGGCCAAGTAGATTTTTTCTGGGTCATTTCATGCCGTGCTTAGATCGGAAGGAGTCGAGTTGAAGGAAATATTCAGCCTTTATCGTACTCGATATTTCTCGGGGCCACTCGAGGAGTCAGAATCGAAATGCATGGCCATGCTCGGATACGGATTCGTTTTATCAGTTAAGTTACTCTCTAGTCGGGGAAACCACTCATGATACAGATCGATTGTAAAATACGACCTTTGTGGATCCGGATCTGCAAATTGTTTTACATTGAGTGGGAGAAATTTTAAATGAATATGAGAATCGGTTATCGCACATACACTTGTACGGATAAGTGGGAGTTTGTTGGAGCTGTGTCCTCCAGTTAGTGCGGATAACGTCATTGCACATACACTTGTACGGACAAGTGGGAGCTTGTTGGGGCTGGTGTCCTTAACAGTTAGTGCAAGGACTTATAAATCTCTAAAAGGATCAAAGGGCATACTTTTGGTATTATTATCAGTTGATCCACGTTTATCAATAACGGTTGGCTTGCTAGATAAGTTTGACGTTATTGTCATACAGATGGCGGTGATCAACTGGTCCCTAAAAGTCACACCTATAGGATACGTTTGAGAGATGTGACAGTATGAAAATACAGTCATGTTGATGCCAATTTTGACTAACCAGTTAGTCCGAGTTATTGACTAGTAATTAGTCAAACGTGATGTTGAGATATTTTATTTAATACGGATTAAATAAAATGGGCTAAGGCGAATTAAGCAGTTAATTCGTAAATTGAATGTAAATGATTTATATTCGATTAATGTATATTGAATAAATTAATTATACAATATCGTCTTTGTCGGACATGTATTATTACTTCAACTAACCCGTGTTATTAGTTGACATTTTAATAGCCGATAACCGATGACGATTTATAATAAAAACCGCGTCATATACATTTTAGCGAGACGAGTCGGATCACGAGTTAAATGAGGAGAAAGTGGAAAGCCCACTCCCTCCTCTAGTGACCCGCGGACCGAGGCAACAAAAGGAGAGCCTTCTCTCCTTTTGAAACCTAATTCATTTTGACAACAAAATTAGGGTTTTGGAGATCATTTTCTCTCTGAAACCTAGATCTCACATCTGGTAAAAACTCACATCAAGTTCTCTCAATATTGCAAGGCAATTAGAGAACACATTTCTAGCACAAGGGCATATTCTCAGACGTTCTTGGGTGCAACAATTAGGAGGAGGTCTACTTTGATCTCTCATTGCCGAATTGCACTAGGACCGAAGGTTAATTCTTGTGCTTTATCGTTTTTCATTGTTTTTCGTTTATGACCATATTTCACATGTTAAATTTACGTTATAGTCCTAAATTTAAAGGATCTTATACGGATATTACCCCACAGTCGGATGGTTGTCTTATTACACATGAAATTATGCACTATCTGAATAAGACCAAGAAAGGCACTGTTTCTTATGCTGCTCTGAAACTTGACATGCACAAAGCGTTTGACCGCGTTTCCTGGCCTTTCCTCATTGTTGTTTTGAAGAAATTTGGTTTCCCTATCTTTTGGCAGAATATTATCTGGGAATGCATATCCACGGTTACTTACAATATCCTGATTAATGGCGAACCATCTGCTACCTTTCGACCTTCTTGCGGCCTGAGGCAGGGTGATCCGCTTTCCCCTTATTTGTTTATTTTGTGTATGGAGATTTTGTCCAGCCAACTGCGCGCCGCTGCCAAGGCTGGATCTATACATGGTATCAAGATTTCGCGATATGCTCCTCATATCACTCACCTTTTCTATGTCGACGATGTCTTTATTTGCTGTAAAGCTACTCCTGGTTCTTTTGAGGTTCTCCGGGATTTGTTTCGTTTCTTCGAACTTGCCTCTGGCCAGATGATAAATCTTGATAAATCATTTATTAAATTCAGTCCAAATGCACCGCCTGATTTCAAATCACATATGGCTTCTATACTCAAGATAAAGACTTCTACTTGTTTTGGGAATTATTTAGGTGTCCCTGTCGATCTTCCCTCAAAGAAGTCTGTTGTGTTTCAGCCTCTTGTGGACAAGATGACAACTCGTATTATTGCCTGGTCTTCTCTTCATCTCAGTCAGCCTTGTAAACTGCTCATCATCAACTCCATTCTTCTGGGTTCAATCTGATATTTGATGACTTCTATCCCTTTTCCAATTGGGATTTGTATGAACATTGACTCTTTGATTGCAGCCTTTTGGTGGCGTAAAGATATTCGCCATCGTTCTATTCACTGGCTTTCTAGAGACTCTTTACAGCTTCCTCGGGAGAATGGTGGACTTGATGTCAAGTCTGTCTCACTGTTGAGTCAAGCTTCTCTTATGAAGAATTTTTGGCGTATTCATCATCAACCCTCTGGTTTATTGGCAAAGTTTATGATCCCCAAGTACAAGAAGGATTTACCAATTCCCGCTTTGAGATCTAAAGTCTTTCATCCTTCGTTTTTATGGGCTGGCTTATGTCGTGCAGCTTCTGCTTTTTCTCCTGCTTTGTCTTGGAAACTGGGCAATGGTGTCTCAGTTGATTTGCTCAGAAGTCGCTGGATTAATGGGAACATTCCTTCTGTTCGCCCATCTTTTTCTGCTGCCTCTCCAGTGCTCTCTACTTTGCTCACTTCGTCAGGTAATTGGAATCATAGTGCAGTTTTTCACGTTTTTGAGTCTCCATGTGCCAAGATTATTATTTCTATGGAACCGCCTCATATTGATATCGACGATTTCCTCTACTGGAAATTCACTAAGGATGGAGTTTACACAGTTCGATCAGGTAATTCATTTTTACTGTCACGTCAATCCTTTTCCTACTCACCCTCGTTTTATTCGCTTTTTCCTTGGAAAGTTCTTTGGGGTATTCAGTGCTCTCCCAAGTTACCTCTGCTTGTTTGGCGCATTGTACATAATATCCTTCCCTCTTTAGATAATCTTTCTCTGCGTGGTATTCAGGTTAGTATTTCTTGTGTTTTTTGTCACTCTTTTACTGAGTCTTTAGATCATTTATTCCGCTCTTGTACTGTTGCTCGACATGTTGCTTTCTTCAGCTCTTGGTCTTAATTTTGTGGCTAACCTAGCAGTTTCCTTGCAGCGATGGCTTGCAGATCATATTGTGTATTTTCACAGGCTCAAGGATAATTCCGATTGTTGTCTTCTTCACTTTCTTTGTGTTATTAAGGCCATTTGGATGGTCCGTAACTCCGTCGTCTTTGAGGACTGCAATGTTAACCCAGTTCAGATTTTATATTTGTCAGACTACCTTCTTGCCACTCACCCTCACCGCACACTTTTGCCACTTCGATTCTGAGTCGGCGTTTTACTTCATCCGATATATGACCATGTTCTGCCTGTCTCTGATGTTTCTTATTCTATTATGGTTCACAGGTCAACTCCTAGGGATCAGTTCATCATTTCTACATCAGATTCTCTCACGGCCGCTCCTTTTGTGCATTTCTAGGGCTGTCAATGATATGAGCCGGCTCGTTGAGCCCTCGGAATCGGCTCGGTCAAAGCTCGGCTCGTGCTCGGTCAAAACGAGCTCGAGCTCGAGCCGAGCTTGGCTAAATACGAGCCGAGCCCGAGCTCAGCAAGGCTCGGCTCGGAAGCTCGTTTGGGCTCGTTTATAAATTTTTTTGTATAATCTTTATATTGTAGTATTATTTTTATTTCAAATTATATGTTATTTAGACATTTTTATAAGTATATCATGATATAATATTTTTTACTATTTTATAATTTAGTTATTTTTCAAAAATATTTATATTTAGTTAGATTTAAAAAGTGAGAAAGGGAAAATATATAATGACAAAACGAGCTCGATTCGAACTCGAGCCGAGCTCGAGCTTTTCCCGAGCCGAGCTCGAGCTTCAATTTTTTAGGCTCGACGAGTTTCGAGCCGAGCCCGAGCTCGAGCTAAAAAATTCGAGCCGAGCCCGAACCCACCCGAGCTCGAGCTCAGCTCGGCTCGTTTACACCCCTATGCATTTCGTTCGTGCATCCTCTTTCTTTGCGGCAACAACGAAAGGGCTTCTTCTCACCATGTACAGAGCTCAATCTGCTTCATTACCTTCCGTTTCCTTCCGGGTTACGTCTAAAAAATTATCAGCTGTTCTGGCTTCCTCAAAGCCAGTCCCAATAGAATTGCGTCACTCCTTGTCCGCAATTCAAAATTTCCTTCGTTTGTTTGTTCACTGGTCAGTTCGCCTTGCTACGGGCTGATATGTTTTCTTATGTATTAACACTTCTATTTGTTTCTTTGCTTTAATATATAAAGTTCATTAATGTCAAAAAAAAAAAAAAAATATTATGAAGGAATAAAAAATGGACATAATTTTGCAATTAAGATCCTCTCCATTTCTTTCTCTCCATTTCCTCTCACAAACCATTTAATAATATTTTCCCCTCTACACCCTATTAAACCTTTATTTTCTTGCATAAATCGTGAACCGTTTGATATTAACAAGATGCAATCCGGTCCGTTGATAGGAAATGGCCTCTCCATTTCTTTTTAGGAAATGGAGAGGATCTTGACTCATAATTTTGGTAGTTAAGTGCAGTGAATAGGCCACCCTCATCCGTCCTCCGTAACGTTACCGTTACTGAGCCCCAACAAATGATAGTATTAAATTCCACCATGTTCCACCTGACCTCATTTGTCCTTCATTACTCTCTCTCCATCCTCCCCACTTCCCAAACACACTCTCACACTCACTCCCAACGATGTCACCCTTCTTCATCCTCCCCCTACTCATCTCCATCTCCATCTCCATCTCCATCTCCCTCCCCCTCCCCACATACAACCACACCACCCCACAATCCCTCTGCACCCACCCAACCATCACCTGCAACACCCACTCCCAAATCACCAAACTCCTCCTTCAAAACCTCTCCTTAACCGGCCCCTTCCCCCTCACCCTCCTCAACACCCTCCCACTCTCCTCCCTCCGCGTACTCTCCCTTTCTCACAACTCCTTCTCCGGCCCCCTCCCTTCCTCCCTCCCTCTCCCTCTCCCCTCCCTCAAACTCCTCTTCCTCTCCCATAACCGCTTCTCCGGTCCCATTCCCGCTTCCCTCTCCTCTCTCCCGCTTCTCCTTCGCCTCGACCTCTCTCACAACTCTCTCTCCGGTCCCCTCCCCGTTGACCAACTTAACCGTATCACCCACCTACTCACCCTACGTCTCGAGGGTAACAACCTTACTGGTAACATCGCCGGCCTCCAACTCCCTGACCTGCAGGAACTCAATATCAGTGCTAATAGCTTTACTGGACAAATTCCAAGGGTTTTTGCTGGTTTTCCTGCCACGTCGTTTTATGGTAATGCTGCTCTCTGTGGTCCCCCTCTTGCTCCCTGCAAACAGACAGAAACTGACCCGACCAAACCCGGAAACCTAAACCCCGGCCCGAATCAAAACCAAAACCCGACTGTGACGATATCGTCTACTCCGAGCGCGTTACCCGGGAAGCTATACCCGAAGAAACCCGGGAATGGTAATGGGCGTGGAAAGATGAGTTTGTGGGCGATAATAGCGATTATTGTCGGTGATGTATTGCTATTGGCTTTGATTTCCGCATTGTTGTATTGTTATTTCTGGAGGAAGAAGAAGGGTGGAAGCGTCATTTCAGGTGGGGAGAAGATTGTCTATTCCTCCAGTCCCTACAGAGGTAGTGGTGGTGGTATTCATGGTGGCGGTGTTGGAACTGGGGGTGGGAGGATGGTTTTCTCGGAAGGAGTGAGGAGGTTTGAACTGGAGGATTTATTGAGGGCGTCGGCTGAGATGTTGGGGAAAGGGGTATTTGGGACTGCGTATAAGGCTGTGTTGGATGACGGGACGGTTGTCGCGGTTAAGAGGTTGAAGGAAGCCAATGTGGGTGGTAGCGGTGGTGGGAAGAAGGAGTTTGAGCAGTTGATGGAGGTTTTAGGGAAATTAAGGCATCCTAATTTGGTGACTCTTAAAGCGTATTATTTTGCAAGGGATGAGAAATTGTTGGTGTTTGATTACTTGCCTAATGGTAGCTTATTCTGGCTTCTTCATGGTAATCATCATATTCTATTGTTCCTCTATTTTTCCTTTCTCGTTTATCTTTATTGCATTTCGGAAAACAACCTCCTCTTTGTGTTGCGTACATCCTCCGAGTATCCGATCCTGCCAATTTGCGGAAGCCATTGAGGCAGGCACTGGGATAATTTTGTTATTACTGCTCTCTGTCTTATTGCACAAAATTTCTGCAAAATGGATTATGCAATGTACCATGATAAGTTGGTAAATTCTCTAATCCATAGTCATTTGTTAGCTAAACATGAAAAGAGTGGTAGTATACTATAGTCTATAGTAGTAGTGCAGAGGTTGAAAAAGAAATTAGTGAATAATTTATTGAACTAGTAGTATTAACATCAGCATTAATAAACTAATTAAAGCTTCTTGAGAGTAGGAATATGGAAGGTGTAATGAATATTTCCAGGCTTAAAAGATGGAATGTGGAAGTTAACCGCTGAGGCTTAATGAGATACTGAAAGGTTATTTATGAGGAAGCTTAGGTAATAGCGTTATGCCAGAGTTTGCATGTGATGTGGGGTTAATGTTCATCAGATGTTTCTTTCTTATACAGTAAACATTTGGCGGTGTAGGTATGAGGGAATGAGGGATGGGTTACATACTCAAATGTAGTGCTGTGAGGCGTGAGCATAGTATTAAATCTTGGTTTCGATAACTTCCCAAATCTCTACTTTGTGTCACGGCCAATATTTTAAACCTTCCGTGTAAGTGTGATGATCATACACTCATGAAACGCTAAATATCTAATCCTAAAAACCACGCGTAGCATTGACTCATAAATGTGTGACAATGGCCTGTAGCGATAGACACAAGGTGTGAAGTTAGACATGCACAGGCATTGCATGAACAAAAGACGCACTGCTTTTGTTGAACGAGAACTATTGTATTAACACTAGACGCACGGCTTTTGTTGAACGAGAACTATTGTATTAAGCCTTTAATTAATTTACTAAACTGTAACAGTGGATTATAAGCAGCTATTAACATCATTGCTCGTTTTGGGGAAAGGAGAGAAAGCGATATGAGAAAGATATCAGTATCTATCATCTATGTACTGTAATATGTATATGAGGAGGCCTGGTCCATGATAGAAGTGTTAACGTTCACTTTAACTTTTTTGTTTCTTTTCATGACTTATATTGGAATTTTATATGAAAAGAGACCCCCACCCTCACCCTACAAATTCTGCTTATGTCCAACCAATTATGTGACCCACTTATTAATATAGTACTCCGTATTACAATCCACAAACCTACCTGCTCATTTTCCAGCCTTCAGTCAATGTAATAAGCCTTTGTCTTGACCTGCTCTTCTTACATTTGTTTGTACTCCCTCTTTTTGTCTTTGTTTTCTCTTTTGGAATTTTTGGTTGTGCTTTTGTCATTTTTATGCTTAATCAAGGAGATATATTATGATAATAAAAAAAAGTTGTGAAACGCTTTTTAAAGTTATTAACTATGATTAAATTTTTAAAAATGAATTAGGCTAATTCTATGTTGCTCAGACTCTTTTAGAAGTATCCGAGACGGGTGTGTGTCAAGTGTTGGACTCGGGCCATTTTTATGGAAAATATGCATACTTTGACTTAAAATGAGGTGTCAAAGTGTCATACCCTTGTCCAAGTGTCGAGTGTCGGACACGGGTACGGGTACGTGGGGAAATCAGAAGAGTTGGAGTAACATAGGGCTAATTGCCTATGAAACACTACAACAACAACAACAACATTACCCCAGTGCCTCAATGGCTCCCGCAAATTGCGGGGTAAGGGGGGGTCGGATGTACGCAGCCTTACCCTTGTGTTAGCAACACAAAGAGGCTGTTTCCGAATGACCCAAGATGAAAATTGCGCCGAAAACTACATCGAAGGACCGCTGCTTCACAAAGGAAAGAAGCGCAGCCACTTTAGTGAGCCATTTTGATTTATTCCATTATAATCCATAACCAAAGAGTAATGAATCTTTGGCTCCATTGGAAATATGGAAAATAATTGCCTATGAAACACTAAGGGGACAAAAATTACACGGGTATTTGGATAAACTTTCATTTACGTCTCTACGATTATTTACCTGAATTGTTTGCTCATGAGGTCATAGATGGATTGTTTAGAATAACAAGTCTACATAACGGTGCTTGCTTGTACCTTTCCTGGTAGTTTATGCCATTAGGTCATCACTACAATTATTATTGTGTAGTAAATCAGGATACAGTCTAGTAATTTTGAAAGTTATTAGCAGTGTGGACGGACAAATTTTTATCGTTTATTGTGTCATTCTGAATATATTTTATCCAATTTTTGAGCTATAAAATGAAATGGTCTAGAGCTCTAGATCTAGTGGTCTTCACAATTCACTAGTTAGATCAAAAATAGATTGTAAATGAAAGTGGATTGAAAGACTTGCTCTAAGGACCATATATTTGTCTGTTGCAGGGAATAGAGGACCTGGACGTACCCCTTTGGAGTGGACAGTAAGGTTGAAGATAGCAGCAGGAGCAGCTAGAGGAGTGGCATTTATCCATAACTCTTGTAGGGAACTCAAGCTTATCCATGGCAATATCAAATCAACAAACATCCTCATTGATAAAGCCGGCGATGCATGTGTCTCTGACTTTGGCCTCTCCAGCTTTTCCCCGTTGTCGGCTAACAACTGCAAATCCAATGGGTACCGTGCTCCTGAATCTCGGGATGGTCGTAGACTCACACAAAAAGCCGATGTCTACTCATTTGGAGTCTTTTTGCTTGAGTTGCTAACAGGCAAGTGAACAAATCCCACGTGTAATCCTTGTACATGTGCTTCATAACTACCTAGTGCAGAATTTGGTTAAGAGACAATTGACCTCAGCTTTCTGAAAATCACAAAGATTGGCTATTCTGTCCATTAATAATTATCACATACCCCTTCTAAAAGGCAGAGAATACACGTCTAAGACTCTAAGTACTGCTGTCTATTTACGTGTAGGTTTTACATAATAAACCTTCTTGCCATAGTTTATTTTTCATGAGAGCAAAATCTAACAATGTATGATAACCGGAATGTCAGGAGCACCATAGCTGTACCTATAGCTTCTAAAATCCGTATCTTAGGGCACTAAGCCTTACTCTCCCTTCCCATCCCATTTCCTTGCTTAAGAGACAATTACAGTGGACTCAAAAGGCACATCTTGACTAAATAGAAGGTTGATTAATCCCTCCATATAATAGTTTCTTTCTATTTTTCAAAATAATAGGGGGTAATTCTGAAAAATGTATACTATCAATTGGAATGGTGGGGAGTAGGGCTATTTAAATAATGTCTTGGATACATGCATATTAGTTATTACTAGTACTTTCAGAACAAAAGAGACTGCTTATTTCAGGGGGAGTATTTGATTGTATCGGAAAATATAAATGATTTGGTGCAAGTTGGTCACATTTCAGGTGCTTTGTAATCCTCACAAGTTCATGGTCTTATCCTCCATATTCTTACAGGGAAATATCCATCAGTTGTGGAAGGAAGTGGGCCTTACGGCACAGTTGGAGTTGGCGGAGTGGTGGATCTTCCAAAGTGGGTCCAGTCAGTGGTAAGAGAAGAGTGGACAGCCGAGGTGTTTGATCTCGAGTTGATGAGGTACAAGGACATTGAGGAAGAGATGGTGGGTTTGTTACAAATTGCCATGGCTTGTACGTCCATGTCTTCTGATCAACGGCCTAGGATGAGCCAAGTTGTCCAGATGATTGAGGAGATTCGTGGTGTAGAAGCATCACCTGCACATGATAACTTTGACTCCGACTCACCGTGCGTCTCTGATGATACTGGAGGTGTTAGCCAATGATGATCAATAACAGATGCTAGCAGTGTGAGTAATGTACATGAACTGCTGGTATGTCGTTGTATGTTCTTTTGATCCTTGAACAAACTAATGTACGATTGTAGATTATTTATCTTGATATTTAAGCTTGGAATTTGGATGCCTCTAAATTTTGCTTCTTCCGATCATATGGGCTCCAAATGACCAGGTCGTTTGACTCGTTTCCCTTCCTTCTCTTTAGCATTTTTTGTTTGAAACAGTTGAAATAGTACCCTCTCCCTGTCTCTCTACTCTTTTTCCTATGCAAAAATTCCTGAAAATTAGACCTTTTGTGTCACTTGCACACGATACTACTTAGCATTACCAGAATCCGACCCGAATTTACCAGAGAAAGCCCTATCATGTTAGAATAACTCCCTTCGTCTCCATCATTTATTCACCTTTGATTAAAGTATCCCTTATAAAAAATAAAAATGTATAAAGGATTAGGACCAATAGAGTAGTTTTGAGCTCGTGTATTCTTGACATATAAAAATGAATACAGCAATTGGGAGTAATATTTCCCAGGGCTTAGTTTTTCCAGTCCGTCTCATTATAGACGGATAGTGGCCCTCTCACAAAATTAAAGTGGGAGGGCAAGTGGGGGTATCCATTTCCAACCCACTTGTACTAGCCACTTTTATTTGTGAGAGGGACATTATCCGTCTATAGCGTCTATAATGAGAATTTGTGTAGTTTTTGATAAAAGAATGTTATCATCAATTCGAGTCGCTAATGTACTACGATGTACAAGGATCAATGGAGCCTTTTCTAGAGCTGTGTGTCTATGTACTAGGCAGTATTAAATACATGTACACTCATATCTAAAACCTTACTTTTGCCATCATCAAAAACTCAGAACTTGAGGTGCCAATGTCAGTAACTTGTCCAACGTATTAGGCGCAAACTTCCTTGCGAACAGGTAACATATATTGCTGGTCATGCCATTATAGACGCACGTCTGGTTACTCCTTAGCTTCTCTAATAGTTCAGCTGTTATGTTTACATTCATGTACATAGCTGGGTGTGCCCCACCCGCAGACCAATCTGCCCACGTCAAGCTGCGGTTTGAGTTTCTCGCTCTGTAATGAATGTCAACCCAAGTGGGTAAGTAGTGCTCATCCGCACAGCAAGGATACCATGAAGATTCACATACTCCCTTGAACAAATTGAAGTAACTTTGATCAGAGATCACCTTGACGGCCAATTCTCGATCCATCTCAAACCATTGGGACCCTTTTCGCCATTGTCGGAGGGTGACATTTGGATAAAGTCCTCTTTTGTACCGACCTCTTCCTACATGACCTACTAAATCATATGCATCGACATAGGTTTTGGTCGAGTTCATAAGGTAGGAATAGATGGCAGTGAAGTTGAAGAGAGGAATGCAGGATTCGGAGAGGAGGACGAAACGTTGGTTGGAGATATCAAGGAGTGCATTTGCTGTTAGGCGTAATTCTGCTTCAACCATGCTGAACTTTGCCCATTCAACTTCCTACATACATATGTGTGAGGACGAGTAATTAAATAGAGTTTAGAAAACATTATATGCATAGTTTCTCTGAATTAAAATTTTCTAGTATGAAGATATTTATCCTGTTTATTTTGGGATTGAAGTTGGGTTAAACACAAGCAGTGCAGTAGTTACGTACCTTACTTGGAATTGTGCGGCCACGAAAAACCCCCGTCTCGAGCTCACGAAAATAGTTGTAAGCAGAAGCATCAGAATGAACATAGATGGAGTAGAACCCTTGATGCCCTTTAAAAAACTCTTCCCAAAGGGGTGCCAATGGAAGTGAACCCTTGATCAAGAACAAGAATGCGATTTTGGGTACCGTCTTAGGTACTGTTTTCTCCGTTTCTGGAATCATTGATGCCGCCCTTCTCATCAATTCTTCATCACTCATTATCCCTTGCATTTCATCTGATTGAATCAAATAATCACTTGACCTTATATTATTGGCTAGAACCGGTAATCTTCCATTCGAAATAATGGATGGTTTGGTGAGAGCATGTAGTTGTTTTGGTGGTGTTAAAGTAAGATTGAATGAGGAGAATCTATGAACACCAAAAGCAAGAACAATTGCTAAAGTCATTAAGGTGGTGGCTAATAGAAGGTAATAGGAAAATAGTTTAAGGGAATTCAAATGAGCATACATGACCTTCATTTTCAATCGGTCGAGTGTAGTATACAACATTTTAAAATCGAATGAGGGATTCGAAGCTGGTCTTATGTAATATATACCTGATGCTTAACAATATTGGGTTGAAGATTTCGGAAAGTCAATGATATTAATTAATATCCTTACTTTGTGAACTCCATAATTTGGGTTGTATCCGGAAGATCAACAAATAGTTGAGGATGAAAGAGTTGAACCTGAAAGGTGGTTGTTTACTTTGATGTTTCGCTTCAATTGTCAACTTATATAATTCAAATAATATGGTCGACGGAGACTAGGAAAACCAGAAGACGCTTCTTTGGAAGACAATCATAGTTGAACACGTTGAACAATCAAATATTGGTAACAAATCAGAAATAACTATATAGATAGAAACATATGTTGTAATCTGATACTAGTCATACTACTATATTAAGACTATTCAATTAATGTGTACGCTGTTTCAGACAAAATCGTGATTCTCTTGAATACGCCAACTACGCTACATAAAGTATGTGTGCTCATGATTGACAAATGACATAGGTTCACATGTGCGTACAACTGCCTTTTTTTTTTTTTTTCTTTCTATGATTACACCTCATCCTATAAAATACTTGATTGTACACTTATTCGAATATAGCCTAAGTTTTGTGTTTGAATGCTTGCAAGTATAATGCAAAGAATATGGGAAACAAGATCTTTCCTATCCAATATGTGCAAGAAACTAATCTAGAAGAATTACGTTTCCTAAATACAATATACGATTACCTAAATACAAGATACTAAGATTATTTACAAGATATAGAATCATGGGAGGCGTGCAAACCCCTAAGTTCACCTTGACTTTCCATTACATTTTCGTTCTCCCTTTTTGTTCTTCATCTTCCCTTTTTTTATTCGCATTTTGAGGCGTGCGTTCACCCATGGACGGTTCGAAAGGATGATTCATGTCAGCCGACCCCAAATCATTTTGGGATTAAGGCTCTGATGTTGTTGTTGTATATAGAATCATGGGAGGAAGTATCCTTTACACGCTCACGCAAGAAAGTCGGTCGAAAAGTAAGACCAGTCTTGGACAACAATGTAGTAAAATGAGACCGAGAAAGTGGCTTGGTAAAGACATCATCGATTTGATCAGATCCATTAATATGTTGGACACGAAGACTACCATTTTGGACTTGTTCGCGAACAAAATGAAATGAGAGGGGCGAGATGTTTCATACGTGAGTGGAATATCGGATTAGCGGAGTAGTGTGACACTCCCAAGTTGTCACAATAGACGGTTGGAACATGGGAAAAAGACACACCAAATTCGGATAAAAGAGCACGAAGCCAAAGGTTATCAGTAGTGGAGTCGGATACAGCTTTGAACTCAGCTTCAGTCGAGGAACGGGACAAAGCTCGCTGCTTTTTAGCAGACCAAGACACGGGGTTCGAGCCAAGAAATATAACATAACCACCAGTAGAGATATAATCATCTTTATTGCCCGCCCAGTCAGCATCACAAAAGGCACATGAAGAAGCAGCGAAGATGAGCGATTTAAATGAATACCAAGATGAAGCGTGCCTTTGAAATATCGAAGTAGACGTTTAAGAGCCATTCAATGTAAGGCGGTCGGATGCGTAAGAAATTGAGCAAGTTTATTAACCGTGAATGATATGTTAGGCCGAGTAAGCGAGAGATAATGAAGATTGCCTACTAGAGCATGGTATTGAGACTCGTCATGCACGGGAACATTAGGATGTCGAACTAGAGCGAACTCAGTGGACATCGGGGTAGAGACAGGGCGACAGTCCGCCATATTATACTTTTGTAAAATGTCCGATATATATTTAGATTTATTAAGTTGCAAATCACGATTCGTCTTAGTTGCCTCAATATCAAGGAAATAAAACAGAGGCCCCAAATATTTTAGAGAAAACCGTCGCGAAATGTCAGCAATAAAGTCGTTAATAGCAACATTAGAAGAGCTAGTAACAATGATGCCGTCCACGTATGTGAGAACATAGAGACGGACAATACCCTTGGTAAAAATAAATAAAGAAGAGTCGGAAATAGAATTGACAAACCCATAAGATGTAAGAAAATTGCGGAGTTCAGTGAACCACGTCTGAGGGGCTTGCTTGAGACCATATACTGCTTTCGATAACATACATATATGAGTCGGGTGAGCGGTATCCACAAAGCCAGGGGCTGAACCATGTAGACATCGTCCGACAAGGTACCTTATCACAAAGCATTATTATTAATGTCAATTTGCCGATATGACCAATTTTTCTAGATAGCAAGACTGAGCATTAAACGAACTGTTGTGGGCTTGATGACGGGACTTAAAGTCTCAGAGTAGTCAAAACCAGGACGTTGATTAAAACCTTTAGCTACAAGGCGAGCTTTATACTGCTTAATCGGACCATCCGTGTTGTATTTAATTCCAAAAATCCATTTGTAACCAATAACATTGCGATTAGCATCGGGGGTAGCAAGTGTCTAAGTTTTGTTGCGTGTAAGGGCATCATGTTTAGCCAGCATAGCTTCACGCCAGCAAGGGTCGACAAGGGACTGTTTAATCATAGTAGGGGTGATATATGGGGTATGAAGGGCGGCTGTATGGGCATATTTTCGAGGGGGATTGAAGTAACGAGGATTTGGCTTAACGATGTTGTGGGATAGGCGAGTGGCTGGGTGCGGAGGTGGTGGTGGTGGTGGTGGTGGTGGGGGGGGGGGGGGGGGGGATGAAAAGAGGGAGTGGAAATGGCAGGGGAAGAGTGTAACACCCCCATCTACGCGGCCAAGGTATTTGGGAGCGTTACCGTCTCGGTTTCTCGAGGCACTGAGATCGGAATTACAATTAAGAAACATTTATAAAAATAACATGTTTAGTGAATTACAAATGAATAAATAAATAACAACTGTGAACTATACATTATACAAATCAACCATTAACTATGTCGTCTACCATCTAGCTATGCAACCCGACTCCAAGTGTCCATGACTTGTCACGTTTCCCGCGTGACACCAAAGCCAAACCTATACTCAGACTGCTCCCCATATGATCGGAAATATCATATGTATCAACACAGGCCACCCCGAAAATAGGTGACAATTTCCACACAACCAACACACGTAAGTTTCGATAATATAAATACTTCATACACGAGACCAGTATGTAAAGATGCCACATGATAAAGGAATGCACATACACGACTCTGCAACCAACACAAAACCGCTACCACCACACCGGTACCAGGGACACACCCACGGTACCAACGACTCGGTGACGGCATCGCAGCACCGCCCACCAAACAGCTGGACCACAGTCCGTAAAACAGGTACTCAAGACGCACCCGTGGTACCGAGCCTGGGCGCTAACCGGACCCCTGCCAGACGTCGTGCCTAAACCACACGCATCCCTCCATAACTCAAGTCATTAATGCTCACATCCCTCTTGGAGTGGGAAGCTCCAAGAGGCTACCCAAGCATAAGACGGTCTCCCAACCGCCTTACGTCTCCTCAACAACCAAGCACCACCGCCACCACTCTATCGTATCCTCCAACATTCACCACAAACATGTATCACAATATTCACACAAATGCCAAGCATAAAGCTTTCACATGAATTACGATTACCAAACATGCCTCATGATACAATTCCCCCGTTAACATAGTATAATGCAATACAATAACCACATGAGACCAACACCAACGACCCCTTTTATCGAGTCATGATGAAATCCATACAATGATAACACCAACCATAATTATCGGCTAATCATGTTATAATACAATCTAATTATCATGTTTAACCAACAACAACAAGAATGTCATATATAACACATGAATACCACATTCATGTTACCGAAGCCGAGTGGGAAAAACATACCTTTTAGCAATTCTCCAATTAGCACAAGCAAGCACACTAATCCTCCTCTAACAAGCCACATCCTAAAATTAATGAAGTAACTTCTATCACAAATATACTCTACAACAATAAATTACTCTTAATTCCTTAACTAAACCATTTAGTTACCCCAAACCCTAATTAAATCCTCATAAGACAAAACCCCCAAAAATCTAGGATTATTAATAATAAATAAGAAGAGGAAAAGAGTGAATAACAACTTACAAAAGGTAAATAAGTGAAGAGGTTGAAGCTTGAACACCAAATTTTCAAGGTAAGGTAGAATTTTCAAAGGATAAGGTGTAATACCCGCCGTATTAGGGACCCGTTGACTGACCGATTGACCATATGAGACCCTTATTAAAGATGGAAGAGGGAGTTATATCTCATTCTTTACTGAATACTTGACCTAGTAAGGGTCACTCGGCCGATAGCGTTGGTACTCGACCGAGTGCAGTGTACTCGGCCGAGTATGTTCCATACTCGACCGAGTACGCATTCTGACAGCGTGTTATTATATAACACGGAGGTTATGACTTATTTCTTTTTACACGAAACATTTTATCTTTTCTAAACCTAAGTCTCTTCCTCTCTCAGAGTTCTCTCATCTCTTACTCCCAATCATGAATTTCTCTAGGCCGAGTAGCTTATGCATGGAGTGAATGAGTCAGGTCGTCGCCGCCGTCGGCATCTAATTGTTCTTCAAGGTAAGTTTGTGGATATTTGATTATCGTTAGTGTGGACACGGGGGCCCACTAGGGTGCTTGGGAAACAAGCATTTTCATTTGTGGAGTCGCCACCAATTTATTGTGGAAAATTGAAAACCGTTCGAATACTTCGCGTCATGTTAAGACACAAAGTAGTGACATAGACACTAAGAACTCGTTACCCTTAGCATTCTATGTTTAGAATGACTCTCGTGGATGCCAATGAACACAGATGTTCACAGAGATCTGGAGTAAGAGGTGAGGGTACATATTAGAAAGTCCTTTTACTTGAACACCTAACCCTGCCCGCCTCGATAGCGGCCTCTACTAATGATTAGGGAAGTTATTCATACTCGATATGCTATCGATTATATGCATGCAATGCAACATCCACAGATTAATCCTAACATGTGAATTAATACTAAGTCGGTGAACATATAATTAGCAAACAATTATGTCGAAGTAGGGTTTAGAATTAATTACAAGTGAAAACAAATAAATAAATCATACAATAAATAAATAAATAAATGCAATAATTAAAAATTACAATGGTTTAATTGATTTACGTCAAAAATATATTTAAGACGGATAATTTGAGAAAAACAAAAGAAAATAAATAGGGTAGAAAATACGGACAGATTAGAGTGAGATTACGATTAATAGTCAATTAATACGTAAACTAATGAATTAGGTCAAAGCAAGAACGGAAGTTCAGAGACAGAAATCAACCTGGAACAGGCGCAACAATGCTGCGTCTCTTGGAAGAGGCGCAGTGGTCACTGCGTCTGTTCCTGAGGTGAGTTCTGGCTGTGATGTCAGAACTGCGAATTGTTAATGTTCGTTGGTGTGTTTAATGGTTGATTATTGATACTTGACTCGGATAAAAGTGATTTATCGCATTATTTACATAGGAAATCGTCATAAAAGCGATAAAAACAAATGAATTAAAATGAATTAAAAATGGATTAAGACTAATTAGAAATTAATTACAAATTAATTAGGGTTACTTATAGAGACGAAACGAATTAGACAAACGTGATAAACTGATGGAAGCATATACAAAAGTCGAATTCCAGAGACTTGATATGAACAAATCGAATCTCCAAAATACGGGTTTGATTTAATGACGAAAACCCGCAAATATTGATTATAAGGGATTTAAGTCGGAATTAAAGCGATATATTTATTATGAATACATATTAAAGTTATTATATAAGAATGAATAAGAAGAAAACAAAAAGAGCAAAGGAAAAGGAACGAACTAACAAAGAGGCGAGGAAGAAGAAGAAAAGCAGGAACTGCGGCAGCCTCTGGAAGAGGCGCAGCAGATGCTGCGTTTCTTCTCGACGCCTGCCTACTGTTAATCCGTAAAAATAGTTTAACAAAAGGGTTTTAGAAATCGGTTTTAAGTATACTTTTCACGTAAATCTTACATTAGTTAGTACAAAAAATAAAATACAATAATAAAAGATGGGATTTACACCCTCAGACTTACATGTTTGACGAAACGAGATTAACTAAGTACATTTAGTGATTGGTTGACTCGAATGTATGAAGAAAGTTCCCTCGTAAGAGGATTTAGATTAAATTGATTAATTAATTGAGGTGTAGTTGGTCAAAATGGCCGGTCATGCAACGTGACTGGTACTCAGAAGGATCCGAGCTTATGTGGTCGATTGATCAAGCACGTAGATGTCAATAAGCTTAGAGCACGGTCTTAGTGTGACACCCTCACTTATCGCGGAAAAGTAAACACGTAATTCTACAGAAAAACTGACAGGATATGTTTGTAATAGGTTCAATTGGGTAAAAACCTGTAATTTTTAAAACCTGAACCTGTTATAAAGATATCCAAAAGGGAAGGTGTCAAACATGCAAGGTCCAAAATAAATCTCAAGAATGAAACATCGCTAAAGTCGCGAAAAGAAAGTTATACAAACCAAATATGAGAAAGGGAGACATATGTCCCTAAAATGTATGTGACATAAAAAGGGTTTAAGGGTCACAATGAAATAAAACCAGTCTAGGTTCCAAGGTTACTTTGCTCGCTAGCTCGTCCATGTACCCCATATATGCATCACCTACCTGTCATTCGCATTTTATACAAATACGAAAGCCACAGTCAGTGGGGAGTAACTCCGAGTTCTCCCAGCCACGAAATGTCATAATTAATATAACATGTAAACATAAGAATATGAATATGAATAACACATAGCCTTAGCATATAAATGCTAGACAATCGTGCTTATCATGTGAACAACAATATAACAACACATAGTCCTAGCATGTGAATACTAGACCGACTCAAGCTACACTATCATGTGAGTCAAATAACACACGGGAATCCAAACTCTATCAATCATAGCCGGCTTGCATCTCACCTTCTATGATTCATAGAATCACCATACAAGAAAGGGCAATATATCAAAGACAGGCATAAGTTCTTAGTACGGTCAATAGTCACTTTGTAACTCGAGTCTATACCACGAGGTAGGGAAGGTAATCGAACCGGTATCTTGGCTCAGCGGTTACTATTAAGAAAACATGGCCAAGAGACAACACAACCCTAGCCTAAAATCTGCGCAGACCTAGACATGCGGATACACACCACCGCACCCAAGACCCACAACTTTTTTTAAAACAAAGTGAAGTGAGTACCCTAAGGACACCACCGAAGGGTTGGCTAGTACTTAAGCTGACCCCATACTATCAAAATAAGTACCTGAGGTCATGCCCCAACTTGGATATAAATCCACTAGTCAGGAACACAAAGGCTATCAAGCAGTGAACATATACTCGTCAGAGACTATAAAGACCTATCTATGATGAAGGCCGAAATACTCACCTAGGACCTAGTCCCAGCTAGTCCCAGCTTGAATACTTTAGCCCACACCACCCACGACTCACCACACAAGTCAATTAAGACACCCACTTAACCATAAGAGGGCAAAAAGTCCCACTTACCAACATGAATTCTAACATTCTATCATGTGAAAGGCTATATAATTGTCTATTCAAAGATACAAATCCAACAGTGTCCTCAATAAGAATTCAATACCAATTTCCAATTCTAACAATATTAACCATATTAAAGGTTTCGGGGAATCTAGGGCCGTTTCTACAATATAAGAAGCTACTTAAATCAATTAACTACACATGTGAAATAAAAATATAATAAATGGCCTAAAACAAGAAAAAGGCCGATTATCTAATTCATTCAAAATTTCATCCAACCAAATTTTTACCCGCAACCCCAGCCCTGCGACAGTGCACGGTTAAATTATGCGGTGACCAATCACACAATTGACCGACATCGAATCGAATCACAAAGGGACCAAGGCTCGATTTTTCGGCATAATCATCCAACATTACAATTATCGCTATATTATTCTCATGCTATTTCTAATTTCTATCATGTGAAAAACGAAAGTAACACATTATCAATCCCTAAACACTTAACAAACAACAAGCACAACATTAACTACTAATGTGACATTTATTCGTCGAGTAACTCGGAATAGTTACCTTAAACTAGCAAAGAGATAAGCAATAAACTTGAGAAAGCTTCTAAAACCCAAAATTACTCTTCATCTTCAACCACATATGAGTCACCTAAAATAATTATGTGAAAGGACGATATTAACGAATTATCATTATATAAAATATGAGTCGGAAATATAATTATTTCAAATGAACTAAACTAGGCGCCTAAAGAAATCCATAACCACGACTCAAGGACCGTTTGGGCAGCCCTATTTCCGCCTCAACAGCCACCTATGGCTAAGGCTGCACTCACCCAAGCCACTGCCTAGGCCAGCAATCACGCCTTGATCCCCAAACAGCCACCATTATAACCCAAAATCAGCTGTGACCAACCAGTCCATAGGACGGGTTTATAACTTCAAACACAACTCAGCCCATTGAAAAGAAAACATGTAAACAGCTGGGGAAAGATCAATCGTATACAAAGGGATAGCTGTTTAAGCCAAATTTAATAATACAAAGCGATATCTTTCCGAGCGATAGTAGTAATTCAGTAATTTCTAATATTAAATGCGACATGGAGTAATTTGTTCACTATTCTCAAACCTGGAAGAGTTGGGAGCGTGAGACGTCGACACTTAAATAATTGTTAATACTTATCAGACCCATCAAAACAGAGACCAGTTCAGTCCCTTTAACGGCTCCAAAGCCGAGTTCAAAACAGTCGAATTTCCCACCCAGAAAATCGTGTTATACCAGTCACTCTTACGCCCCAAAAACAGTCCCGAAAGGCACCATTTTATCAGCAAAAATTGACTCAAAACAGTCCACTTTCCGTCTTAAAACAGTCCCGAAACTTACACCCAAATACTCTTAGCTGGGTTCCGATATGAAGCTTGGAAAACAACCCACCAAACGCAAGATAATCAACAGCTATTTTGAATATGTACTCCAACATTCATGTGACTATATATGACACTAAATAATCTTATCACCAAATATCACTTTCTGTCAACTTGGGCACTCCATTAAACGAAACTAAGCCCCCTGTCTCGCCATAAAATCGTTTAGGAGTAGAACATATAAAAGCTAGTATTATAAATAACAAATAAACATATAACCCCGAATAATAATAAAAATACTAGGATCGGTAAAATCGTGTTACCTTAAACGCCCCTTATTTTTCGAATAAATGGTCCACAAGGCACGAGCCTCACCCCGGGTCTTCGAATCCTTCATAAAAGGGCAAGAAAACGGAATAAAGAAGCTAAAAGACGACACTTTTATAAGACGGCGAAAGACGAAACCACTACAAAAAGGAGACTTTCTTACCTTAAAAGGAGGAGGAAGGAAAGGGGAAGAGAATGGTACAAAAATTACGGAATTTGGTTGAGAAATGGGCCGGGATCTGAGGTTTGAAGTGACGAAAATGGTGGATGTTGATGTCGTTTTTGGTTGATGAAACAATTGCTATTGTTTTGTTGTTGCTGGTGATTCACGAAAAGGAAGGGAAAAGAAGGAGGGTAGGGTCGGGGTACAACAACAACAATAAAATAATAATAATAATAATAATGAGACACCAGCTAGCTTGCTAGCTATTAATTATACGTACGTTACTTCATCGTTAAGTAATTTCGTTCGTTTTTAAAACCGTCTCGAGTTAATAAAAATCGGTTTTTAGTAAAAGTTTCAGTAATAAAACGGAATTAATAATAAATAAATTTAATGAGTGAAAATAAAATAAACTCAGCTAGTTAACGGAAATAATACGATATCAGCTTGAATCGGAATTATTAGCGATTTTTACTAAATTAGCGGAGTTTAACGAAATTTGATAACTTAGCAAAATAACTCAAAATAGCTAATTGGATGACTTTTCCTAAATCCATTTTGAATCCACTAAGGGACGACTTTCATAAAGGACTCGTAAAAGGAACGGAAATTATTAAATAAATAAACCCGAACTAACTCCAATAAACTCGAACTAACTTTAAATAAACTTATTAATGATTATTAAAATTAACGTATCGAATTATGATTAAATTAATTAATTAGCTAAGCATATATATATAAATCGTTAAATGATGTAATTAAATTCAAAATAGCAATTAAAAGAATTTTATCCAACTTAATAAAATACGGGGTGTTACAATCACCCCATCTTTTAAAAAGTTTCGTCCTCGAAACTTGAAAGTATAAATGGAAGGTTATGAAAATAAAACTGAAATTGGAATCGGTAACCAAAACATTTTAAAGGTTATTTATCGTAAGAATCAAAATTCTTTCAAAAGTTTCAAATAAAATTTTCCGACAGAACCAGACTCTCATCAGAGGAACGGAAGTGTTCTCGTTACGTATTCAAGAACATCTCATTCCAAATCAAAGATAAGGTCAAAAGGCAAATTATTTGTAAAAATCAAAAATCAAAATACCTTCAAAAACATTAATGAAGAGTTTTCAAAAATATAAGCCTCATTCATGGAACGGAAATGCTCTTGTCGCGCACACAAGAAAGCTAACTTTCCAAGTCAGAGACAAATTTAAAACAAATACTATTCGCCGACAAGCGTAGAACAAGTTATCAAACGTTTCCAATAATTAGTTCTAACATCCGATCAACGTTAAAATCAAAATAAGGGAAAGGTAATCTCCTCAAATGTTCTTTTGCAAAAAGCCAAAGTAGAAATAAAGGTTTCACCTTTAAACTAAAAGGGGAGTTAAATTCCGGAAATATAATATTAAACTTTGACAAAGAAGTCATAAATAGATCAAGGTTAATAGAAATTGGATAAAATTTAAAGAAATCTCAGGTTTAGCAACTCAAAACCATGATAAAGAAGTCTATACTCAAAGAACAATTAGAGAATTAAATCGAATTTTCATTTTCAAATCTTTAAAATAGGTTAGGTTTGCAGAATTGACATAAACTTTTAAAAATGAATCGAAACTGGTAGCTTGAAAGTTTAGAAGTAAAAAGGAAAGTAACTTAGATAGCATAAAAACAAAGTATGTTAAGAGAGCTCAAACTTAAGCCACAAGAGACCTATAATGACTTTCATAGGGTAAAAATTGAAGTCAAAATTACAAGGATGTCAAAGATAGAGTTTCACAAGATACGAGTGTCAAACTTAAAGGAGGAGCAAGATGAAGCGAGGAAATGAGGTATGAACGGTAACGCTTATGGTCAAGGATAAAGGGAAATTAGACAACAAGGAAATGTCAGATACTCAAATCTCAAACAACAATGTCATAAGGTAACATCAATTTATGTATGGCTATCAACATCCTAAAGGTATCTCTTTCCAAAATCACATCATAAACCTTACTCCGTGTTTACTCCTAAGGTATCAACACTCAACCTAAGTCCTTCCAATATCACAACTTCTCAAAACCGGGGTTATAGGTCAACCAGAAACAACTCCACAAGCCAAATTATCCAACCAAGGTTAACACCCCACAAAAGAAAGAGAACTATCTAAAAGGCGTTAAGGGAGAATTAGCAAGGGTGAAAGGACACGTTGGGAGGATACAAATGTAACTTCCTAGGAAGAAGAATAGAGAGTTTAGAAGAAGGATAGGCACCAAGAGATTAAGAATAAGGCGAGATACAAAAAGAACGAGAAACATCTTCAAGGAAGTAGAAGCATTCTTCAAAGGTTGAACAAATCTTCAATCCCTCAGCAAAAGGCACTAAATCTTGATCTTTTTAAAATATAAGTGTCCTTTCAATGGAACGGAGATACTCTTGGCGATCACTCAAGAACATCAATATTCCAATTCAAAGACATAAAAATACATTTTTACACCAACAAATGATAAAACTAATTATCAGACGTCTCCAATAACAAGCTTTAACACTAATTGATGTTAAAACCAGTGAAAAACATTAAAATATTTTCAAAACCTTTAGTTCAAATTTTTTTTTTTTTATAATAAGGGTAATAACTCCATTAGCTATAGATAAGCTCACGGTCATTGATCTAAGAACGCAACAATTATTAAATGACAATCAACAAACAAGTTAGTACCTAACAAAGAGCAAACACAAAGAGACTACAACATAAGATCCTAAATCTACCCATCCTACCCATCTCTCAAGTTTATTATTTTAAGGTCAAGTTATTTATATTGGGGTGCACAAACGTGCGTCGGGAGCAAATATGCTCTGATACCAACTGTGACACCCTCACTTATCGCGGAAAAGTAAACACGTAATTCTACAGAAAAACTGACAGGATATGTTTGTAATAGGTTCAATTGGGTAAAAACCTGTAATTTTTAAAACCTGAACCTGTTATAAAGATATCCAAAAGGGAAGGTGTCAAACATGCAAGGTCCAAAATAAATCTCAAGAATGAAACATCGCTAAAGTCGCGAAAAGAAAGTTATACAAACCAAATATGAGAAAGGGAGACATATGTCCCTAAAATGTATGTGACATAAAAAGGGTTTAAGGGTCACAATGAAATAAAACCAGTCTAGGTTCCAAGGTTACTTTGCTCGCTAGCTCGTCCATGTACCCCATATATGCATCACCTACACATCATTCGCATTTTATACAAATACGAAAGCCACGATCGATGGGGAGTAACTCCGAGTTCTCCCGACCACGAAATGTCATAATTAATATAACATGTAAACATAAGAATATGAATATGAATAACACATAGCCTTAGCATATAAATGCTAGACAATCGTGCTTATCATGTGAACAACAATATAACAACACATAGTCCTAGCATGTGAATACTAGACCGACTCAAGCTACACTATCATGTGAGTCAAATAACACACGGGAATCCAAACTCTATCAATCATAGCCGGCTTGCATCTCACCTTCTATGATTCATAGAATCATCATACAAGAAAGGGCAATATATCAAAGACAGGCATAAGTTCTTAGTACGGTCAATAGTCACTTTGTAACTCGAGTCTATACCACGAGGTAGGGAAGGTAATCGAACCGGTATCTTGGCTCAGCGGTTACTATTAAGAAAACATGGCCAAGAGACAACACAACCCTAGCCTAAAATCTGCAGAGACCTAGACATGCGGATACACACCACCGCACCCAAGACCCACAACTTTTTTAAAACAAAGTGAAGTGAGTACCCTAAGGACACCACCGAAGGGTTGGCTAGTACTTAAGCTGACCCCATACTATCAAAATAAGTACCTGAGGTCATGCCCCAACTTGGATATAAATCCACTAGTCAGGAACACAAAGGCTATCAAGCAGTGAACATATACTCGTCAGAGACTATAAAGACCTATCTATGATGAAGGCCGAAATACTCACCTAGGACCTAGTCCCAGCTAGTCCCGCTTGAATACTTTAGCCCACACCACCCACGACTCACCACACAAGTCAATTAAGACACCCACTTAACCATAAGAGGGCAAAAAGTCCCACTTACCAACATGAATTCTAACATTCTATCATGTGAAAGGCTATATAATTGTCTATTCAAAGATACAAATCCAACAGTGTCCTCAATAAGAATTCAATACCAATTTCCAATTCTAACAATATTAACCATATTAAAGGTTTCGGGGAATCTAGGGCCGTTTCTACAATATAAGAAGCTACTTAAATCAATTAACTACACATGTGAAATAAAAATATAATAAATGGCCTAAAACAAGAAAAAGGCCGATTATCTAATTCATTCAAAATTTCATCCAACCGAATTTTTACCCGCAACCCCAGCCTACCGCGACAGTGCGGGTTAAATTATGGTGACCAATCACACAATTGACCCGACATCGAATCGATCAAAGGGACCAAGGCTCGATTTTTCGGCATAATCATCCAACATTACAATTATCGCTATATTATTCTCATGCTATTTCTAATTTCTATCATGTGAAAAACGAAAGTAACACATTATCAATCCCTAAACACTTAACAAACAACAAGCACAACATTAACTACTAATGTGACATTTATTAAATCGAGTAACTCGGAATAGTTACCTTAAACTAGCAAAGAGACAAGCAATAAACTTGAGAAAGCTTCTAAAACCCAAAATTACTCTTCATCTTCAACCACATATGAGTCACCTAAAATAATTATGTGAAAGGACGATATTAACGAATTATCATTATATAAAATATGAGTCGGAAATATAATTATTTCAAATGAACTAAACTAGGCGCCTAAAGAAATCCATAACCACGACTCAAGGACCGTTTGGGCAGCCCTATTTCCGCCTCAACAGCCACCTATGGCTAAGGCTGCACTCACCCAAGCCACATGCCTAGGCCAGGCATCATCACCGATCCCAAACAGCCACCATTATAACCCAAAATCAGCTGTGACCAACCAGTCCATAGGACGGGTTTATAACTTCAAACACAACTCAGCCCATTGAAAAGAAAACATGTAAACAGCTGGGGAAAGATCAATCGTATACAAAGGGATAGCTGTTTAAGCCAAATTTAATAATACAAAGCGATATCTTTCCGAGCGATAGTAGTAATTCAGTAATTTCTAATATTAAATGCGACATGGAGTAATTTGTTCACTATTCTCAAACCTGGAAGAGTTGGGAGCGTGAGACGTCGACACTTAAATAATTGTTAATACTTATCAGACCCATCAAAACAGAGACCAGTTCAGTCCCTTTAACGGCTCCAAAGCCGAGTTCAAAATATCGAATTTCCCACCCGAAAAAATCGTGTTATACCGATCACTCTTACGCCCCAAAAACAGTCCCGAAAGGCACCATTTTATCAAAAAAATTGACTCAAAACAGTCCACTTTCCGTCTTAAAACAGTCCAAACTTACACCCAAATACTCTTAGTAGTCAATTCCGATATGAAGCTTGGAAAACAACCCACCAAACGCAAGATAATCAACAGCTATTTTGAATATGTACTCCAACATTCATGTGACTATATATGACACTAAATAATCTTATCACCAAATATCACTTTCTGTCAACTTGGGCACTCCATTAAACGAAACTAAGTCCCCTGTCTCGCCAATCGTTTAGGAGTAGAACATATAAAAGCTAGTATTATAAATAACAAATAAACATATAACCCCGAATAATAATAAAAATACTAGGATCGGTAAAATCGTGTTACCTTAAACGCCCCTTATTTTTCGAATAAATGGTCCACAAGGCACGAGCCTCACCCCGGTCTTGAATCCTTCATAAAAGGGCAAGAAAACGGAATAAAGAAGCTAAAAGACGACACTTTTATAAGACGGCGAAAGACGAAACCACTACAAAAAGGAGACTTTCTTACCTTAAAAGGAGGAGGAAGGAAAGGGGAAGAGAATGGTACAAAAATTACGGAATTTGGTTGAGAAATGGGCCGGGATCTGAGGTTTGAAGTGACGAAAATGGTGGATGTTGATGTCGTTTTTGGTTGATGAAACAATTGCTATTGTTTTGTCGTTCTTTGTGATTCACGAAAAGGAAGGGAAAAGAAGGAGGGTAGGGTCGGGGTACAACAACAACAATAAAATAATAATAATAATAATAATGAGACACCAAATTAGCTTGCTAACTATTAATTATACGTACGTTACTTCATCGTTAAGTAATTTCGTTCGTTTTTAAAACCGTCTCGAGTTAATAAAAATCGGTTTTTAGTAAAAGTTTCAGTAATAAAACGGAATTAATAATAAATAAATTTAATGAGTGAAAATAAAATAAACTCAGCTAGTTAACGGAAATAATACGATATCAGCTTGAATCGGAATTATTAGCGATTTTTACTAAATTAGCGGAGTTTAACGAAATTTGATAACTTAGCAAAATAACTCAAAATAGCTAATTGGATGACTTTTCCTAAATCCATTTTGAATCCACTAAGGGACGACTTTCATAAAGGACTCGTAAAAGGAACGGAAATTATTAAATAAATAAACCCGAACTAACTCCAATAAACTCGAACTAACTTTAAATAAACTTATTAATTATTATTAAAATTAACGTATCGAATTATGATTAAATTAATTAATTAGCTAAGCATATATATATATATATAAATCGTTAAATGATGTAATTAAATTCAAAATAGCAATTAAAAGAATTTTATCCAACTTAATAAAATACGGGGTGTTACACTTAGAATGCAAAGGGAGAAGAGAAGGGCGGACACTCGCGTGAGGAATATGTGGAACGAAGGTCCCTATTTATACTATCACACGGAGGAATTATGGAGTGACTAAAAATTTGGAAACAAATCTCGAAAAGATCTGAAAATATGCAGAAAAAGGGCTGGGGAAGAGGCGTAGCAGCTGCTGCGACCCTTGGAAGAGGCGCAGCAGGTGCTGCGTCCTTTCCCTAGAGGATTCCTCCTGCGGAAGAAGGATTTTCGCGTTTCTTTTATGGAATTGCGGTAGATCTCGATTTCCTTATTCCCTAAAATAAGATTTTCGGGATATATTTTGCCAAAAGATATAAAATTAATTTATGGAATAAATATCCAGAATATTCTAGGAGATTCCGACTCGGCATTTTAAACGGTTTATTAGAAAATGAAGCGGTTTTTGACCCGAACTCCAAATGAACTCTAATTACTGTCAAAACGACCGTAATGGCGTTTAGATGACGACCAAGGGGTAGACACAAGTATTTGAGCTATCACTTGACGATAAACTTACGAACTGTCATAAATCATCCCGCGTACCAAACATGCGGCCCAATCATCACCGGATGTTTGGCGGGAGGTGCAGAAATGAGGTATCTACAGAGCCCCCACTTTGATTGAGGCTTGGACAAGGCGAAAGTCAAAGTATAGCCATCAGGTCAATTGAAGATTACAACCTGAAAACTATGGTGACGCGAGGCGGCTCAAAGGGGTCTGAGCCAAGGACCTGTCGTCGGGAACATTTTAGAGTCTGTCAACTATCGGGGAGGGTCGTTTAAAGTCCATTAGACTACGTAAGGAGGCTCGCCAGCCATAACAAGAAACCATACCCGAGACTTCTTTCTTGGAACGAATAATATTGAGGACATCAGGACGTCGGTAGAAACTGCTGGGGAGATCTGCTTGCGTCGGTCTCAAGCGAACTTTATCTATCGAGAAGTGCAATCGGCTGTCATGAACTCTCGCTGGGAAAAATATAAGGGTATTGATGGAGGCGTGTCGAAACACCGTCGGAAATCCGCTCGTTGCTGCAAGCGAAGTCCTGATAAAAGATCCTTGCTAGGAGATAAAATACTGTGACGGCTCACAGTCTACTTGAAGATAAAATACTGCGACGGTTCACAGTCTGCTCGAAGATAAAATACTAGTCCGGACAAAAATAAATGCCCAATAGACCAAATATGTGATATATGGTATTGGAGAAGAGGCGCACCAAAGATGGGCCCACAAATAATGAACTTATAACAAACTATTGAAATTTGAGCTGGAGGGAAGCTGGGGAAGAGGCGCAGCAGGTGCTGCGTCCTTTCCCAAGCTCGTCCATGTCTGAGTAAAAACTCGACAGAAGTCGTGTTTTATTCATAATAACAAAACACAATTCTCATTAAAACTCCATCAAATTCCAACCAAAATCCGTCAAAATTTGATCAAATCACTCCATTAATCATGACTAATCGAGGTATGTGTCTCATTCTTGCTTTAATACTTGTATTTGCTTGATTTTTGATCGGAAAAATTAGGGTTTTCAACCCAAAATGTCGAAAATTCGGGGCTTTTCCCCCAAATGGAATTGCCTTGTAAAATTGACATTAGAAATGGATAATTGGTAATGTTAGAAACATAACCATGTATTCTTTTTGAATTTTCGTCAAGCATTGAGCATTTGAGTGAAATTGAGATGGTTTCTCAGCTGTTTTGAAAATCGCTTCGAAAATGGCTTTAGGATTGCCCATTTTTGATGAAATTTGGTTTTTGGAATCCTTGTCTAATGGGTAAACTTCTACCATTTCGTATTTTTGATTTGTGACGGCTTTTTCAGGACACTTTTCTAGGGCATAATCGCCATTATAGCGAAATGCTACCAAAATTTCCACTCAAACCCACGACTAGGCTTGGACTTAGACTTGACTTGACCCAATTTACCACATGAGCGGTCGGGTTTTGAAGGAAATGGCCAAAGATGGCGAGAAAAGGCCGTTTTTCGGGGCTCAAAAGGCTTGAAACAAACCTCACCGAGGCTCGTCGTCATCTGATGCGGCCTAATTTACTTTAATTTTGCAGGTGACGTTGCTTCAACGTCGGGGAGCGCTTCCATGGACATGGACGTCGACTTCAACCCTTTTCTCATTCTTGAGGAGGTGGTAGAGGAGGTTTTCGAGGAGGTCGTCGAGGAGGTCCCGAGGCGGGCCAACGTCGGACGAGGTGGTCGCCAGCTAGCGGGGGCATCTTAGTGGGCTGAGAAATGGGATGGTCGACATCTCATTTGGGCAGCAGAGAGCCACCTGTCTTATAGGACGATGAGGAGTTTGGTAAGTTTTGAACTTGCCATTTCCTTATCACCTTTCCTTATTCTCTTATCGTTTCATTTCTCTTTTGCTTTGTGCTAAAGATAGCTTTGCGTCGAATGGATATAGGAGGCTGGGAACATGAGGTCCTTTTCCGGCTATACGACGATGATAGAGGCCTACGAGAGACTGCCGGAGGAGAAGAAGGCCATCATCGAGCTGGGAGCCTTCGGAGCTTTGGTGGTAGCGTGGAGGGCGATCAACGAAAGGAAGCTTCGGGCTAACCTTTGCCTAATCCGAGCTTTCCTTGATCGGTACTGGGACACGACCTCGACCTTTCACATGCCTTTTGAAGAGGTCGGGATCACTCTGGAGGACTACGACATGATCTCTAGGCTGCCGTGGTGTGGCCGTTAACGGCCATGAGAGTGGACTCGGCCAAGGCGAGGAGGCTGATTGGCTGGAACCTGACAGAGGGTGCTGCCAGCGTTCCCGGGTTAGTGCCGAGTACTTATGTCAGGGACTACTTTGCGTGTAGGACCCCAGCGACGGTGATGATGGATGGGAGGAAGGTGGCTTCTCCTGCTTGTACTGCGGAGCAGAGGGCTCATCTGTGGCTCTGGTGGTTCTTGTCTTCGCTTTACCTCGGAGACAAGGGGGAGAGGCTGTTGATGAAGCTTCTTCCGTTCCTTTCTGACTTGAGTGACCTGGGTCGGTGGGACTGGATCACTCCTGGCTTTGCGGTCCTCACTCGCTACATGAGGGCCATGGTTCGTCCTGAGCTGTTGGAGAAGGGGACTTCTTCTGCTACTGTCGGTCCTGTACTGTTGTTGGAGGTATGAACCTTTATTGCGTATCATGAAAGATCATTACTCCTTATTTGCTATCGAATTGTGAAAGATCATTATCAATTATCTTGTTTTGCAGGCGTGGGTGTAATCCTACTTTCTGGGCTTCGCGCCCAAGAGGACGGAGCCTGAGCCGAGGGCGTACCCAGTTGTGAGGGACTGGGCGGTGTGTCGTAGGAAGAGCCAGCGTTTTTCTTACGACGTTTGTCAACGGGGCGTGAATGCCCTGAAGTTGAGTGACATAAGTATCTTCAATCACTTTTCCTTTATTTATTTATTGCTTTTAGAAGTGATCATAAGAATGACCCCTTTCCCGCTTAGAGCCGATCATAGGTATGACCCTTCATTTGCTTGTTTTAGTGGGTGCCCAGACCTTGGGTGGAGTACCCTGACGCTCCGGCCTTCGTGGCTGAGGTCCTTCGACCCAGGAGCTCGAGTCGGTTGCTGCTGAGGACGTCCATGGGACCAGTGTGGTACCTGGGCGAGCGTTTGACTCATCAGTGCTGTAACACCCCCATATACGGAGGAGCCTTAACCAGACCTTCCTTAGCATATAAAGCATTACCATCTCGGTTGCCCGAGGTAAGTAATCATCAAAAGTCGATAAAAGAACAATTATAGTTATATTACAAGTGTTACAACCAACCAATAAAGTAAAGGTACAACTCGTCAGCTATACACTATCCCTATCAGAACTCGTGACGGCACACCCCGGCCAAGACTCCAGCTATCAACCACATCAACACCTGGTAAGACTGACTGCTCACCATAAGGGATCACGGCAGACACATAAACAAACAAGACAACCACACAAGGTCAGTAATTGAGACAAGACACAACATTAACCAACAACAACCGTCAACACAATTTAAACACAACCAATTTAAACACAACCAGTCTCACACAATCATACCCACTCCAATCAATCTTCGTCACCAACTGTTCACTGGACCAGCCTGCCAGTGGGGGACCGCAGCCGTTCCCACCTAAGCCCCGCTCATCATACCGAGCGATAACCCTGTCCCATTAATGTGCACATCCCCTCTCGTGGCGGGTTCCACGGAGGGCAAAACTAGGGCGTGAAGCCACTCCCGCAAGTGACTCTACTCAGCCGAGGACGCACCTCGAGAACCAAAGACAAACAATCACAGACAGCTGCAATACAACAATAACTGACATCCAGTATACCCCAACCAACTACCTCGTATACTCAACTATACGGTCACAACAACAATACAACATCACACAACAACCGACACTCTAGACATTCAACAGAAACTGAGTAGGCGAACCTACCTTTAAGCGACTGCGACGATTCCATGTCCATACACGCAATACCCAGCAAACAAGCAACACCTATACAAACAATATAATCATCTATCACTACCATTCTAACTCTAACTGAAAAGACAAAGATACGGATGATGATGACGACATAACAACATGAGGAAATCTGGCAAAGGACCGCTACCCGACTCAAGCCATGCACTCCTAGGGCACAAGGACCTTCAAAGGCTCCCATGGAAGGCATATGGTGAAGGGAAGAGGAAGGGACGACATCTAGGTTTAGAAGAAAGAGGCGGAAATGATTTGCGGTTTTAGGAAAACACGATTATAAACCCTCGCTGAAAAGACGCTACTCGATCGAGTAACTAACATACTCGATCGAGTGGCCCCTACTCGATCGAGTATCCAAGCTACTCGATCGAGTAGCCTCTATTCTATCGAGTACCACCCACAAGTCAAGAGACCAGGTAACTATGGCACGTAATCCTAAGAACCATTACTACTCCCAAGGTCGGTCAATGCTGGTCAACGG
Organism: Silene latifolia; assembly: GCF_048544455.1. Lineage (NCBI taxonomy): Eukaryota > Viridiplantae > Streptophyta > Magnoliopsida > Caryophyllales > Caryophyllaceae > Silene > Silene latifolia. Next base: position 70,950,190 of record NC_133537.1, on the reverse strand, counting down.
GTCCCTAAAAAGGCGGGTATTACAATCTTCCCCCCTTAAAAAGAACTTCGTCCCCGAAGTTCAACTCACCTTTCCCAAAGCACATAATACGGAAACAAGGCGACATCACTACTCCTCCGACATAGGTCACTACTCCCCAGAAATACTATCCCCCATGTCATCATCATCAACTGTCTAACACTCCATCTAGATCGACTTCTATACTCTACCACTTGAAATACCAACCTCACAACATGAACCAGCACAACCAACGACTACACTGCTGCTCACAACTCTTAGCCACGCACTACGAGATTATACTTTCACTAGTACCCGACCATCGATACGAAACATGTCGCATTAACACAACTATGTTACCCAATGATACGATTCTATTCAATCGCATGCCCTCATAACTATCTCTCTATGACTGCCTTTTCATAGCACCTTATTCAACCTTTACTTCAACATACCAATTACTCAACAAATAATGAAAATAATTATAGCTTCGTACTAGAAATGTAACAGAAATAATAGAAAACATTATAAACAAACAACAAAATAATTGTAATATCGACCTTTTTATTTTGCGACATTACTCTTCCCCTCTAAAAGGAACTTCGTCCCCGAAGTTCACCACCGAATTATTACTCACACTACTTAAAACTTACCTCTTGTCATTTATCCAACAAATACAATGCCTTATGGACATTACTCATTAATCACACAAACATTAAATCATAAAATCATTTGCTACTTTATTCGAGTAGTTAGCCACAGTCACGAATGTATGTATATATCAATTGTATATATATGGGAAAATACGCGACTCTTGTGAAATATAACTAGTAGACGTTGAAGATGTAAAATGAATGCAATAAGAACCAACTACTACTTGCACTATTCGTTACGGATCCGCATTCAAAATCCAAACACGACTTCCAACATATCAAGTTAACAGTCCAAACATGTTACTAATCGTAAACAGCCATGTTAAACATCAAAACATGCAATGATATAACCATTAAAACAATTTTAATTAACAAAACATTCCTGTAACAGTGCCACTCGATCGAGTATATAGGGTACTCGATCGAGCTGGTCCTACTCGATCGAGTGTCTGAGCTACTCGATCGATTAGCCTCAAATCAGAATACTCCATCCCCGTCACACCTGCAGCTACTCGATCGAGTGAGGGGCACTCGGTCGAGTGGCCATAGGTCAAAAATCCTCGAAATCTTCCTGTCATAACACAATATATATAGAATGTCACATAAGCGCGAGTCGGGATGATAACCCGACCCCCAGAATCCTGCAAACAAGTTTAATCTAAGCAAATACGGCCTTATGGCCATCCATACAAACCAAATGTAAGAAGTACGAACTGAAAAAGACTACTACCGTCCAACACAACCAAAAACCATAAACAAAGAGAAAGAAAAGGAGTATCACTCCTGCTGCTGCTGCGCCTCTATCATCTCATCCCCAGCTCCATCCCCTCCCGAGGTGCCTGCTCCTGATGCCCCAAGACCCGCGTCGACCCCAGCTCCCGCTCCTGGACTCTCATACCATGGGATCAAACTGCCAAAAGCAAAGGACTGTGGTGTCCCCCATGCTGCCATGTCCACTCCGTAGGAGTGGAAAACCCCACTGTAGTCCCCAACCCCGCTCCATCACACTGGGTGTGGTCCCTCGTTCCCAATACCCTGAGTATATGCCATCTCATGCATGTTCCGGAGCGTCAAGGTAGAGGACACTCTCTCTGCCAAGTAGCTCGAACGTGTCTCTGGGGTATCAAGGTAGGGATAGCAAGGAAATGGGTGCTGTGGTGGTGCTGATGGCTGTGGTCGGGTCTCAGCCGTCCTCCCCCTCACCCGACGTGGTCCCCTCCCTAACCTGGGCCTATCCTCCGCTACACTCACGTTCTCCCCTTCTTCGGCTCGGGCATCACCTGAAGGATCGTATCATCTATGAGGTATGTCTGTCGCGACCGAGGTACATCATCCTCCTCCTCCTCATCGGAGTCAACAACTACCACAACTGGGTCTAACGGCTCTGTCGGTGGGAGGTGCTCGAGGGCCGGTATCCTCATCCAGCTCATACCCCACACCCTCCAAGCTAGGCTACCATCTGCCAAGGTTCTTGTAACACCCCCATATCCAGAGGAGCCTTAACTAGGCCTTCCTTAGCATATAAGGGCGTTACCATCTCGGTTACCCGAGGAAAGTAGTTATCAAACGTCAATAAAAGAACTATTAAGCTATATTACAAGTGATTCAAACCAAAATACAATACAAGGTACAACTCAAAGAGTACTCGCTATGACCATCATATCTCGTGAAGACTCATCCCTGCCCGGACTCCAGCTATCCACAACATCAACACCTGCTAAGACCGACTGCTCACCATAAGGGATCACGGCAGACACATAACAAACAAACAACCAAACAAGGTCAGTACTGAGATAAGACAAGACAATGGCAACTACAATCAACAATACAACCAATGATATCGGACCAACCGCAATCACAATAATCCAACCAAACACATCATCGACGTCCACCGGACCACCACGCGTTGGGGACCGCGGCCGTTCCCACCTAAGCCCCGCTCATCATACCGAGCGATAACCCCGTCCCATTAATGTGCACATCCCCTTCCGTGGCGGGTTCCACGAAGGGCGAAACTAGGGCGTGAAGTCACTCCCGCAAGTGACCCCACTCACCGAGAACGCATCTCGAGAACCATCAACACCATCACAACCACAATCACAAGACACACAATTCTTGTATCAAACAACCACAATACTACCACAACGACCGACACACTAGACCATCTACGAAACCGAGTAGGCGAACCTACCTTTAAGCAACATGCAACCAATCCATGCCGACGGATAACACATCCAAATGACCAAGCAAAGCCTATAACCATCATACAAATATCTATTACTATCAAGCAATCCTAACTATAGGGAACCAAGGCACGGATGATGATTATGACATACCTATTAGGGAGAAACTCAAAGAAAAGACCGCTACCCGACACCGGTGACGCCCTCCCAAGGTTCAAAGATCTTCAAAAAGGCTTCCATGGAGGTTTTGAGGTGAAGGGAAGGGAAAGGGGCGATTGAAGGATAGGAGGAAAGTGGCGGAAGTGATTTGCGGATTTAACAAAACGCGATATAAAACCCTCGGCTGAAAATCCGGTGACTCGATCGAGTACCCAACCTACTCGATCGAGTGGCCCCTACTCGATCGAGTACCCTAGCTACTCGATCGAGTAGCCCCTACTCTATCGAGTACCACTCTTAACACGCAGCTCAAACAGGTTTTGGCACACTTCCCTAAGACTACTTCCGCTCCCAAGGTCGGTCAACGGTGGTCAAAGGGTCCCTAAAAGGGTGGGTATTACAGTCTTCCCCCCTTAAAAAGAACTTCGTCCCCGAAGTTCACCTCACCCATCTCCCGCTCGAGACACGAGAACAACATGTCCTCACTCATCCTCCCGCTCAACCCATTACTCCCTGGAAACACCATTCCCCCCATATGTCATCATCATCACCGTCTATGCTTATATCTAATGACTTTTACTACTATCATGCAAGCACTATTACCGTTAACCGTTACCCTATATACCTATGAAACATCAAACTCGCCATGCGAATCACCACCTACGATCACCCGACATACGGTATCGACATACAGTATCGACTATCAAACTGTCGATCAGGACATGTCTCATACCAATTATCATATGGTACAACCAACGCCACCATGTTACTTGGCAACGTGATTCGAGTACGATTTATCACACTATAACTATTTTTCATGACCGTCTCTTGAAACATACAACCCCTTCACTTTAAATAATTAAAGCAAAACATAATACCAACAACATTATAAACAAGCAAAACATTATTCAAAAACAACCCTTTTTATTTCGCGACATTACTCTTCCCCTCTAAAAAGGAACTTCGTCCCCGAAGTTCACCACCCTAATTATAACGCATTTTATTTATTATTTGTATCTTAACATTAAAGAAAACCATACTATTTGTTGTGGACATTACTCGCTAACTACATACTCGTTAAATTTAGAAATCGTGCTCAAGTCACCGGAACAACTAGTTCTTGTTGACAACATACGTTAAAATGATATGCACAAATATAGGCAGAGTTACAACTCCGACAACTAAATCGTAATGGGGCGTATGCAATATTAAAGTAACAAGAAATTATGACCTCTTCACTAATCGTAACAAGAAATCATTACCGCTTCACTAATTGTAACAAATATGCTTATAAAACTTCAATCATGACTTGTAACATATGAAATTAACGGTTCAAAGGTGTTACTACGTACTCACAACTACTTTAAACAGTAAACTCGCAAATATAAAACAATTGAACATTTTTAATTTCCAAAACCTCCTGTAACAGTGCTACTCGATCGAGTATGCAGCGATACTCGATCGAGTGCCATGCTACTCGATCGAGTGTCTTGGCTACTCGATCGAGTAGCCCGAGATCAGAATGTTTCCTTTCTTCCTTTCCTGCACTACTCGATAGAGTGTGGGGTACTCTGTCGAGTACTGCAGTCAAGTACCTACATAACCCGTCGTAAACCAACATATAACAACATGATCATCACATAAATTGAGTCGGGATGATGCCCCGACTCTCAATCATCTGCGCAAAAGGTTAGAGTAGCAATTCCGGCCTTATGGCCAATCATACAAATCCAACTAAGTCTCAATAATAAAAGGAAATAACTAGCAAAGTCTAACAACAATATCACCATCTAACATCAACTACTATCAACAAAGATAAGAACGAGGAGTATCACTCCTCCTGCTATTCTTCTTTGCTCGAACATCACCTCATCATTACCACCACCACCTCCACCATACCCGCACTTTGATGAACCCACTCCCGCATCACCTCCTCGCTCCGCTCCCGGGCCCACGTACCATGGGGTCAAGCCACCGTAAGGAAGGACCGAGGTCCCCCACGTCGATCGATCCACCCCGTAGGAATGGAAAACCCCTGTGTAGTCCCCGACTCCACTCCACCACACCGGATGCGGTCCCTCGGTCCCTATCCCCTGAGCGTAGGCCATCTCGTGCATGTTCCGGAGTGTCAAGGTAGATGACACTCTCTCCGCGAGGTAACTGGATCGCGTCTCCGGGGTATCGAGGTAAGGGTAGCATGAAAAAGGCTGCTGCTGTCTGCGCGGTGCTCTTGGTGGCCCTAGTCTCCAGGCCCTCTCTCTCACTCGACGGGGTCCCCTCACCACTCTAGGCCTCTCTGCCGCCTGAACTCCCGCATTCTCGCCCTTCGTCGGCTCCGGCATCTCCTCAATGATGGTACCGTCGATGAGATAGGTCTGTAGCTGGCGGGGTCCGTCGTCATCCTCCTCCTCCTCATCATCGGAGTCCACCGTCACTACTGTCGGCTCCAAGGGCTCCGTGGGTGGGAGGTGCTCAGGAGCTGGAATCTTCATCCAACTCATCCCATGCACCCTCCATGCTAGGCTGCGTCGTCGACCAAGGTCCTCAACCATTTCCGGTCGAGATAGTATTCACGATCCATGGTAGGCACTGGGGTAGCTAGAGGCACGTACGCCGAAGAAGCCTCAAAGGAGGTTAGCTTTTCAGCTAACCGAGTGGCAATAGCACCACAACTCGTACCGGAAGAGGAAGAAGCCATCAAGGCAAGGGCAGCACAAACTATAGAAGGAGCATTAAAGACCACTTTCCTGGCCCGCTCCGGGTTGAGGTACGACATCAAAAGTAAAACCTCATGATTGTTCAATTTACTGATATCCTTTCGGTCATAGAGGAGGTTCGAGAGAGAACGGAGGAAGACCCTCAGGGTAATATGCTGAACATCATTAATCAGCATGTTGCTCGAGGTGGGAGCTTGCTTCCCAGTCAAGCAAGGCATTAGGCGGCAGACGCCGCACTCACCGGAATGTCGGTAAAGGAGTCCTTGGGAGGCTTGGCCAACCCAAGGTGAGAGGCAAATAGGTCCATAGTCAACAGAAAAACTGGTATTCATCAATCTAAACTCGACAGATCGACCCACTTGGGTCGTAGTTAAAAGAGCTCATGAACTCCAAGGTAAGAAAAGGGTAAGTATGCTTCCTCAGCCTATACAAACCCGTAAAATCCAAGGTCTCGAATATGTGACGGACATCCGTATCTATCTCCAACTCCTCTAATACACTGGTGTCTATACACTTTGTAGGTCTCAATTTGCGTTTTTGTAAGGCTACAAAACGCTCCCTTTGCTCAAGTCAACAAAAACAATCGTAGGGTATTCGGGGACTGCGGGTACCACAGTCCACTTCCTTCCCTAACTCGGGTGGGTTACCCCTCCCCCGTTTGCTTTGGCGGGTTCCAAGGTTCAGTCTCGGCATCTGCTTTAGGTATAAGGTCAAACAATTTGTATAAAACATGTAGGCATATACTTCATACAATTTGAGTTCTATATACTTAGCAAGTTCACTAACTCATCAACCAGTTCAATATTGAAGCACATAAATCATGCAATTAAGCTTAGATGCTCAGCTAAGTACACACATTTCATTAATGGTTTCCTCAATTTTAACATATAGTCTCAGTTTGTAGCCACTTATAAACCGCAATTATGAAAATTTGGCATGTGAACACATATTCTCAGCAATTCCAATATCCTAGCATGCTTCTAAAGGTCGTTCCATTTACATTGCTAATTACATGTTACTAGTTCAAGAGAAAGGATAGTTTATGGCATATCATCATCACTTTCATATTATGTTCAACAACTCAACTAAAATTTTCAGACGGTCTTTACAAAATTTGTGAAAATTTTGGCATATTTTCATCAATTATCGTTTCTACTATCATATTGAAGTTCAACTTATAATTATAATGTCATTCACAACACCAATTTTCCAATTATAATTCACGAATTTCCATTTGAGGCACTTTTAAGACGGAGTTTTAAGGCAACTTTCTAAGGTAAAATCATCAAAATCTATCCCCCAACATGATATAAACAATACTTAAGGCTCAATTCTACCATCTAACCACTATAAAACAACCAAAAATCGATTTCAATTTTGGAAACCCTAGAAATTTCGGGTTCAATTTTGCAATTTTCTAATCTAATTTACAGCAATTAACCACCAACAAACATGGAAAGAAGGCATGTGAATCATGTTTCAACAATTAAAAGCACCAAATTGGTCATTATAATCGAAAATTTCAGATTGTTTTACCTTCCTAGCACATTCAAAGCAATAAACCATGTACATTAGGAAGAATAGCATACCTTGATTGATGAACAAAGTGGAGAAACGAAATTAAGCTAAGAAATCAACCCCCAAGATTCAATACTAACCCAAGAGAATGAAAGGATTTGAGAGGGAATAAGGAATTTGAGAGTGATTTAGGTGTAGGTGTGTCGAAATATAGAAGAATAAGAGGAAGAAATAGAAAGATGAAGGGTTTTAAGAAAACCCGTAGGAATTACTGCACAGTAACCTACTCGATCGAGTGCCTGGGGTACTCGATCGAGTACCACCCTACTCGATCGAGTAGGAGCTAAATCATCGAGTAACTGCAGGAATTTTCCCACATTCCGACATCATAGCTTCCTAATTAGATCGAGTGAGGTCTACTCGGTCAAGTAAGCACTCGCACTCGGTCAAGTATAGTTAAGTACTCGGTCTGAACACTAATTAACTCGAAGATACCTGCAAAAACAACACCGTGTGTCGATTCCAACTAAGTTCGGAATTCGGCACACATTATCAAGTTCATTCACGCATTACTATTATTAACAAAGCCTATCATATTGTCAAACAACTGGAGTTTATTCCACTTACACTACACCCATTACCCTACTCGGTTTACCTACTACCGAACCTTCCGTAAACATACTCACGTCATCGTATTACATTTAAGCTTACTTTATATATTACTACTAAATTGAAACATTTAGATTAACACTAGTTCATTCTTTCATTTGACATGTAATTGCATAATTTTCATAATAAATGAATCTATCACTTCTCGCATAAATGCATACTTTTAAACAACTTATTCGATCATGTCTTACATTCTATCATAAGCAATTCACCTTGCACGAATCAAATATTACGCAGCGGAAAAATTTCGACCATCCTATAAGGCAATAACGCATTACCATATGCTATGTCTCGAATTATAACTCACTATACTATAATTATCATCATAGCAGCTACATAAATTTTCGTCACATATCTCATAACCATCATATAAGCTCACTAATCATCCAACGAGCTTCAATAATCTCATCAATAATTACCACACTCGGCCCAAACATTACTATCACACCTCTATTAATTCTAACAATACTTAACCGGAGGTAGCTCCGGCACAATTAACATACATAGCACGCATAGACACACGGACTCCACATTCCCATCCCATGTGACTGGCTTAAGTGTCATGGGGCCAAGATTTTGAAATGAGGGCGCCTACTCACCCAAAATCTAGCATCAGCCGGGCTCCCATTACACATACACCAGGTTCATTTTATTAGACTCCCTACGTTCATTATGTTCGTTTGTTACAGGTTCCAAAATCGTCGCTCTGATACCACTTTGTAACACCCCCATATCCAGAGGAGCCTTAACTAGGCCTTCCTTAGCATATAAGGGCGTTACCATCTCGGTTACCCGAGGAAAGTAGTTATCAAACGTCAATAAAAGAACTATTAAGCTATATTACAAGTGATTCAAACCAAAATACAATACAAGGTACAACTCAAAGACTACTCGCTATGACCATCATATCTCGTGAAGACTCATCCCTGCCCGGACTCCAGTTATCCACAACATCAACACCTGCTAAGACCGACTGCTCACCATAAGGGATCACGACAGACACATAACAAACAAACAACCGAACAAGGTCAGTACTGAGATAAGACAAGACAATGGCAACTACAATCAACAATACAACCAATGATATCAGACACAACCGCAATCACAATAATCCAACCAAACTCACATCGACATCCACTGGACCACGACCACCGCCATGGGGGACCGCAGCCGTTCCCACCTAAGCCCCGCTCATCATACCGAGCGATAACCCTGTCCCATTAATGTGCACATCCCCTTCCGTGGCGGGTTCCACGAAGGGCGAAACTAGGGCGTGAAGTCACTCCCGCAAGTGACCCCACTCAGCCGAGAACGCATCTCGAGAACCATCAACAACCATCACAACCACAATCACAAGACACACAATTACTGTATCAAACAACCACAATACTACCACAACGACCGACACACTAGACCATCTACTAAACCGAGTAGGCGAACCTACCTTTAAGCAACCGCAACCAATCCATGCCGACGATAACACATCCAAATGACCAAGCAAAGCCTATAACCATCATACAAATATCTATTACTATCAAGCAATCCTAACTATAGGGAACCAAGGCACGGATGATGATTATGACATACCTATTAGGGAGAAACTCAAAGAAAAGACCGCTACCCGACACCAGTGACGCCCTCCCAAGGTTCAAAGATCTTCAAAAAGGCTTCCATGGAGGTTTTGAGGTGAAGGGAAGGGAAAGGGGCGACTGAAGGATAGGAGGAAAGTGGCGGAAGTGATTTGCGGATTTAACAAAACGCGATATAAAACCCTCGCTGAAAACCCGGTACTCGATCGAGTACCCAACCTACTCGATCGAGTGGCCCCCTACTCGATCGAGTACCCTAGCTACTCGATCGAGTAGCCCCTACTCTATCGAGTACCACTCTTAACACGCAACTCAAACAGGTTTTGGCACACTTCCCTAAGACTACTTCCGCTCCCAAGGTCGGTCAACGGTGGTCAAAGGGTCCCTAAAAGGGCGGGTATTACAGTTCTCAACCATTTCAGGTCGAGGTAGTAATCTTTGTCCATGGTAGGCCCCAGAGTGGCTAGAGGAACATACTCAGAAGAAGCCTCAATGGAGGTTAGCTTTTCAGCCAACCGATTGGCAAAAGCACCACAACTCAAGTACCGAGTGGTAGAAGAAGCCATCAAAGCAAGGCTGGCACAAACCATGGCAGGAGCATTAAAGACCACTTTCTCGGTCCGCTCCGGGTTAAGATAAGCCATCAAAAGCAATAACTCGTGAGATTTTAACTTACTCATATCAGGCCTCTCATAAAGAAGATTCGATATGGAACGAAGAAAGATCCTCAAAGTAACATGCTGCACATCATTAACCAACATGTTGCTGGCGATGGGAGCTGACTTCCCAGTAAGGCAAGGCATAAGGCGGCAAACCCTGCACTCAGTTGGAATCTCGCGGATGGATCCCTTGGGAGGCTTAGCCAAACCAAGGTGAGAAGCAAAGAGGTCCATGGTTAACACAAAACTTGTGTTCATAAGACGGAATTGGACAGACTGCTCAGTCGGCTCGTATTTAAACGAGCTCATGAACTCCAAAGTCAGGAAGGCATAGGAATGCTTCCTTAAACGATATAGCTCAGTGAACCCCAAGGTCTCAAAAATTTGACGGACATCCGTCTCAATCCCCAGGTCATCTAGAAGTGTGGTGTCCACACAACGGGTTGGTCTCATCTTTCGGGCCTACAAAGCTACAAACCTCTCCCTCTGCTTGTAGTCCACAAAGACTACTGAAGGATACTCTGGTACAGACGGTACTACCGGTCCGCTACCCTCCCCAACTTCGGGCTGAGAAGCCCTTCCCCTCTTACTTTGACGGGTTCCCAGGTTTAGTCTCGGCATCTGTTTGAAAGATACTGGTTTAAACATACTTACATAGGCACTTAAAACATGTAATTTACACAAATTGAACATTGAATAATCATCTATGTACACACTTTCCCCAACTAATTCCCAATTTTGATATATAATTTCAGTTTATTGCATCTCAGGCGGTCTCTATAGCTGCGAAAATTTTAGCATAGATAACATGAATTACTCAACCACTACAACTGTCAACACATAGCTTAGATACAACTCCATATATACTTGAAAACATGTGAAACATTCATGTATGCTCCTAGAAAGGGCAACTAAGTACACACCATTACCGACAATCAAACATTATGAGTAGACTTCACAATTCTAGTAATCAGACGGTCTCTTCAGCTGTAACAATTTTTGACATATTTAGCATGAATTAACATTACTACTACTACTTCCATGGTTTAACCCTTCAACATACATTCATATTCAAAACAAAATCTCAATCATAGGAAACGAATTTCGATTTGGGGAACTTTTAAGACGGAGTTTAAAGCAAATTTTTGAGGTGAAAATCACAAAATTCGACTTCCCACATGATATATGCAACATATACTACTTAATTTCATCACTCAATCATGTAAAAGACACTCAAAATCAATTTGATTTCACAAACCCTAGAAAATTCATCCCCAAATCTTGAAATTTCTATTCAATTTTAAGCAAAATAAACAACAACAATCAGAAAAGGGAAGCATGTGGATCAGATTACAACAATTACAAGCAACGTTTCTTCCATATAAACCGAAATTTCAGATTATTCCGCCATCCCAATTATTTCCAAGTGATGAAAACATGAAAATAGGAAAGAAATTCATACCTTGATCAATTAGGAAGTGCATGAACGAATAAAAGCAAAGAAAGCTACCCAAATTAATCACCACAAACACAAGGCACAAGAGCTTTAGAGAGGTTTAGGAGGTTAGGGTTTGCGAAAGATGAAGAACAAATAGGAAGAATGAGGAAGAACAAGGGTTTTATGAAACCCGCGGAAGTCCCTGTACTGTAGCCTACTCGATCGAGTGCCCTCTACTCAATCGAGTAGGCGCTATTTCATCGAGTAACCGTAGGAAATTCCTACATCTCGACGTCATAGCTTCCTAACTAGATCGAGTGAGGTCTACTCGGTATAGTAAGCACTTGTACTCGGTCAAGTAAGGTTGAGTACACGGTCAGAATTACAAAATTAACTGAAGGTTCCTGCAGAACAATATCACGTGTCGATTCCAAACCAAGTTCGGAAGTCATCACTGGTTATCGTACTCATTCATATATTACAATTTCTAACCAAATATATCATACAGTCTTATCAAATAAGATTCACATCACATCATTCTATCATGAACTTCACTCAACACTATTTACCTGCTACCGAGTCATCCATGTATGCAACTCTCCCATTATATCATGTCTAAACTTGTTTTACTACCTTATTAACAAATTTATACTCACGCTACTTGAAACACATAATTAATGATAAGTTTCCATGTATTGTCCAAGTGTATTAGCAACATATTCATGCTTCAACATAAACAAATTATTCTACACAAATTAATCACCACACAAGCGGAAACTTTCAACCATTAAACATTGCATATACCCATTACTATTTTGATAATTCTCATTATAACTCAACACTTCTTTAGATATCATTATTATGGCCACTGTAAGACTTATAAACTCGTATAGAATCACCATCACTAACAACCTGGAACAAGCACCAACATTACCACATTCCATATCACAGCACACACCGCTACTCTTTTCACACACTTCTATTATATAGAACCTTCTACGTTTCTCATTATCATCACATACGCACCTTAACTCCACCACAAATTCACCATACATGATTCTAACGTAACTATTGTACCGATATTAACTTCAACAAAGACTCAACCACAAACAATTCTCACATAATCACCATACACGTTAAGCACATACTTACTGACTCCACATTCCCATACCCAGTGACTGGCTTAAGCACAATGGGGCCAAGATTCTGAAATGAGGGCGCCTACTCACCCAAAATCTAGCATCAGCTGGGGCTCCCATTATACATACACCAGGTTCATTTTATGAGACTCACTACGTTCATTAGGTTCATTTGTTACAGGTTCCAAAATCGTCGCTCTGAAACCACTTTGTAACACCCCCATATACCGAGGAGCCTTAACCAGACCTTCCTTAGCATATAAAGGCATTACCATCTCGGTTGCCCGAGGTAAGTAATCATCAAAAGTCGATAAAAGAACAATTATAGTTATATTACAAGTGTTACAACCAACTAATAAAGTAAAGGTACAACTCGTCAGCTACACACTATCCCTATCAGAACTCGTGACGGCACACCCCGGCCAGGACTCCAGCTATCAATCACATCAACACCTGCTAAGACTGACTGCTCACCATAAGGGATCACGACAGACACATAAACAAATAAGACAACCACACAAGGTCAGTAACTGAGACAAGACACAACATTAACCAATAACAACCGTCCACACAATTTAAACACAACCAATTTAAACACAACCAGTCTCACACAATCATACCCACTTCAATCAATCTCCGTCACCGACTGTCCACTGGACCAGCCCTGCCAGTGGGGGACCGCAGCCGTTCCCACCTAAGCCCCGCTCATCATACCGAGCGATAACCCTATCCCATTAATGTGCACAAACCCCTCCCGTGGCGGGTTCCACGGAGGGCGAAACTAGGGCGTGAAGCCACTCCCGCAAGTGACTCCACTCAGCCGAGGACGCACCTCGAGAACCAGAGATAAACAATCACAGACAGCTGCAATACAACAACAACCGACATCCAGTATACACCAACCAACTACCTCGTATACTCAACTATACGGTCACAACAACAATACAACATCACACAACAACTGACACTCTAGACATTCAACAGAAACTGAGTAGGCGAAGCTACCTTTAAGCGACAGCGATGATTCCATTTCTATACACGCAATACCCAGCAAACAAGCAACACCTATACACACAACTAACCCTAACTGAAAAGACAAAGATACAGATGATGATGACGACATACCAACATGAGGAAATCTGGCAAAGGACCGCTACCCAACTCAAGCCATGCACTCCTAGGGCACAAGGACCTTCAAAGGCTCCCACGGAAGGCATATGGTGAAGGGAAGAGGAAGGGACGACATCTAGGTTTAGAAGAAAGAGGCGGAAATGATTTGCGGTTTTAGGAAAACACGATTATAAACCCTCGCTGAAAAGACGCTACTCGATCGAGTAACTAACGTACTCGATCGAGTGGCCCCTACTCGACCGAGTATCCAATCTACTCGATCGAGTAGTCTCTATTCTATCGAGTACCACCCACAAGTCAAGACACAAGGTAACTATGGCACGTAATCCTAAGAACCATTACTACTCCCAAGGTCGGTCAACGCTGGTCAACGGGTCCCTAAAAGGGCGGGTATTACTAGTGCTCTCGTGACGCTTTCACAGTACCCATCGATTCTCCACGGACCATGTTTAGGGAGCCCTCTGATGCCGAGAGAGAGGCTGACTTAGCGGACGTTGGCGGTGACGCTCTTCTCCTTCCTGGTGAGGAGTACTCTCTGTTCGTTCGCTAGAGGCTGGCGTAATGACCGATCGTGGTAATTATTTTCCTTCCTCTTTTTTTTGACTTGATTCGACAAACTGACGAATGATCGTCGAATAAAGAATTCATTTGAACTTTGCAGGAGATCAAGGTGGCAGGTGTCGAGCCCCCAGCGTACCCAGAGACATTTGAGTACACTGAAGCGGTGGGGATGACGACGATCTCTGAGATCCACGACATCGGCGAGGAGGTGACAGATGCTGGCCTAGAGGAGTGGCAGCACCTAGTGAGGTGGGTAAGCCCCCAGGTTCGGTTGTCTTTTGCTGTTTTTATTGAATAAGAATGCATTCGTCTACTATTGAAAACCTTTTGTTTGTTGAACTGCAGGTGGCGCCGTCTCAGCATGTGGCATTGTGGAGGGTGGCCAACCGGCTGCGGGCCATAGCCATCGAGGCGCTTGCAGGTGGCCGAGGACGATAGGTATGAACCCCTTATTCTTTTTACTTTGAAATTTGTTGCAATTTCTCGCGTTTGTTTGAATGAAATGATTGAAATGAGGCATTTCTTTATCACTTGTAGAGGGAGCGAGACCTGGAGCGTGAGCTGGTGCAGTCCAAGGAGGAGACCGCTCGCCTGTTGAGGGAGTTTGAGGTCAGGGACGCTGAGATCGCTGCCCTCGAGGCGACCGTAGCCGAGCTGAGTGGCAACCAGGAGTCGCCTGATTTTCCCTTTTTGTTGTTGTCTTGTATATACTTGTATATTTTGGACCTTTGTTTTGTTCTTTCGGACCTGTTTTGGGCGAGAGCCCCCCAGTTTGATGTACATATTGCATTTTTGGTTGTGTATATGACGGCCTGAGTGCCTTTGCTGTTGGGTTGTATGTTGTTCCTACATGTTAGTTGTGGACGCGGGCCCACGGAGGCGCTTGGGAAATAAGCGTTTGCATTTATGGAGTTGCCACCAATTTATTGTGGAAAATTGGAAACCGTTCGAATACCTCGTGCCATGTCTAGACACAAAGTAGTGACATGAACACCAAGAACTCGTTACCCTTAGCATTCTATGTCTAGAATGACTCTCGTGGATGCCAATGAACACGGATGTTCACAGAGATCTGGAGTAAGGGGTGAGGGTACGTATTAGGAAGCTCTTTTGATCGAACACCTAATCCCACTTGCCTTGATAGCGGTCTCTACTAATGATTAGGGAAAATTGTCTATACTCGATATATTGACGATTATATGCATGCAATGCAATATCCAACGTTTTAATCCTAACATGTGAGAATTAAATTAAGTCGGTTAACACGTAATTTAATCATACAATTGGGTCGAAATAGGGATTTAGATTGATTACATGTGAGAGCATACAAACAACAATAAAGAGATACAATAAAGAAATACAATAAGGGAAATTACAATAATTACATTGGATTAAATGATTTATGTCGAAAATACATTTAAAACGGATGGTTTTAGAAAAGAAAGAATAAATGAATAAACGAATAGATTAGAGTGATAATACGATTAATAGTTGATTAGATACGTAATTAATAAACTAGGTCATGGCAAAACGGGAGTTCAGGGACAGAAATCAACCAGGAAGAGGCGCAACAGAGCTGCGTCCCTTGGAAGAGGCGCAGCAGTTGCTGCGTCCGTTCCTTGGCTCAGTTCTGGCTGTGAAGCCGGAATTGCAAATCGTTAATATTTGTTGGTGATTTTAATGATTGAATATGAATAATTGACTCGGATGAAAGTGATTAGCAGATTATTTACATATGATTAAGGGTCATAAAAACGATAAACATGGACGGAACCGATTAGAACGAATATTTACAAGATTAATGAGGTTAATTAACAAATTAGCAAACTAAACAAATTAATTAGACTAAACAAGTTATTAATGACGAAAAAATGATGGTGAGGATAAACAAAAGGTGAAAAATATATCAACGACGAATTCCAGAGACTCAATATTGATGAATCGAACCTCTAAAACCAGAATTTGATTTTAATGACGAAAAGCCGCAAATATGAATTACTTGGGATTTAAGTCGGGATTTAAAAGATGATAAATTATTAATGATGTATTAATGATATGTCAGATTATTATGCTTAGTTATTATGTCAAAGAAACAACGAACGATTAAAAACAAAAGAAAAACAAACAAATTAACAAAAGACGAAGGAAGAAGAAAGGAAGCTGGAACTGCGGCAACCTCACGAAGAGGCGCAGCAGGTGCTGCATCCCTTCGAAGAGGCACAATAGTTGCTGCGTCCTTTCTCGACGGTTGTCCTCTGATAATCCATAAAAAGGGTTTAAACACGGTTTTAGAAATCGGTTTTAAGAGTACTTTCGACATAAATCTTACAATATGATTACCATAATAAAGAACGATAATTAAAAGAAGGATTATATACCCTCAGACTTACATGTTTGACGAAACGAGATGACTAAGTTAACGTTTAGTGATGCTCAACTCGAATGTAGACGAAAGTGCCCTCGTAAGAGGAAATTAAACAGATTGATTAAGTTGATTATTGTGGAGTTGGTCAAATTGGTAGGTCATGCAAAACGAGGCTGGTACTCAGAAAGATCCGAGCTTATGTGGTCGAATGTTCAAGCACGTAGGCGCCAAAAAGTAAGAACGTGGTCTAGAATGCAAAGGGAGAAGAGAAGGGCGGACACTCGCGTGAGAAATATGTGAGACCGAAGGTCTCTATTTATACTAATCATACGGAGGAAATTAGGGTTTTCGGAGAAACTTTGGAAGTGAATCTCGAAAAGATATGAAACGATACGAAAAATACGCAGAAAAGGACTTGGGAAGAGGCGCAGCAGGCACTGCGTCTCTTGGAAGAGGCGCAGCACTTGCTGCGTCCTTTCCCAAGTGGTTTCCTCCTGCGGAAGAATGATTTCCGTGTTTTGGTTATGGAATAACAGATTAATCCTATTTTCCTTAATATTTTGTGTGAATATTACGGGAAATTATTTGCCAAAGATTAAAAGATTGCAAAATATGGAATATAAATATCCGGAACATTCCAGAACATTCTGACTCGGTTTTAGAAAATGAAGACGGTTTTTTGACCCGGACTCCAAATGTACTCTAATTGCTGTCAAAACGACCGTATCGGCATGTAAATGACATTTAAGAGGTAGACACAAGTATTTGAGTGATCACTTGATGATAAACTTACGAACTGTCACAAATCGTTCCGCGTACCAAACATGCGGCCCAATCATCACCGCGTGGTTTGCGGGAGGTCTAGAAATGAGGTATCTACAGAGCCCCCACTTTGACTGAGGCTTGGACAAGGCGAAAGTCAAAGTATAGCCATCAGGTCAATCGAAGATTACAACCTGATGACTATGGCGACGCGAGGCGGCTCAAGGGGTCTGAGCCAAGGACCTGTCGTCGGGAACATTTTAGAGTCTGTCGACTATCGGGGAGGGTCGTTTAAAGTCCATTACACTATGTAAGGAAGCTCGCTAGCCATAAGAAGAGACCATACCTGAAATTCCTTGAAACTCCAGGGGAAATAAA
Source organism: Silene latifolia (assembly GCF_048544455.1). Classification (NCBI taxonomy): domain Eukaryota; kingdom Viridiplantae; phylum Streptophyta; class Magnoliopsida; order Caryophyllales; family Caryophyllaceae; genus Silene; species Silene latifolia. Next base: position 70,932,272 of record NC_133537.1, on the reverse strand, counting down.
ATGCGATATTGGGAGAAGACAGCAGGACATAGTCTGGAACTGCTGAGAGAAATCTGCTTGTGGTCGGTTTCAAACAAACTTTGGAAGAGCTCGTGGTCGATGTTGATCTCCATGTCTCGAGAGGTAATGTCTATCCGTGAACTCTCGCTGGGGGAACATAATCGGGAACTGATCTCCATGTCTCGAGAGGGAATGTCTATCTGGTACTCTCGCCGGGGGAACATAATAAAGGCGTGTCGAAACACATGTCAAAGAAGAAATGCTCATTGTGACAAGCTAGGTCTTGGAAGAACATGGCAACAGTTTGCTGTTGGCTTGGAAATACGGATCCGGGCGAAGAATATACGTCGAACAGATCAAATATGTGATACGGCATCGAGGAAAAGGCGCCCCAAAGATGGGCCCACAAAATAACGAACTTATAACGAATCTTCGAAAATTCCTATGGAGGGAAACTGAGGAAGAGGCGCAGCAAGAGCTGTGTCCCTTGAAAGAGGCGCAGCACCTGCTGCGTCTTTTCCTGAGTGCGGCAATTCTGCGTAAAAACCCAATGAAACAGAGGGGTTGTTTCATTTATTCGAAACACAATTCCTTAATTTCTCTCTCAAATTCCAACCATTTCCGTCAAAATTTGATCCA